>NC_090929.1:150765776-151067327 GCF_040938575.1 Ambystoma mexicanum | reverse complement strand
TTCCAGTGTTTTTCACTTGTGCCCAGATGCCTCCGAGCCTTGGTCGTTTGGGCTCCACAAATATGAATACATACATACGTGCATGCCACCATATGATAAGCGCATCCAATTTTTGGAGGCAAAGTGGTGGAGAAACTTCCAAGCCAAGTGTTGGAGGTGTTCTCTCCACTTTACCTCCAAACTCAGAGCTTGTTGGTGCTGTAAAGTGGCAGTGAAGTGGCAGCACATCCATTACCGCGGCTTTAGTGCCATTTTTGACCACACCACTGGACTCGTAATGAGCCCCAGATGCCACACTCCTAAAATGAATGTAACATTTGTTGTTTTGCAGCAGGAACCTTTTGTCTTCTTCTCATTCTCTCTACCTCTCAGCGCCAAGAGTCAGTACAGTTTGCGCTTTGTAACTCATTACACTCCCTAGTTCTATCTCTCACTCATTCTGTCTATTCACTCTATTGTTATCGAGTAGAACATGCACAAGCCTGAAACTAATGCAATGGAAAGGATTGGGATCTCACCTGCAACTTGTAGAAGCCTGGAAGTGAAGGTAGTGCTCACATTGTGGCTTTCAGTCTGTAATCCAGTCCTAGAGACTGGGCCACACTTGCGGGTAGTATGAACAGATATACATATGAGCTTTATTTTATAGGTGATTCCGGCTATCCGAGGTTGCCAGAACTGCTGATGATGCTCATTCATGTAAATCTACCAGTACATACTATATGGTTTGCATACAGCTTGCCCATGTGCTGATACAGTCAACTTTAATTTCTGACATGCACAGGTTACATATGTGCTGACTACACGTCTCTGTGAATACCATGTCCAGTGGCAATTTACGCCCAAACGCGGGCATAACTCGCAAAATGGCATGTCTTGCCTTTGTAAAAAGGCCCCTATGTTTGTGAAACGAATTCATTTTAAGGAAGTTGTACTAGCGTGCAATCTTTTATTAAATGCTTCTTATTCCGGATATGACAAAATGATTAAAAAAAATCCACATACTGCGATGGTTCACCAAACATTGTTCACAGAAATGAAGGGATACGTTGGCACATTCCCACATGGTTGTCCAACTCCAGGGACGATCAATGTCGGGTTTTCAGGATACCCCTCATTAATATGCATGACATGAATTTGCATACAATGACTCTAAATGTATGCACATTATTCCTCATGAATATTAATAAGGGATATTCTGAAAACCCGTCAGGATCCCCGCTAGGCCAAGAGTTGGACAACCCTGACTGCAAATGTGTGCCTCAACGCATCCTCTGGCTTCTCATGCCACCTCTCTGCTGATGTTGCGGCGTCCATGCTCCCCTTTCCCTCCTTCCACCCGGGCCTCTCTTAGCGCATCACCATCTGTCGCTCTTGCCACTTGAGATGTCATTACATTGGCTAATGCTTAACTCGTCCAAATCCCAAGTCATTTTTCTGATGGCCTCCAAAGCCAACTGCACTCTCCCATTCCTCCTCTCCTTTCCTCCTGACCAACTCAGCCTATAACCCAAGTCCAGTAAACTTGGGTTCAGCTTAGATAGCACACACAAACTAAATAATGTTACCAATGCCACTGGGAGCAGGATTATTCTACAGAATATCAGGAAGCCATCCGCTGGTTTTCAGTAGCCTGGACTACTGTTCTAGACTAGTCATAGGTCTCCGGCTTTACTCTTTTGCCCCACCCCAATACATTATTCAACTTTTCTACACTCACCCTCTACAACAGTGGTATTCAAACTTTTGTATGCTGAGCCCCCCAACCCCTTGAGTAAAAATGTTGTGGCTTAGCCCCCCCCCCCCAAATATTGTTGCTGGGAATCCCTAAATGCCATATCTGCTTATAGTTTCTATTAAAAGCAGCCATCGTCCCGCCTTTTGGAAGAGCCTTGCACCCCTCTCCTAACCCCCCCCCCACAGTTTGAAGATCACTGTAAGTCTACACCCTACTGAGATCTTCTCTCGCCTTGGATCTCTACGTAGAATTACTCTGCATTCAAGTGTCTGCTCCTCTACTCTCCCGCTCAGGCTCTCTGCTCGCTAGCCCTCAGCAACCTCTCCGCCCTAGCATTCTCTTTCCCTGCGCTTCCTCCTGCTTTCTGCTTCTTTGCCTCTGCAATGGTCTTCTGCCCGACCTTAAGTCATTCTAGTCGGTGGAGGTATTCACCTGCTGGACACAGAAGGCAGGTCTTCCACCCCGCCCCCTTCTGAAAAAACCCTCTGCCCTGCCCTAGTCTGATGTATTTATGTAGTTTTGCTATTTCTGGCTTAATGCTTAAGGAAGTGGTCTATAAAAAAACATGTTCATACCGAGCTACCCCTCCCCACAAGCCCCCGTCTAGGGGTTGCCCCCGCCTCGTGGCCCACGGGTGTCCAGGGGGCCCCAGGATGTTCTACTGTTTATATTTTCTAATAAAAGTAGCCACCTTCATCTTTTTTAAAATATTAAAAACAGTAATCTTTATCCCTTTTTCAATAGGCTGTGACCACTGGCTTAAGGTGTAGTTTACATATTTGTATTTTGTATTTTATTTATTTATAAAGCGCAGCCGGGCCCAAGGGCAACTGGGCGCATAATTTTGTAGAACACAGTTACAGTACATACAGTAAGGAGAGGAACAAGGCTCAGCCAATTTACAGACACATATTGGTATAAGCCAGATCGCAGTACGGTAGTGTCTATTAAGGACAGGGCGATAGGTACAATAAAACAGGAAAGGGGTACAGGTCTAGTGCTCAGAGCTACTGGACTTACCATGTTACAGTCACAAATGGTATGAACCAGCTACCAGTGTGGCAGCATAAGTTAGGTACAGGCAATATATAAATTAGGACAAGCGAGGCAGTATGGTCACATGCTCAAAGCTCGGGACCGCAAGGCCATGTCAGAAGTGGCACAGCGAGTATATCCGTTTTGTGCGAAGAGCCATGATTTGGTTTTGTTCTTGAAAGAAAGGAATGACGGCTCATTTCTAATGTCATTAGGGAGGGAATTCCATAACTTGGTGGCCAAGACATGGAAGCTCGCACCCCCTGCTTTTTGTAGTTTGAATCTAGGAACGGAGAGAGTGTGGGTTTGGGCTGCTCTCAAAGGTCGTGTAGACGTGTTGAGTGTAAGGCGATTAGAAAGGTAGGAGGGGGCCTTGTTGGCCAGGCACTTGTGCATCAAGGCAAGAGTTTTCAGAGAGATTCTTTGCTTGACAGGCAACCAATCAAGATTACTTCTGTGGTCGGAGATGTGTTGGTTTCTCTGAATGTTTAATGCCACCCTAATAGCATTGTTCTGGGTCATTTGTAGTTTGTTAACGTTGGACAGGCTAGTCCCTAGATAGAGGGCACTGTAATAGTCTATCTTAGACATGATAAGAGTTCTGGTCAGTATGATGCAGTTAGGGGTGGACAGAAATGGTCTGCAGGCTGTGATCAGTTTGCATGTGTAGGCCGAAGCAGACCTGACTGCATTAGTTTGTCTGGTCAATGATAGTGTGGAATCAAGATAAATTCCTAGCGTTTTTGTATCATTGGAGACCTTGATGACGTTGCCGTCAATGATGAAAGACTTGAAGGAGTGGTCAAGTTTATTAAGACCTTGAGTGGAACCCAGGATGAGAAGTTCCGTCTTGTCATCATTGAGGCAAAATTCATGTTGGGCCATCCAAGCCTTAATGACCATGTAGACGTCGTTCAAGGATTTCAGGTCCACAGTATAATCACCCGTGATGGGGATGAGTATCTGGGTGTCATGGGCATAATTAGTGTATGAGATACCCAGATAGTCAAGAACATCAAAAAGTGGTTTGGTCAAAACATTATAAAATGTAGGGGACACACACAAACCCTGGGGGACGCCACAGTGAATGGGAGCAGGGTCCGCAGCGGCTGAAGGGGAAAAAACCTGCATGGATCTATTGTTTAAGAAGGAACTGATCCAGGCAGTAGCCGAGTCAGAGAAGTGGGCAGCTGATGTGACGAGCTGGCACAGGATTTGGTGATTGACCAAATCAAAAGCAGCAGAGAGATCAAGTAATAAGAGCAAAGCTAATTTCCCATTGTCTTTTAAACCCTCAATTTGTGTTTTGAGGTCAATCAAAGCCATTTCAGTACCATGCCTAGGGCGGAAGCCAGATTGTCTCAGACCAAGAAAATTGTTGACTTCGAGGTAGTCCTGGATCTGAAGGTAGGCTGCTCGATCTAATATTCTGAGCATAAAATGGACAGTAGTGATGGATCTGTAATTAGTGGGTATACTGGGGTCAATGGACGTTTTTTTGAGCAAGGGGATGACCCAAGCGTCCTTAAGATTGTCCGGGACAATGCCTGTTTTGAAGGATGAATTTATGAAGGCCGTGATAAATGGAGCTAGATCGTGTGAGGCTTCCTTGATAATAGGAGCAGGGCACGCATCACCTTGAGAGTTGGATGGTTTGATTTTGTTAATGATACATTCGACTTCGGCAATAGAGAGGGGAGAGAAGGTAAAAGGTTTAAAGTTAGGGGTGGCCGATGGGGTAGCACTCGGGGGATTTTGCTTGTTTTTGATTTTTATTTGGAGGGACGCAATTTTGTCCAAGAGTGAGGCCTGAATGTTAACGCACCAGTTACTGTCTTTGATACAGGTATCAGGAGGCGGGGCAGGTGATTCAAGTTCCTTTAGGATCTTAAATAATTCTTTAGTGTTAGAATCTGCTTGTGAAATGCGATTGTTAAAAATCTCTTTTTTAGCCTGGAAGATAGCTTCTTTGTAATTTAGGGAGCCTAAGATGAGACCATCCTTGTGGGCATCCGAAGGGTGGCTTTTCCACCGGGATTCAGCACTGCGTTTAGCTTTACGGAGCACTCTTAGCTGTGGTGTGAACCACGAGTTGAGATGTGCGTGTGGTTTCGATTTCCTAAATTTAATGGGAGCTATAGAATTTAAAGCTGTGAGCATGGCGTGATTATAGGTATCCACTAAGATTGATGGATGAGCAAGAATGTGTAACTTTATTAAGGGTGGGAAGAATAAGAGGAAGTAATCTGTCTTTTGTTATGTCCCTTTTGTTTCTAGTGGTCATGGCACGCGCAATCGTAGGTGTGGGATGATGGATAGCTTCAACATTGAAAGTAATAATGTGGTGATCTGACCATGCGCAGGGTGAATTAGATTGTAGATTAATGTTGCAGTTAGCATCAGATAGCCAGTCGAGTGTCTTCCCTTTGATGTGGGTAGGATCTTGGATGTGATGGGTAAATCCTAGGTCAGTTAAGGTATTGGCGAGCTCTATCGCGGTAGGGTCATTAGGATCTTGGTAGCCCAAGTTGAGGTCTCCAAGGAGGATAATTTGCGGATTAGTTTTAGATTTGTCTAATTCTAAAGATGTAATCTCGTCCACGAAGGATGTCGCAGGGCCAGGTGGTCTGTAAATGAGGTGTAAGGTAGCCGTTTTATTCGGCGATAATGGTAGCTTTACCGAGAGAAGCTCAGCTGACTTGATGTTTGAATTAGGTATAACTCTCAAACCAAGAGTGTTTTTGTGGATGAAGGCAACTCCGCCCCCTCTAAATTGTGATGTGTTGCGGTCGCATCTGGTGATGAAATAATCTGAAGGAATGACAAGCGAAAGTAGCGGTCCGGAAGCTGCATGTAACCATGTTTCCGATATCGCAATGAAGTCAAGCTCTTGTGTCTTGATAAGGTCAGCAATGTCTAATGCATGAGCAGTGAGGGATCTGGCATTGACCAAGGCGCCCTTAATCTGAATATCTTTACAAGAGGATGCTCGGATGTTAAGATTAGATTTAAGAATTGATGTAGAAGGCACCTGGTGGCTGGGACTAGGCGATGGAAATTTGGAGATGGTGCGAGGATTCTTAATATGACCACTAGTGCGAGAGAATCTAGATCCTAAACTCTTGTTTCTCAGGTGTAGTCCACAAGGTTGGTTGGGTGTCGTTTTTTTAGCGAAGTGTTCCAATCATAATGCAGGGGCTTTAAGATACCGGTTGGTAGATACGTTGTTGTCACATAGCAAAGGCTGTCCCATGGTGTGCCTATGTGGGTGTGATATCAGTTGAAGTAGTTGGTATAATGTTGCACTCTGAATACGGTCTAACAACATGGCATAGGGGATGTTAGGTGTGCGTGGGCTAGCGACCTGTGGTTGGCCTGTGAGGCTAAATACCCAAGCTGTGATGATTAGAAATAGGAATAACATTAGACAGGGATGCAGTAGGTTACCCAAAAGCATGTTAATCAATTGACAAGGCGCATTTATGAGGAAGCAGCTAAAAACACTATTAGAGCAGTCAGTTACTTTGCCGTATGAATGACTGAATAATAGTTAGGCGCATTGAGGGTTGGGCATCTAGGAATGCTGTTGGTACAATCTTATAAGGCCGGATTGTACAATTAGGCACATTTATGGAGAGGTAGCTGAACTAACACAGGTGCCGTCAAGTATGCTGCTAGGCAAAATGGGCACAATCATGTAATAGCATCAAAAATTACTATAGGTGCAAACATATGCATGGAATTTCAGGGACGTGTGTCCTCTTGATTCCCTGTCTCCACACCTTACACTTTTAACACTTGGCCTATCACTACCGTATGTTTCAGTAATTCTATTTAAATGGGATTGCCTCTGCAGCCTGTCTGTGCTGTGTACACTGGATCTGGTCAAAGCACAAACCCCACCTGCTAAATGTTATTGGGATGTATGCAAATTAAATGTATATACACATGCATTGAAACGTCCTTTCCCCTCACTCTTTGCAATTGCACCAACTATGGGGCTGGATGGGGCATGCTCACGCATTTACAAAGTGCATTTCAAGTTGGACTGGGCGGCACTTTTAAATGCATGAACAAGAAAAACACCCCTCTGCACCTGTGTGGCGCAAGTATTGAGGGACGCGCAAAGTATGTAAACGTTATTTCTGGGGCATGAGCCTCTGTTGTCACACTTCCAGTTTAGCTCCTCAAACTGGGATCGAAATGATTTTTTCAAAACATTTCAAAATGACAAGAACTTTAAGGGCTCCTAAACGTGAAATGCGCGAGAGAAAGCAATACATTAGTGTCAGACATGAACACCCGCCCCTATGAAATGTTTGCACGGGGGCACGGGCCCACAGGTATTTTCGGGTCACTCCCCTCTGGGAATAAAGGGATCTGTACATTTCGCTGGCTTATGCAACACAAGCAAGCGCATGCTCTGAGCGTTGATGAGTTGTGTGGTTCTCTGCGATTGGCCTCCATCGTGAGGGAGCACTGCAGGGGCTGATTCAGAAAATAGTTTTGTCCACTTGCATGTGTCCTGCCCACACACATATGGAAAAAAGTTCTGTTTCCCGGGCTGATTGACAGAAGTACATTTTCCCACACACAATGCTTGTAGCCTCGCAGTACACCATTGTCTGACTTCTGACAATAAACTGATTTAGAAAAGTGAATATGCCCACAAACATACAAACATTTTATGTGGGAAAATATAGATTTGTCAATCAGCCCAATTAGCGATATATAACTTGGTATTTGGTGGAGTTTGCCATAAAGCACATTCTGATACATACGGGGATGAAATGCGGCAGATCCGGGGCTATTTTGCAGGGCCTGGCTGGCCCTGACGCAGGCCACGTGCAGGGACACGTGCAATGCTCCTCTGGGTGTTTTTAGATCATTGGCGTGATTGATCTGTCAAAATTAGCAACACTCATGCTTGAAATGAGAGTTGACCTTTTTGTTTTGACCTTTTCACCTGCCAAAAAGAGGTAGAAATGTAAAAACGACATTTGCAGTGATGGTCAGTTTAAGTGAAGGCATGTAACTCTAAATGCATTCAATGTCCACACATGTGTAGGAGGCTGCCCTCAACCCCAGACACATATGGGATCAATGATCGATCCAAAGCACATTCAAGTTTTGGCAAAGCAACTGACACTTCAATATGCATGGGGGAGGGGCTGGCTGTGGATCTCTTCTACCCACAGCCAGCCCCTCCTTCATCTTGCAGTTCCACTTGTGAATTAGTGCCATGGGAGGGGACCTCTGCAGGTGCACAGTGTCACAGTCAAGTGATGAGCAGACAGTTTGAAGCCAAGGTTAAGGTCAGTTTTCCTTATTATGTACAACAACACTCAGGGGGTTAGGTTTAGGTTTGACTGAGCCAACCACCTGGGGTTTGGCAATAGGGAGCAACCCTATTTTTCCTTAGAACCGTGGTCCTCAGTCTAAAAGGCTACTCTTATTTAGTCTATTTTTCATATGGTGCTTTGGTATGATCCTATGAGGTATCTAGTAAAGTGCAGAACAAGTGCAAAAAAAGTGCTAAGAGTCAAAGTTCTGTGAGTCGGACTCAGCACGTTGACTTTTAGCATTGTATTGAGGGTAGCCTTTTTCCACGAATATAATACATTGGTATCTACTAAATAGCTTTTTGCACATGAAAATTCAAAAAATATGTTTTTCTTGTTTGTGATGATGTTTTTTACCGGTATAATATAAAATCGGAAAGTTTTTAACATCACCTTATGTTCAGATGAATTATGGAATGAACATTTGGTTACTTTTTATATCATGTGTATCATATTAATAAAATGTGAATGTTTATTAGTCTCTATGTCTTCCTGACCTGGTCCACCCTCTTATTCACCAGTAGAAGTCTATTGTTTATATATCATTATTATTGATGTTCCGTGAGACATAATCCCCATTGTGTATTGGTCTATTTGCTTCCCCTATGTCTATGATGAAGGGGACACCCGTCTGTTTGGTACATATAAATTGAGGACCGACACCCATCCTGACCAAGGCCTGAAAAAGGAATGACCACTCCACACGATCAAAAGCCTTTTCGACATCTACTGACAATAAGACAGCGGATACATTTTTTTTTCAACCTTTTCTAAAATGTGACAGGTACGCCTAATATTGTCATGAGTTTGTCGTTTCTGTATGAAGCCTGATTGGTCTGGCTGTATGATCGTAGGAAGTAAGTCTACCATCTGGTTAGCTAAAACTTTAGAGCATATTTTTGCGGCCAAATGTATAAGTGCAATGGGGTGATAAGATCCACATCTACTACGGTCCTTACCCGGCTTTGGGAATAATACTATCTTTGCTTCCTCCATAGTTGGTGATAAACTTCTATTTTTTTGTTAATGTATTGTAAAGATTGACGAGTTTCAGCATTAATACTTCTCGATATGTTTTAAAGAACAACGCGGGAAAGCCATCCGGGCCTGGGGATTCATTAATAGGGAGAGAGTTTATAACCCTAACTACTTCTTCTGAAGTTATGTCCTTTTCAAGTGATAGCCGGTCCCCAACCGCTATCCGGTGGAGGACAATTGTTTCTAAATACCTCTGCTGAGACTGTTCATCTGGATTTTCAGAGCGATCGAGATTTGAGTAGAAAGTATGAAACTTCGAGACAATTAGTGGGGTTTCCGTTAATATATTTCCCTCGGGTAGTTGGATCGATTAGTTTGAATAGTTTGCGAAGCAGTTTTTGGACGCAGTTGTCTTGCCAATACCCGGTCATCTTTCTTTGCTTTAACATACTATGTCTGGTATAAATATAAAAGATTTTTCTGCTTTCTTAGCCTGCAGTATATTCAATTTACCCTTTATCGGTCTATACGCCTTCTGAATAGAGGGACCTGTATTTCATTCCATTTTCCCCTTTATTTGTTGAAGTTCTTGTTCCAGTTCTATTTCCAACGCCAATTTTTGTTTCCGTTTCAGGCCCGCCTCTGCAATATAGATTCCACGGATAGTCGATTTAAACGCGTCCCAAGTTATATTTGCGGAAATATCCTGTGATTGATTAATTTAGAAAAATTCTACAATTTTACTGTCTATTTTAGCTTTTATTAATGAGTCCTGTATTATCTCAGAGAGGAATCGCCAAGATCATATCTTCTGCCTAGCCCAGTGACATTGAAGTCTATAGTCAAGGGTGCATGGTCTGAAAGTGTCATTGGGTGACACGTAATTTGGGAAACCCTATCTAGCAGTGGCTTAGACACCCAGGCATAGTCAATGCAGGAGAATGACCTGTTTACATGTGAGTAATATGTATAACCTTTCAGTTCCCCCTTTAATATTAGCCAAACATCTATCAGTGTTAAGTTTACAAATTTTATTTTAAGATCTTTAAATGGTGACGATTGCCCCCAACGGGTGTCCCCGCTTCGATCCCGGAGAGGATCCCAAGCCAAGTTGAAGTCCTCTAATAAGATGATTTCCCCTTTGCTAAAGGTTTCCAATTCTGTGATGACTGATTTCAGAAACCCCTCTTGACTTGTATTTGGGGCATAGATTTAAGCCACTGTTATTCTGGTAAGATCTATTTCCAGAATCGCAAAAACATAGCAACCTTCTTTGTGGATTTTGGTGCAAAGCACCCTGATGTGGGGAGCAGATTTCAATGCTATTATCACCCCTGCCACCTTACCCTGCACATTTGCCTGAATCAGCTCTGGATACCTATGGAGGCGAAGTGTATGTCTATCCGTGGAGCTAATATGCATCTCTTGAAGTGCCACCAAGTCCGGTTGGTGATGCCCCAATAGAGCCTCTAGCTTCCTACGGTTGGCTGGCACATTCAAACCTCTAACATTTAACGTTAAGCATTTAAATTGACCCATTTATTCAATGTGCACAATAATCTCCAAAAATATATTGATACCATTGTTTTCTTGTTTTCCAATATATGCCATGCATAGACAACCCCACTCACCCCCGCATCCAGCTTCCCCCTCCCACTTATTTCCACCCCTAACCCCAACCTTCCCAGTGTAATCCCCAAACAATGTCCCCTGGTGCGAGCCACGGTACCTAACATTATCCAGGGGACCATCCCCGGCCGTGAGTCAACAATATTACCAGGGCAACGTGTGGGGCAACCTTGTACCCCCATCTCTTACCTGAACAGAAATCTCCTAAAATGTTGTGATCCGCCTCCTGCTCCAGCTATAGCCGTTACTACCTGATTCAGACCATTTGCTGTAGATTGTCTTGTTTGGTAAATCATTATTCTGATGGCTTGGTATTAGGGCCCTCTAAGTCTCATTTTCCAGTCCTCTCGTTGTTGATTCTTTTGTTTTCTCCCATGGCGCGTTGCTATCGACCACGGGCTCAAGCTCAGATGTAGCTTCGGCATCCTCCGTCTCGATTTGCAATGGGGCCATACCCGACTCTAGTGATGTAATCCTGTGTTGCCTGCTATCTAGAGAGAAAACCAATCCGAAGGGAAATGTCCACTTATATTTAATCCCTCACGTTTGCAATACTCTGACCACCGGTTGCATTTCTCGTCTTTTTTTAAGGGTGATCTGGGAGAGATCCTGAAAAAGTTGGATCTCTGACCCATTTTAGGTGATCGAGGATTGGTTGCGGACCTTCCTCAAAATGTGCTCTTTCTGCGGGTACGACTTACATGCTGCGAGTACATCTCGTGGGCGTGGCCCCGGATCGTTTCTTTTTGGGCCCTTACAATGTAAGCGATCTAGAGAAATTGTGGAGGGCTCTTCCCCCGTAATTAGATCCGTAAAGATATGAGACACTGCATGCTTCAAGTCTGAATCTGGAATTGTTTCCGGAAGATTTCTTATCTGAATAGTTGAGCGCCTTGATCTATTTTCGAAATCCTCACATTGTAATTCGAGGTTGAGTGTGGCTCTGGTCAACTCTTCAAGCACCATATCTACTTGCTTGCTCTCCCTTGTTAGTTCCTGAATATCCCGTTCATTGACTTATGTGTGCTCTGCGAGGGTAGCAATTTCCTTGCTAAAGTCTGATAGCGATTGTCTGATTTCTGACGTGAAGGAGGGGAATTGCAGTTGAAATGAGTCTGTAAATGTGTCTTGGAATTGCTGGAAGCTCACCGCAAAACTTCCTTTGAGGCTGCCATCTTTGTTTTAGGAGGATCAGATTTTCCTCCCTCAATAACTTTCCCTGTATCTCCAGTTGCTGCTGTCGCCTTGGTCGTCGCACACCAGAGCTTTCGTATTGGATTCTGTTTAGCCAGGAGGTCCCTAGTATCCCCCACTTGTGTATGCTTCTTTTTCCCCCTCGGCATATGACAGACTAGAGTTCTGCTCAAGGACCATGGGTAAACTGAGGGTGCTTAGAGAATTGTGCTCTAGTGTAGAGAGGATGGCAGGAGGCTACCAACAGCCAAGAACCAGACCCTAGTGTATTTGTTCGGGTCTACATGTCTTGCTACTTGGTTCCTGCATGCCTACTGGGTTCCCCCCGAGTTTCTTTATTGAAAAGATAAGGCAGATGGTCCGTAGTCTACGGGGGTAGCCCCACACTACCCAGAGAAAACTTGGGCCTGTTAAAGCATGCCTATTTAGCTGGGAAATAGAAGAGTGTACCAGCAACACTTCCACGTGTCCTTTTCTCCTTTTTGTTTTAATTCTCCCCTATTTTGACATCCAGATGCCACATCATTATAGTTGAGTACACGCAATCATCTTGGTAATATTTATTACTCATCGTGCCCTTAGTGCTTATTGTCCCTAGAAGGAGCCAGGTAGGCCAGTATAAGACTGTCTCCCTGTAAAGACTGGAGGGGGGTGTCTGTACTCCTGCTCTCTATATGGCAGAGTGGAGGCACAGAGTATCCCAGCCAAGATTCTCTGTAGGGAAGCTATGGATGAGCAATCAAGGCTTAAGCTCTCAGGAGGTGATGCGGGATGGTTCTTAAGTACAGTGTAGTGCCCAAGCACCCACAAAGGAATGTCCACACACTATGTTAGTGAAAACACAATCTTTATATAAATAAGGTTCACGTTATATACACAATCACAATCACTTTGTACTCTATAATACTATAATGGCAAATATATACAGGTCTACGTGGTACCACTTTTAACTAAAGATTCCTTTAAAATGCGCCCACGGCTCAAAGCCCCAATAACATATGAATCAGATTTTAAGGTGAATCAACGATAGACACAGAAAGAAAGCAAGTTAAATCAAGCAATGGCAGAACGGTCCCCCTTCTACCTAGAGACGGTTCTGGCCGAGGATCCCCCCACCTGGGCAACCTGTAAATAAATCGTATTTGACGAGCCCAATCCAATTATGCATAATATAGTCTTGAGTCCTTTCTAAAAGGTTCCAAAACCCCAATGTACCTGGAATGGCAGAGTTCGACGTTGGGTCGTCAATGGATCTTTCTTGAGTGGCTCCCTTTAAGGCAGGAGCCACGGATCGTTGAGATCCCACTAGGAAAAACGGTGAACACTGTCATTGCGGCAGCAGCTTCGTTTCTTTCTGGTGCTCATTGACGATCAGTCGAAAACGTCCTGCAGGCTGAGGCGTGCAGTGCACCTCGACGATGAGTGTTTGTTGCCGCCAGGAGTCAATGAAGAACTTTGGCCCAGCAAGGGCGTCGAGTCGTCAGCGTCTATGTGGTCTTCAGGTGGCGGGAAACTCACCAGTGGATTCTCCTCGGTCATCGGCAGCCTTGACTTTCTGCGGCAGGACGAAAGGGGTCGACGAGGATGAGCAAGGGAGTCCTTGTTTCAATGTTCTTAGGCAAAGGTGCACTGCAGCTCTGGTTGGCGACAGCGGCCGTTGACGGTGATGGACTTCAATGTCTGGGCGCTTCTCTTCGTGATTCCGCAGCGGTGCCCGTCTCCGGTCGGCAGCCTTTCGAGGGTCTGACGTCCAGGGAGCTTTGGCAAAGATCAGCTGGTGCATGATGGTCCCTCGTAGCTCGGGAAGAGGTCTCCTTGCCAGGTCCTCTCTTGGATAAGTTTGTTGAAGGCACACCAGCTTTCAGATTAGCGATGGACAGCAGCAGCAGTTCTTCTTCTTCCAGTGGGCTTCAAAGTTAAGCATCAGTTTCAACTTCAGCTTCTGAACGATTTTCATCAGTGAGAGGCCCCCACATATACTGTTGATCTCCCATTCACTCTGCTGGGTCACACTCAGGCAACCAATCACTCAAAAGGGCATTCAGCAGTCAGGCAGCCAATCAGGCATTCAGCAGACAGTGCATTCAGGCCATTCTCCTCCCTCTCAGACATTCACAACAAGGAATGTGTATTGGGGCAAGTACCCAGCCATTCAGCACTACACACTGCATTCATACCAGTTTCGGGCGGGGCTGTCTCAGTCTTTGTGTAACATACCAGAAACTAGACACCCATAACAAGAAGTGCATATTGGTCATCCACTCCATTCACCTAGGTTCCACCCCAAGGGTGTACCCACAACATACAGTCACTGGGAAGGCTCCAGCCAGTCTGGCCTGGACTTCCCCACAATACCATATATGTAACTTCCACCCAACAGCCAGTCAGGGGGAAGGGACAGAGTCAGGGCTTCCCGGTACTTCTGTAAAAGTAAGCTAACAGGCAATACAAAGCAAGAGGCCACAGGGGCCATCTTGTTTCCTATCAGGAATCAACTGATTCCAATGGCAGGGCCTGAGTATCCCAAAATGGAGGCTACTTAGAGCACCTGTCAAATTCAGCATAGATCTGCCATCAGCCCACACCATGCTCTGTGGGCCACCCACAGGTGCCCAAAAACATACACTAGGAGTACAGGGTGTACTCCCACCCATGGGTGCTATAAGGGTATCCAAAGGGTCTGTTCACCAAACCAAAAAGAGGAAGAGCCGCACCTCCAGGAGTCCACATGAACTCCTGCACAGAAAACAAGACAGAACATACATGATAAAGCAATAAAGGACAAGGATATGGAGACCCTGTCCCTCCAATGCATTTCCAGCATCACACTCCCCACCCAAAATGCAGTTGTTAAAGCAGCTTTTACGTAGTCAGATTTACAGTTTGAGTCACCTTTACAGCATGAGGGAGCAGCTGTTTCCTTTTATCGCACTGTGTCTTCAGATACTTCCTATGTGAAATGCACTGTTGCTTGTAACCTTGAGATAGTTTCCCCCTCCAGTTATCAGCCTGCAAAGGCACTAATAGATACACTAAATGTGCAGTAGGAGGGCCAAAGCTAAAGAAACACACCACAGGATAACGAGGTCCAAAGCAGACCTGGGAACCTAAGGGCATGTGGGATTCTAGCTTCAGCTACCATCCGCGCACAAAGGCCACAGCAGGCTCCCAGCAAGTCGCGCAATGTACCGGAGGAGTTACTTGTTCCGGCTAGTTTCCATGGAGAGAGTAAAAGCACTGATCGCAGCCACTCGAGTATTATAAGCGTTTAAATTTACGCTTTACAGTTCCACCCGACTTCCATTCACGATACCTTATCGTGGAGGTTGACGCTGCAGAGCCATTCTAAAGGGTGATATGTTCCATGTAAAGGTGTATGTTAGTGGTAGCATGTCCTTTCTTCCGATGGATTGAGGCAGGTACATGCACACACGCCAATGCCACATGTGCTGCCAAGTTTCTTGTGTGTGAGGTATTTCCTAGATGGGGTGTGTGCGAAGTCCTGCGTTCTGATAATGGGCCGCTTTTTGTAAATTAGCTATTTGAACACGTCACTCTTTTATTAGCTAGAAAGCAAACATTTTCATCTGCCTAGCACCCACAGGCGACTAGTGTTTATGAGAGGTTAAACAGAGCCCTCCAAGAAAGGATAGCAAACATTAAGATCACTTTAAAAAAGGGATGGCTGCATTGCCTACCCATTGCCTTATTTGCAGTCAGAAATGAGCCAGGCTCAGATCACAACCTGATTCCTCATGAGTTGGTTACTGAACGCCACCCAAGAGTACCTCTTGCTCCTCCCAGTGGAATAGGAACTGATTAGGTGAAGAGATGCATGGTTATTTGACAAATATGACCGCTAGTATTTCTTTTATTTCTCAACAGATCAAAACCCTGAGGGCGGGGTCAAAGAAGATTGAAGAAGACAGCCAAACAGTTGATCCCAGTGATTTGCTAAAACAGCCAAGTTTGTACCCATGGCACCAGATGCTAATAAGGAGCTTTCTCCGCACTTGGAATAAGCCTCGCTTTGAAGGACCACAGAGGGGGTCACTCATACTGCTGTAAAGCTGCAAGAAAGAAGAGCCTGGCTACATCTACATGATGTAAAGCCGCACAAAGGAGAAACCCTGACCCCTCCTGCACCCGCTGACAGTGAAGCAAGAAAAGAAACTCCACGATTGATGGTGAGATCGGCTACTAAGAGCCAAAACAAAGACTTATCAAAATAAAGGACACTTTGAATTTCTAAAGAATTCTCAAAGCAAAGTAGAAGAAGGGCGAATAACCTTTGAAAAACTGCTGCAGAACTATTTTAGATAGGAGAAAGGAACAATGCATTGATGAAAGAAGAAGAGCACACTGCACTTTTATCTTACCCATAACAATAACGTTACACACATTCTTGTATGCTGTTTTTACTTACTTACTTATTGCAGTCTTACCCAGCCTTAGTAAGGTGACACGTGGACATTGTTACATTTTTCAGAAATCCTAAAAACAGCCCTATTATTTTCAGGATCATCATTGCAATCATTTTGCAGTTTCTGATATGAAAAGTGTGGTTTATAAGAAAAGTAACACAAATTACATGTTGAATTAATATAATGGGAATTTTCCAAAATATAAGAGAATCACTCTGAGCAAGAAAATCGATATGTTTCTTTGGAATACTAATTGCGATCTCATTTTGTACAATGATTTGTCTTTTTCTTCGTATTAATATGGCATTCCGCCAGATAATTATTAAAAATGCAGATACAGTGCTTGACAATGGAACATCTCTTGTTATCCCTAATATAAGCACAAGTAGTATTTTCCCTGATCTTGCTGAAGAAAGTATTCAATTTAGGAGAGATGCTGCAGAATATCATGAAGATATGAATACATATCTTGATAATTCAGCCCATTTGAAGAATACCAAGTGGTTGTCACCCACTGCTCCGGTAATTGATCACTGCCTGTAGATAGGCGACCTTGGAGACAGTAGTTTCCACAGATATTCACAAGACAGCCTCTGGTAACCCGACACCCCCTGAATTCTAAGATTCAGGCTTCCTCAAGGAGGGGCTCTTTTCTGCGATGTGCCTCTCTGCTGTTCCAACCTGAACAGGCAAAATTGCCAATCGCCTAAAAGAGCGCGGAGAACACACACCGCCAACCAATGCTGCAAAGGAATACAAAGATGGTTAGAGGAGCCAAGGTATGAAGGAATGCAAGAAAACAATAGTACTAAGGAGTACCTAGGCGGGGTTTGAGGAGTGGAATCTCCTATAGGATTGACCTATAAAAGAAAATCAACTATTACCCTCTACGTCAATGTAATGAACCAGAGCATCCCAGAAATAAATGGGTAAGTAATTCAAACACAGAACTGAAAGGAGAACTGGCAGGAATGAATGAAGTCCAAATGGAGGGAAACAACGAAAGGATAAAATAAAAAAAAGGAAGGTTAGTACAGGATAGTAACCCGGGCGGCACGAGGGTCGCACTAGTGACGGGTTGGTGCATGTACCGGAAAGCGTCATTATGCACTTGGTGAGTAGTTCACTGTAGAATGTTGAAGTCCCAAAGGATGTAGCAACCAAGTTCAAAAGTAAAGGCTAACAGTGGAATCCAGCAGAGAGGGTTTTAACTAGTATGAACAGTTCAGGATAATAGCAAATGAAATGGCCTCAGGAACAAGAAAGAGACCGTGGACAAGTACAGAGGACAACCAATTACCTTAGTGGGCCGTAGAACCAGGAAGTCACTGAGGATAAAGGCAGGCAGTCCGTGAAGGAGTCTGAGTCAGTAAGGGAGCGGGCGTAACCAAAACCAAAGGAGTATCCAAATGCAGTCCAAATAGAATAGCAAAGCGTCGGGAACCAGAAGATCAAAATAGAGCACTGACTGGATGTCAGAAGGGAATACGGAGCGTAACCACAAGGAGACTAACGCTACAATTAGCAGAAGAGAGCTGTACGAGTAGCGGTGCTTTAAAGTACAAGGGGGCATGGTTTATGTGCGTGTTCCTTACGCCTGCAAGGTGTCAACTGACACGAGACGCGCCCGCGTGTAAACAAGCGCCATGGCAACCTGTATCGATTCGAGAGGGGAGCCCGTGAGTGTGCTGTTCTTCGCGTGAATGCCGCGGATGTGCAAGCGCCGTATTCCGCGTAGAAAATGTAACAGCGGTATGAACACATGAAGGAGGTAGGGAGGAGAACGTTAGATGAAAGCTGCTATGGGTGTTCTCTCATCCCTTATGCCATGAGCAGAGCCATAACATGTATTGCAAGAGAAATACCTGTAAAAGATGCGAGATGTCTCAGTCATTTAGCAACATGCACAACGAGAGGACAATTTGAAGGAAAATGGGCAACCCTAAGATAGAGGTTGAGAAAGACATTTCCATATCAAGATGAATACATAAAAATGCAGCAAATGGAAAAGGACCCAGAATGGATGAGTAGGATGTTTATGTATTCCCTTAATGGTATGACTGGAGACCAGATAAGGATTGTCATGCAAACAAGATTAGGATGTGGAGATGCATGGGAAATGCCAAGATTGCCAGAATGCTGGGAAATACCTCAGCTATTGGTATATGAACGAGTAGCAACCAGCACAGGATGGGAAGACTGAATGCTGGCCTGCAGTGCACACTTATTGATGACAGCACGGGTACAGATAGTACAAGTGGTGAATAACGAATGCTTGAAATCATGGGCCAAGTATGTGAAGCTACTAACTGCTAACATGGGTCAAGAATGAAGCAGTGCCTTTGTCCATACTCCCAATGAAGAATGCCACATTGTGCTTCAGAAACAAAGGATCGACTAAAATGGGAGAAAACAAGGGATGTAAGCAGATAATTGATGTTACAGGAATGGATGGAGGGACAGCTGTGCTAATGGACCACTATTGGGTCTGTGGATTGTAAGGGAGGCATGGTATCACAAGTATGACACTGACACAAAAGTTACAAGTTTTTAAATTCTTGGGGGTTGGAAAAACTCCTACGTTGCACTATAGCTAGGATGGGAGTAGTCTCTCCCATAAAATAAAAAAGAAAACACAGTCCTAGTTAGTCTATGTCCAATCAAAATGGCCTATACTAACAAAACCTAATACCTGCTCTATCTCTTATAGAAAAAGTGTGTAATGGGAATGTGTATGCAAAGAAAAGTCAATGTTATAACAAAGGATCAATGTGTATGAGTCAGCTCTCCTCCCCACGTTGGATAGCACCGAGTAAGGTGGTCCCCCGTAAACGGGATGACACACCCTGGCTCAGGTTATCGAAATAAAGGCAGTTCAAACGTGGGTAAGTCACTTATTCCAGCTTTCCAAATGTTATTTCACAGTTAAACAAAAGTTCATGTAGGTCTCCCTCTATATGGCACCGACCTCTCAAAGCAGCAATAGTTCATGTAGGCCTCCCTCAGTCAGGCTCAAACCTTTCAATCAAAAGGTACATGATTCAATGTAGAACTCCCTCAACCGGGCTCGGACCTCGCAATTCCCTTCCCCAAGCTTCATTCACATTCTTTAGGGGTTCCCTTCCCCTAACCTATTTCATGTTTCTGGTCTCCCTTTCGCGGTTGTCAAAGACTTTCAAATGTGCAAGGCTTTTGTCATAGACCTCCGAAGGACAACTTTGACTTTCACTTCAGCTTTCCCTTAATGTTATTTGTCTCAATGTCTCTTCGTATTGGAAGTTCTACACCTCATACAGAAAAGTTCAAAGAAATCTTCCTCTTCAAGCAATCACCTTTTTACCTTCCACCTTTGTCTGTGTTAATCTTGACCATTGTGCATTTCAGAGTTTGTTCACTTTTCTGCACATAAAGCAAGTTTATAACAAGACATCAAAACATTTCGCTGAGACTTTCCAGTAGGCTATTTCCTTTCACCAGACCCCTCTGCTACTCTGTATCAGTGGCTTCACAGTTATCTGTGACTTACAAGTTCATTACTGATATGCTTTCTTTCTCATCTCATCCGCACATGTGCAACCTTGAATCGTGTGATACACTGTTGCGGCTTGAATCTTTTCTTTATACAAACAAGACTTTCATTTCTTTCGCTAACTCACTGGTTGTGTGCATTCCTTTCCTGTCTTTACAGCTTTGATTCACAAGTCAAGTTTGATACCACAGGCTTGGTCTTGCCTCCCCAACTCTGTCGTTCACCCGGGAGGGTTGCTGGCGCCCTTGAAACAGAATGCAGGCTTCATTATGTCTGGGATTTGGCTTTCTCTGCATCTCCTTCACGGATTCCCGGAGGCAACGACTTTCTGCAGGGAACTTCAGGGTTTTACTACCCCTTGCTCTGGTCCCTTGATCAGTCATCCTGCTCCAGTGGGTTCGCCTTCACTCTGGAAGATCTGCTTCTTCTCGTGTCTCACCTTGCTCAGAGTGTGTCTCTATATTCAGCCTTTTATCCGTGTGGGGGGAGCTAATGGGTCTCAGATGTATGTGATTAAGGTCAACTGCCTGAATTGCCTGACCTGATTAACGGGACATGTCCATTGATATATGTATGGGCTAGCCTCTTTACTCTCAGTCACCCTCTTCCTCAGCCCAGTGTTTCTGTAGAAAGGGGGGAGTTGGGACAATAGAGAATCCTAATAAATTGGATGGGGTATGGGCATGGGAAAGGGGGGTACCACATCTCACCATCGGTTGCTTTACCCCCACTTCTCAAAGATCCCCCACCCAGGTGATCCTCCCACACTGGTCTGTCCCCAGGGTCTTGGTCCAAAAGCAATGACCGTGCCCTGCCCACCTGAGAGAGAAATGCCAAGGGACTAGCAAGTGAGACACCCTTTGGTTTCTCACAGGATCCAGAGCTTATATGCAGCTGCCTACAATTTGGGGAGGAATATGCTCCATCGTGATCGTACATGTTCCTGCATTGGTGATTCCCCAAAGTGATCTCCACATTGAAGATTTTCCAAAGATGGATTCACACCAAAGAAAGAAGAGGTCGCTCAACCTCCCTTGCCTGAAGATAGATAACTATTTCTCAGCAAAATCAATAAAAGCCTAGGACGATATTTCAGCTGAACATAAACTATTCAGTAAGATGGCAGTGATATTTACCGCTAAATTCATGCCAGGAATACAGACTGCAGTGAATGCCAAGTGGATGCAGATAACCAGGTAGGAGCTGTTACAAACAATAAACACGACAATCAAATGGTTCAATGCAATTCGAGAAGAATTGAGGGCTATAAGACTCATGATCCTCCAGAACAGGTATGTGCTTGACTTTATTACAGCATTGGTAGACGGTGGGTGCGCCAAGATCGGGCCTTCCAGTTGCACATACATACCTGCCCATGATGGAAACAATTGAACCCTAATAGAGGCAATGGCCTTAGTAAGGTGACACGTGGACATTGTTACATTTTTCAGAAATCCTAAAAACAGCCCTATTATTTTCAGGATCATCATTGCAATCATTTTGCAGTTTCTGATATGAAAAGTGTGGTTTATAAGAAAAGTAACACAAATTACATGTTGAATTAATATAATGGGAATTTTCCAAAATATAAGAGAATCACTCTGAGCAAGAAAATCGATATGTTTCTTTGGAATACTAATTGCGATCTCATTTTGTACAATGATTTGTCTTTTTCTTCGTATTAATATGGCATTCCGCCAGATAATTATTAAAAATGCAGATACAGTGCTTGACAATGGAACATCTCTTGTTATCCCTAATATAAGCACAAGTAGTATTTTCCCTGATCTTGCTGAAGAAAGTATTCAATTTAGGAGAGATGCTGCAGAATATCATGAAGATATGAATACATATCTTGATAATTCAGCCCATTTGAAGAATACCAAGTGGTTGTCACCCACTGCTCCGGTAATCGATCACTGCCTGTAGATAGGCGACCTTGGAGACAGTAGTTTCCACAGATATTCACAAGACAGCCTCTGGTAACCCGACACCCCCTGAATTCTAAGATTCAGGCTTCCTCAAGGAGGGGCTCTTTTCTGCGATGTGCCTCTCTGCTGTTCCAACCTGAACAGGCAAAATTGCCAATCGCCTAAAAGAGCGCGGAGAACACACACCGCCAACCAATGCTGCAAAGGAATACAAAGATGGTTAGAGGAGCCAAGGTATGAAGGAATGCAAGAAAACAATAGTACTAAGGAGTACCTAGGCGGGGTTTGAGGAGTGGAATCTCCTATAGGATTGACCTATAAAAGAAAATCAACTATTACCCTCTACGTCAATGTAATGAACCAGAGCATCCCAGAAATAAATGGGTAAGTAATTCAAACACAGAACTGAAAGGAGAACTGGCAGGAATGAATGAAGTCCAAATGGAGGGAAACAACGAAAGGATAAAATAAAAAAAAGGAAGGTTAGTACAGGATAGTAACCCGGGCGGCACGAGGGTCGCACTAGTGACGGGTTGGTGCATGTACCGGAAAGCGTCATTATGCACTTGGTGAGTAGTTCACTGTAGAATGTTGAAGTCCCAAAGGATGTAGCAACCAAGTTCAAAAGTAAAGGCTAACAGTGGAATCCAGCAGAGAGGGTTTTAACTAGTATGAACAGTTCAGGATAATAGCAAATGAAATGGCCTCAGGAACAAGAAAGAGACCGTGGACAAGTACAGAGGACAACCAATTACCTTAGTGGGCCGTAGAACCAGGAAGTCACTGAGGATAAAGGCAGGCAGTCCGTGAAGGAGTCTGAGTCAGTAAGGGAGCGGGCGTAACCAAAACCAAAGGAGTATCCAAATGCAGTCCAAATAGAATAGCAAAGCGTCGGGAACCAGAAGATCAAAATAGAGCACTGACTGGATGTCAGAAGGGAATACGGAGCGTAACCACAAGGAGACTAACGCTACAATTAGCAGAAGAGAGCTGTACGAGTAGCGGTGCTTTAAAGTACAAGGGGGCATGGTTTATGTGCGTGTTCCTTACGCCTGCAAGGTGTCAACTGACACGAGACGCGCCCGCGTGTAAACAAGCGCCATGGCAACCTGTATCGATTCGAGAGGGGAGCCCGTGAGTGTGCTGTTCTTCGCGTGAATGCCGCGGATGTGCAAGCGCCGTATTCCGCGTAGAAAATGTAACAGCGGTATGAACACATGAAGGAGGTAGGGAGGAGAACGTTAGATGAAAGCTGCTATGGGTGTTCTCTCATCCCTTATGCCATGAGCAGAGCCATAACATGTATTGCAAGAGAAATACCTGTAAAAGATGCGAGATGTCTCAGTCATTTAGCAACATGCACAACGAGAGGACAATTTGAAGGAAAATGGGCAACCCTAAGATAGAGGTTGAGAAAGACATTTCCATATCAAGATGAATACATAAAAATGCAGCAAATGGAAAAGGACCCAGAATGGATGAGTAGGATGTTTATGTATTCCCTTAATGGTATGACTGGAGACCAGATAAGGATTGTCATGCAAACAAGATTAGGATGTGGAGATGCATGGGAAATGCCAAGATTGCCAGAATGCTGGGAAATACCTCAGCTATTGGTATATGAACGAGTAGCAACCAGCACAGGATGGGAAGACTGAATGCTGGCCTGCAGTGCACACTTATTGATGACAGCACGGGTACAGATAGTACAAGTGGTGAATAACGAATGCTTGAAATCATGGGCCAAGTATGTGAAGCTACTAACTGCTAACATGGGTCAAGAATGAAGCAGTGCCTTTGTCCATACTCCCAATGAAGAATGCCACATTGTGCTTCAGAAACAAAGGATCGACTAAAATGGGAG
This sequence comes from Ambystoma mexicanum, assembly GCF_040938575.1. Classification (NCBI taxonomy): domain Eukaryota; kingdom Metazoa; phylum Chordata; class Amphibia; order Caudata; family Ambystomatidae; genus Ambystoma; species Ambystoma mexicanum. The sequence goes on along the minus strand of NC_090929.1, from coordinate 151,043,663 downwards.
AAAACAAGGGATGTAAGCAGATAATTGATGTTACAGGAATGGATGGAGGGACAGCTGTGCTAATGGACCACTATTGGGTCTGTGGATTGTAAGGGAGGCATGGTATCACAAGTATGACACTGACACAAAAGTTACAAGTTTTTAAATTCTTGGGGGTTGGAAAAACTCCTACGTTGCACTATAGCTAGGATGGGAGTAGTCTCTCCCATAAAATAAAAAAGAAAACACAGTCCTAGTTAGTCTATGTCCAATCAAAATGGCCTATACTAACAAAACCTAATACCTGCTCTATCTCTTATAGAAAAAGTGTGTAATGGGAATGTGTATGCAAAGAAAAGTCAATGTTATAACAAAGGATCAATGTGTATGAGTCAGCTCTCCTCCCCACGTTGGATAGCACCGAGTAAGGTGGTCCCCCGTAAACGGGATGACACACCCTGGCTCAGGTTATCGAAATAAAGGCAGTTCAAACGTGGGTAAGTCACTTATTCCAGCTTTCCAAATGTTATTTCACAGTTAAACAAAAGTTCATGTAGGTCTCCCTCTATATGGCACCGACCTCTCAAAGCAGCAATAGTTCATGTAGGCCTCCCTCAGTCAGGCTCAAACCTTTCAATCAAAAGGTACATGATTCAATGTAGAACTCCCTCAACCGGGCTCGGACCTCGCAATTCCCTTCCCCAAGCTTCATTCACATTCTTTAGGGGTTCCCTTCCCCTAACCTATTTCATGTTTCTGGTCTCCCTTTCGCGGTTGTCAAAGACTTTCAAATGTGCAAGGCTTTTGTCATAGACCTCCGAAGGACAACTTTGACTTTCACTTCAGCTTTCCCTTAATGTTATTTGTCTCAATGTCTCTTCGTATTGGAAGTTCTACACCTCATACAGAAAAGTTCAAAGCAATCTTCCTCTTCAAGCAATCACCTTTTTACCTTCCACCTTTGTCTGTGTTAATCTTGACCATTGTGCATTTCAGAGTTTGTTCACTTTTCTGCACATAAAGCAAGTTTATAACAAGACATCAAAACATTTCGCTGAGACTTTCCAGTAGGCTATTTCCTTTCACCAGACCCCTCTGCTACTCTGTATCAGTGGCTTCACAGTTATCTGTGACTTACAAGTTCATTACTGATATGCTTTCTTTCTCATCTCATCCGCACATGTGCAACCTTGAATCGTGTGATACACTGTTGCGGCTTGAATCTTTTCTTTATACAAACAAGACTTTCATTTCTTTCGCTAACTCACTGGTTGTGTGCATTCCTTTCCTGTCTTTACAGCTTTGATTCACAAGTCAAGTTTGATACCACAGGCTTGGTCTTGCCTCCCCAACTCTGTCGTTCACCCGGGAGGGTTGCTGGCGCCCTTGAAACAGAATGCAGGCTTCATTATGTCTGGGATTTGGCTTTCTCTGCATCTCCTTCACGGATTCCCGGAGGCAACGACTTTCTGCAGGGAACTTCAGGGTTTTACTACCCCTTGCTCTGGTCCCTTGATCAGTCATCCTGCTCCAGTGGGTTCGCCTTCACTCTGGAAGATCTGCTTCTTCTCGTGTCTCACCTTGCTCAGAGTGTGTCTCTATATTCAGCCTTTTATCCGTGTGGGGGGAGCTAATGGGTCTCAGATGTATGTGATTAAGGTCAACTGCCTGAATTGCCTGACCTGATTAACGGGACATGTCCATTGATATATGTATGGGCTAGCCTCTTTACTCTCAGTCACCCTCTTCCTCAGCCCAGTGTTTCTGTAGAAAGGGGGGAGTTGGGAAAATAGAGAATCCTAATAAATTGGATGGGGTATGGGCATGGGAAAGGGGGGTACCACATCTCACCATCGGTTGCTTTACCCCCACTTCTCAAAGATCCCCCACCCAGGTGATCCTCCCACACTGGTCTGTCCCCAGGGTCTTGATCCAAAAGCAATGACCGTGCCCTGCCCACCTGAGAGAGAAATGCCCGGGGACTAGCAAGTGAGACACCCTTTGGTTTCTCACAGGATCCAGAGCTTATATGCAGCTGCCTACAATTTGGGGAGGAATATGCTCCATCGTGATCGTACATGTTCCTGCATTGGTGATTCCCCAAAGTGATCTCCACATTGAAGATTTTCCAAAGATGGATTCACACCAAAGAAAGAAGAGGTCGCTCAACCTCCCTTGCCTGAAGATAGATAACTATTTCTCAGCAAAATCAATAAAAGCCTAGGACGATATTTCAGCTGAACATAAACTATTCAGTAAGATGGCAGTGATATTTACCGCTAAATTCATGCCAGGAATACAGACTGCAGTGAATGCCAAGTGGATGCAGATAACCAGGTAGGAGCTGTTACAAACAATAAACACGACAATCAAATGGTTCAATGCAATTCGAGAAGAATTGAGGGCTATAAGACTCATGATCCTCTAGAACAGGTATGTGCTTGACTTTATTACAGCATTGGTAGACGGTGGGTGCGCCAAGATCGGGCCTTCCAGTTGCACATACATACCTGCCCATGATGGAAACAATTGAACCCTAATAGAGGCAATGGCTATGCAGTCAACCCTGCATACGAATATGGAGGAAGAAGTAGACGAGGCTGAGGAGGATGACTGGTTCTTGTACCTGTTTTCATGGATTCCAACCTGGTTGGCAAATGCCTTCAAGTTTGTATTGCTTAGATTCTGTCTTGTAAGAATAATTATAGGACAATACAAGAAGACAGCGAAGAAAGCTATTGGATGAACCTAATGATCAATGTGAATGCTGAAACTTGTGAGCACATAGAGACTGAAGACAACACCTGTGAACACTTTAATGGACATGCCCTTGAACCTCTAAGAACAAAGCTTTACTACCCCAAGGATCATAAGAACTATGTGGGACATTGGGTATTCTGTCAACCGACTGGGGAGTGTTGCCACATGACCTGGAGTGTGGGTGAGCATATGAATAATGCAGGTGAACTGAGAAGGTGACAAAGATATGGATTCAGAAGAAACCAAAGTATAGAGAAAAGGTAAAGAAAATTGAGGAGAAGGAGGTGGTTGAGGACTCAACCAGAGGGGTAATGTAGGGAGGCAGATGCACATGTCATCCCTAGTGCCCGCCCCCTCACCTCCGTCATACTGGAATAGCAGCAAGAGAGCACTATGGTTGACACTAGGTATCGTCCCAATACTGCATCGAAGATATGAGAGACGATATGCACTCAGACAACCATATTGAATGTACCCTTGCACTGATGTGTTGGAAGGATGTCTGCATACACCATTGGACATAGAAGAGCTATAAGAAAAATTAGACAAGAGCAAAGTGACCTCATGAAGAGAAGACACGAGGACACACTGAAACGATATGGGAATATTTGATGAATAAAGATATAACTGAAGTAAGAAGAAAAACATGTATGCAGAGATGAAGAAATCATATTCATTGAGAAGATAAGTGAGAAGAGGATCAATAAATGTACACACGCAGAAACGCAAGGTAGATAAGACATATAGAAGCTTGCTGGAGAAGAAAACATAACTCAATTAGAGTGGAAATAATGAAAAGATGGACATCAGACTCTTGTTAAAACTAACCAAACTAACTCAGATACATGCCAGGGCTGCAGAGCTGAAAGACGCTGGAGAACAGCTTTGTGTGAGGAATAAAGAATGTCTATTGGCCTGGGATCAAGGATACTGCATCAAGAAATAATTGCAAGGCACAAGGGAAGTCAAAGAGGATAAGCTTCATACGCATGACATATTTCTCTTAGATTAAGTAACGGAGAAAACATGTGCAAGTGCCAAATATTGAACAATTAAAGACGCAGAAAGCGTACACCAGAAAGAATAACCAAGTCTCCCGAGACCAAGAGGAGTAAAAGTGTCAGAACGCCAATTCCTACTACACGTTCCCGCGTACCCGACAGACTTACGGGAGTCAAAATAGCTAGGAACAGCAACAAGCGCTTCCATTCCTCTAAAGGCTTGTTTCGAAGGCATTGGGGGTTGCCATGGCGACGATGGCCACTACTACGTCTGCAGTCACGTGTTGCTCCGGTTTCCCGGTCACGTGACTCCCGCGTTGTGGTCACGCAAGTTTAAGTCCGCCCCGTTTGCTGTTTCGGTGCTTCTGATTGTTTTCCTTGGATTACTACAGTGGCGCTTGCTATTTTGGATCTTGTCCCTTCCTGACCTCTGGCCTGTCTATTGGATTTTGCTCTTGTCTTGCCCTCGGTACTTCTGCTTCGAACTTCAGCTACGAACTCCTGCTACGACCCGGACTTCCTTTTGACTTCGATTCTTGTCTCATGCTTTGTTTTGTCTGATTACCTGATTCTGACCCGGAACTCTTGGATCCTTCATCCTAGGCGTACGCGTGCCGGCGGGAATAGGATACGAGTGCTGGACTAGAGACTGCCTGTAGCACTTCTGGGATTCTTCACTCTAGGCGTACGCGTGCCGGCGGGAATAGGAGACGAGTGCTGGACTAGAGACTGCCTATAGCACTTCTGGATTTCCTAAACTGTCCAGGCGTACGCGTTCCGGCGGGAATAGGACTTGCACCGGACTGAGGATTTCTTCAACACCGTGAGTCTGGGCTCATTTTGGACTCTCCTTGGATCCGGGGAGATCAAATTCATCCTACTTTTCTCGTTGCTTCCCGTCTCACGGATATACAAGTAAGAGTCCTTATTTCCTGTTCATTTTCCAGTTATTGGTTCTTTTACCTTTCCTTGTCTTATATAGTTTTTGTTTCTTTACAGAGTCTGTCTACTTCCAATCTGTTGTCGTTTTTCTTGTCGGGATGTACCGTACCTTACCCTACTGACAATCAGTGAGTTTTCAGTCTATCCTGTGAAATTACCATTCATCGGGAAGGAACTTGAAGTCATCAGGAGTTCCAGAGGGTCCTGTTCATTCTTCAAAACATCTTTCAATCAATTGACCGCTCAGACTGTTTCTATACACAACTGAGTGTTACATTGGTGGGAAGAATATACTACTGCACTACGGGTTCAACAGCTTCTCTTCGGTCACCAGGCGCTTTACCCTGTTAAGGTTCAGTGATCTGACAGAATCAGAAGCCTTAAAATGGACACAGCCAATGATCCTTTGGCTACCTTGGTTCAATTAGTGGCTGATTTACGTGCTGACATGCAAACTGCCCATGATGCTACTCATCGCCGTATTGATGAGATTCAAGCGGGATTAAGGGTTAGCGCCATTGAACCTCCATCAGTCGCAGTGGCTTCCGGGTCTGGTACGGCCGGTGCTCAGGCCAGGGCAGACCCGGTTCCGGTAGTTATGACACAATTCCCGTTGGCTCCTCCTGAACGTTTCTTGGGCGATCCAAAAACCTTCAGAACGTTCATCAATCAATGCAGACTGCATTTTCTTTGTAGACCAACATCATTTCCCGATTCAACCACTAAGGCCGCTTTTATATTATCTAACCTAGGGGGTACTGCTGCAGTCTGGGCGAATCCTCTCTTGGAGCAAGGTAGTCATTTGTTATTTGACTGTGACGCTCTCATAGAGGCGCTTACCAGAGTTTTTGACACCCGATACAAATCTCAGGCAACTGATTTAGAGTTATTGAATTTACAGCAAGGCGATTCTACTCTATTGACGTATCTGGCTAAGTTTAACCAATTGGTTGCTGAAACCAACTGGCCAGACGAGAAGAAGGCAGCCTTATTTTATAAGGGTTTGTCGGATTCCCTCAAGGATGTCATTGCTACGGTACCTGTGGTCCCCGTCTCCTTTCCTGACTTTTTGGATCTAGTTCTTCAGATCGATGCCCGTAAAGCGGAAAGGAAGGGGGAAAAGAGGATGTTGCCTCCGGTCCCTGTTAGTCTGACAAGTTCGGCTTCAGGTAATGGGGAACCCATGCAAATAGGGGCGATAAGAGGACCATTATCTAGCGAAGAAAGAGAGAAGCGTAAAAGGAACAAGTTATGCTTTTATTGTGGTTCTTCTGGTCATTTTTTGAGTCTATGTCCCAAGAAACCCGCGAAGTCGGGAAACTCCAAAGCCCGACAATAGAGGGAGCCCCTATGTCGAGCATTGATCTTCCGGGCTCCAAATTCTCAGTTCCTTTCACTATTAAGGTCGTTGTTGCTTCTCCGGACGGCGAAACCTGGTCCTCTGAAGCGGTTTTGGATTCTGGGGCTACTGGAAATTATGTTGATCTCCAGTATGTGAAAGACTGGAACATTCCCCTGGTACCAAAGGAACAACCCGAGGTGGTCAACGCAGTTGATGGTACCACACTACTCTCAGGGTTGGTAACGGAGTCTACAGTGCCCCTGAATTTACTCATAGACGGCTGTCATAGCGAAGTCATTTCATTCGATGTCATTACTGCACCTCAATTTCGACTAATTCTGGGTCTACCATGGCTTCGGCTCCATAACCCCTTGGTAGATTGGGTTGCAGGCTCTGTCTCGTTTACCTCAACTTATTGTTCAGGACATTGTGGCCCAACGACCCAAGAGAAAAACAACCCCTGTCAAGCCTTATTGGAATCTGTTTCAATGGTAGGTGGTATTGTCAATACTATTTTACCCCCAGAATACAAGTCTTTCGCAGATGTCTTTGACAAGGGTGAGGCAGAAAGGTTACCGCCTCATCGTATTTATGACTGTCCCATAGCCCTTAAGGAGGGAGCTAGGATCCCCTCTGGGAGGATTTACTCTCTTACTTTAAAGGAAGATGCAGTTTTGAAGGAGTATTTGGACAAGGCTTTGGCTTCTGGTTTCATTCGCCCCTCCCGTTCTCCTGCTGCATCTCCCCTGTTCTTTGTTCCGAAAAAAGAGGGGGACCTGAGACCATGTATAGATTATCGGGACCTGAATGCAGTCACAATACGGAATCAGTATCCCATACCACTGATTTCAGTACTTTTGGATCAGCTAGGCTCTTCAGTGATATACACCAAATTGGACCTCAGGGGTGCGTATAATCTAGTGAGGATAAGAGAGGGGGACGAATGGAAGACGGCATTCAAAACCAGATACGGCCTCTTTGAATATTTGGTCATGCCGTTTGGGCTATGTAATGCCCCTGCCACGTTTCAACATTTCATCAATGACGTTTTTCAGGACATGATTGATCGGTTCGTGATCGTCTATTTGGACGATATCTTGATATATTCCCCTTCTCTTGAACTACACCTTCAACATGTTACTGAAGTACTACAACGTCTGCGTAAGAATAAACTATACGCAAAACTAGAGAAGTGCATTTTTCATACTACTTCAGTTGAATTCCTGGGCTATGACATTACTAACCAGGGTGTTCAGATGAGCCAAACCAAGGTCAAGGCTGTATTGGAATGGCCCGTCCCAGGTACACTGCAGTCCTTTTTGGGGGTTCGCAAACTTTTATCGGCGGTTCATCAGGCACTTCTCTAGCATTGTGGCTCCACTTACTGCTTTAACAAGCAATAAGCATCCGTTTCAATGGAATCCCGAAGCACAAAAATCATTTGAGACTCTCAAGGAAGTCTTTACTTCAGCTCCGGTACTTCAACATCCTGATGTCAAACAACCATTTGTTGTAGAGGCCGATGCTTCTGACGTGGCAGTAGGGGCAGTTCTCTCCCAGTTTTGTCCTGACACAGGGATCCTCCATCCTGTCGCTTATCATTCACGCAAGCTTACTCCGTATGAGGTAAACTACACCATTACCGAACGTGAACTGCTATCTGTCCGGGAGGCTTTTACAGTTTGGAGACATCATCTCTTGGGAGCAGAGACTCCGGTTCAAGTATTCACTGATCACAGAAACCTACTGGCCCTTCAATCATTGAAATGTACCACAGCGCGCCATGCACGTTGGCATGAGTTCTTCTCTATGTACAACTTTGTATTGACCTTCCGTCCGGGGACGTTGCACTCCAAGGCAGACGCCCTGTCAAGACTTTTTGAAGACCCAGTTCATCGGCCACAGGAAGGTCGACTACTCTTGCCCAACCAGGTCGTGTGTGGCTGCACATTGCAACCATCCCTGAAGACAGCCATTCAGCAATGGGTCTCAGAAAAACATCCCGAATTGGAGGATCTTAATCTGGATATTATTCAGTCCTTGCCATACGTTCAAGGTAAAATCTATATACCTGACTCTCATACCCGCAGGATTGCCATGTCTTGGTGTCATGACTCCATGTTGGCCGCACACCCCGGTCATCGTAAAACGTTGGAGTTACTCAAGCGCTGGTGCTGGTGGCCTTTCATGTCAAAAGACATTGTGCTGTACATCGCAAACTGCGCAGTTTGCGCTCAATGTAAAACCGTCCCGGCCAAACCAATGGGTCTTCTACAACCCCTGCCAGTACCTGCTAAACCCTGGGCCATGCTTTCCATGGACTTCGTAGTGGAACTACCTTTGATTGGTGGATTTGATACTATTTGGGTGGTAGTCGACAGTTTTACTAAGTTGTCCCTTTTTGTGCCTTGTCGGGGTCTTCCATCCGCTACTACCCTGGCGGACCTGTTTTTACGCAATGTCTTCCGCTTCTTTGGTCTTCCTGAGATCATAATAACTGACAGGGGTGCGCAATTTACCTCTCGTTTTTGGAAACATCTTACACAGTCCATGGGTATTGACGAGAGGTATTCTACGGCTTACCATCCACAAACTGATGGCCAAACCGAGCGACTCAATGCCACCATGGAACAATACTTGAGATGTCTTATTCTACAACACCAAGAAACCTGGCTCTCCGTATTGCCTATGGCAGAGTTCGCTTATAATAATTCTGCGCATTCTTCTACGGGGGTCTCTCCTTTCTATGTCATGTATGGGCAACGCCCACGCTCTCTACCCTTGGATTTTTGTATATCCTCGGATTGCCCAGCGGTCCAATCTTGTCTTAGAGACCTGACATCGTTGCGTAAGAGCGTTATGGAACACTTAATACATGCGCAGGAACAGGCTAAGAAGTATGCCGATCGCCATCGCCAGCCAGCACCGCAGTTTACTACAGGTATGCGTGTTTGGCTTTCTACCAAGAATCTCAGTATTCCAGGTCGCAAAACCCTGTTACCTCGCTTTGTGGGTCCTTATGTTGTTAAGGAGGTGATTAATCCTCTTGTGGTCAAGTTGGAATTGCCTCCTACTTGGAAAATACATCCCGTTTTCCACGTGTCTTTGGTCAAACCATGTTCTGAGCAGGTGAGGTTACCTATCCGTCCCCCCCCCCCTGTTGGTACAAGGGGTGGAGGAATATGAGGTTAATGCTATTTTGGATACTAAACTATCACGTGGTGTACGTTTGTTTTTGGTAGATTGGAAGGGTTACGGTCCGGAGGATCGCACTTGGGAACCTGAGTCCAACATCCATGCACCCGTGCTATTATCCCAGTTTCTAGCATCTCAAGGTCTCGGGGGACCTTTGGGGGAGGATACTGTCAGAACGCCAATTCCTACTACACGTTCCCGCGTACCCGACAGACTTACGGGAGTCAAAATAGCTAGGAACAGCAACAAGCGCTTCCATTCCTCTAAAGGCTTGTTTCGAAGGCATTGGGGGTTGCCATGGCGACGATGGCCACTACTACGTCTGCAGTCACGTGTTGCTCCGGTTTCCCGGTCACGTGACTCCCGCGTTTGGGTCACGCAAGTTTAAGTCCGCCCCGTTTGCTGTTTCGGTGATTCTGATTGTTTTCCTTGGATTACTACAGTGGCGCTTGCTATTTTGGATCTTGTCCCTTCCTGACCTCTGGCCTGTCTATTGGATTTTGTTCTTGTCTTGCCCTCGGTACTTCTGCTTCGAACTTCAGCTACGAACTCCTGCTACGACCCGGACTTCTTTTTGACTTCGATTCTTGTCTCATGCTTTGTTTTGTCTGATTACCTGATTCTGACCCGGAACTCTTGGATCCTTCATCCTAGGCGTACGCATGCCGGCGGGAATAGGATACGAGTGCTGGACTAGAGACTGCCTGTAGCACTTCTGGGATTCTTCACTCTAGGCGTACGCGTGCCGGCGGGAATAGGAGACGAGTGCTGGACTAGAGACTGCCTATAGCACTTCTGGATTTCCTAAACTGTCCAGGTGTACGCATGCCGGCGGGAATAGGACTTGCACCGGACTGAGGATTTCTTCAACACCGTGAGTCTGGGCTCATTTCGGACTCTCCTTGGATCCGGGGAGATCAAATTCATCCTACTTTTCTCGTTGCTTCCCGTCTCACGGATATACAAGTAAGAGTCCTTATTTCCTGTTCATTTTCCAGTTATTGGTTCTTTTACCTTTCCTTGTCTTATATAGTTCTTGTATCTTTACAGAGGCTGTCTACTTCCAATCTGTTGTCGTTTTTCTTGTCGGGATGTACCGTACCTTACCCTACTGACAATCAGTGAGTTTTCAGTCTATCCTGTGAAATTACCATTCATCGGGAAGGAACTTGCAGTCATCAGGAGTTCCAGAGGGTCCTGTTCATTCTTCAAAACATCTTTCAATCAATTGACCGCTCAGACTGTTTCTATACACAACTGAGTGTTACATTGGTGGGAAGAATATACTACTGCACTACGGGTTCAACAGCTTCTCTTCGGTCACCAGGCGCTTTACCCTGTTAAGGTTCAGTAATCTGACAAAAAGCACCTGTATAATTGAATTAAATAGCATCAAATAAAAGGTAAAAATTGACTAAATCGTGGTCTCCTCTCATGTGATTCAGGACTTGAAAACAAGGCCTATTCATTAGGCTCTATTTGAAGATAGTGATGTACCTACACTCCATTAAGGGTTCCATAGAAGAGAACAGTCAGCAAGGTCAACTACAAAGAAGAAGCCTTGACTCAGGGCTTAACTGATGAGAGAGGGTGGGCTAATTGACCAAGTAGGTAATAGTCTGATGGTGTTCCCCGCAGCTGGGTTTTGTTTTGCTCACGTGCTGCTAACAAGACGAAAGTCCAAGGCTGGGAGAAAATGTCAACCAATCATGAGGGCCTATGTAGCAGTGCAGAAGCCAATCCGCTGCTGTTATTCTGCTATTAATCTGTATTAATAGCACGGTAGTATAGCTCAGTGGCAACGTGCTCGCTTTGGAGGCAAGACGACACAGAGAAACAGGTTTGAATCCCAGGTCCGCGCTTAGAAACCCCTTTGGTATTAAGCATTATGAAAAAACAATTATAAATTATTATATGTATTTAGAGGTGGTCTGAGGCGTACCTAACAGATAAGGGGCAGCCAATTATGTTACTAACACGTAAACAATATATAGGTATATATGTTCCCTTAACCAATCCCTCTGCCCGATAGGTTTTACTATTTGCCACACAGGAGGATGTCATAGCTCACGTACATTGAAGTATAAAGCCTTTGTATTATCGAAATTTCGCAGAGAGTTTGTGAGCTACAATTTTTCTGTTCACCAGGTTTCCCTACTTTATTTGAACTGATAATAAAGTTGTACTTTGCCATATTATTTGAGTCTGTCTGGTTATTTGCGTCTGGGAACATTTGTTGGTAATTCCATCGGGCACTTGGAAAGCTCCAGGTGCTACTGCACAGAGTAGTGTTGTGGAAATAGGTGGAGGCATTGTGGGTCTCAGGGGGGCCACCCCCAAAGCATGGCGAAGTTACAAGGGTGGTCCTAGAGAAGGAGATATGCTGCAGATGCTGCCAAGAGCTATACCTGCTGGCTGCAAAGCCAGGACATGGTTCGACAGGCACTGACACCATTAGGGAAAGTTGGGACTCCTTCAGCAGCCACCCACCCTCCCATGGGACTTGCTCCATACAAAGGTTATGAGAGTCACCATCCTGGAAGTTGGATAGCAGAGGCGGGCTGTTCTCGCAAGAATGGAAACCGAAGTGAGGAGGGCTCACTGGTTTGTAAAACCCCAGGAATGGCGAGGGGCTACCTGGGGAAGTGTTTTTCATTCCAGACACACTTGTGGCCTGAGTAAGGACGGACCGCCCGTTAGGATGACTCCAAAGGGACCATCTTTATTCCAATCAAAAATTGTTGCCTGGGTAAGTTCTTTGGGTGATATAAAATGTGATGCATGTCAAGGGTTTGAAAGGATTCTGCAGGGGTTAGCCTCGCTAAGCAGATGGCCCTGCCCACGGAAGGGGTGCTAGAGGGACAGCCGGCATAGTGGGCTGCCCCTCTGGCCCCCTGCATCTGGCTTGCCTCCCCCCTCTCGAGGGGGGCGGAAGCGGCGTGCCCCCAGGGTCCAGCTGGAACCAGCTGGCCCTGAGGAGGAACATAAAATGGCCCGGGCTGCAGAAGTTCACCCTCTTTGTAGACCGGGCATCAGTTCAGCAGCAACCCACCCTCCCAGCTTAAGGTACAGTTATAAGGTTTGAGCTGGAGTGTTTTGGTGCATTCTATAAGGGCATTGCCTTTTCAAATATGGATTTTTGGTGGTGTTCTAACATGTTTATTTCTGTCAAAGGCGGAGTGACAAGGGTAGTCCTAGAGAAGGAGGTATGCTGCAGATGCTGCCGGACTTATTCCCGCTAGCTGCATGAGCCAGAATGGGGTTTAATGGGCACTGACACCATTAGGGACAGTTGGGACTCCTCAACAACTGATTGCTGTGGCCTGGGACTTGATCCTTAAAAAGGTTATGGGAGTGACTGGCCTGGCAGTTAGATACCAGAGGCTAGCCGTTCTCGCCAGCACAGATACTGAAGTGAGGAGGGCTCACCGGTTTGTAAAACCCTGGGAATGACAAGGGGCCACGCGGGGAAGAGTTTTGTATGCCAGGAACACTTGTGGCCTGAGTAAGGCTAGGACTGCATAAGTTATTTGGGTGGTATTAAATGTTATGTATCTGGAGGGCTTGGGGAGCTTCAGTAGGGGTTAGTCCCGCTATACTTGCTCTTCTGAGCACAAATTCCTGCCACCACCAATCTGAGAGCATTGGGTGTCTTGAAGGGGTCCAGTGTCAGATACTTTGGCTTTTTGTGGCGCTCCAGTAACAAAGTCTTCCTCCACCCTTCTCAGAAGCCTGGCTGGTTTCATTGCGCCCTATTTTGCTTTTCCCATTTCGTCCGTAGAACTACATTAGTGGTGTTTTTGTTTCTCACATGACCTGCTTGTCTCCAAAAGAAATGTAAGCGGAAGTGCTAAAGTTTCAGACATATGCTTCATTCAAAAAGATGCTCAATAATTTGCACTTTTGAAGACTTCAGCTCAGTAGAGGTATATTTTCAATAATATAGGATCTTTCCTCGCTTTTTTCAACTGTTGATAACATCACAGTTATTATTTTTGAGCCTGCTTTGAGGCATCAGCAATGAGAGGTGGACACAAGATATTTTATCAAATAAAAATGGGTTGGAGAAACGTCTCTCTCACCCTATTCTACAGAGGAATTTCCTTGCTTCAAATCTAAAACTAAGGATCTGTTAGGGTCAAGTAGTCAGTAACTTAAAAGCTGTCCTTGTGTCTAAACATTCTAAGATAACCCTCACACTAGAAAGAAAACAACAAAGGGTGCAAGGAAATGCCTTTCACTGGGTATTAGCAAAACGTTTTTGCAATCAAAAATATAAGGATAAATCCAACAAGAATAACTTCCAAGGAAAGATCCTTGGATCCGGAGCATGGTTCCCTTCTCCTGGACTTTTAGATTGGATGGAAACATGGTCTCTTTATCCAACAGTTCTTTTTGTGTCTTCATACTCGGCTCACGATGTTCTTGTTCAAATAATTAATCCAAAACAGTCTCTCTTTACATTGGTCAAGCAATAATTTCCAAATCAGCTTTTCTTTAACTTGGTCCGGAGATAAACTCCAAGAAAGTCTCTCTTCTCCTTGATCAAGCAATAATTTCCATATCAGCTGTTCTTTAGGTATTTTGGTAACTTTTGCGGATTGCCTGGTATACTCCCCTGCCGGGAACCCTTCTATGGGCTTTTCAGATCATGTGATATACACCCTGCCAGGTATCTTCCCACAATATCAGAGTTTTTATACAAAGTTCTTATGCAAATCCAGGTGCCTGGTATTTCTGCTTTCCAGGACTTCTCTTGTGAGTTTCTCAGATCCCCTGGTATACTCCCCTGCCAGGTATCTTCTCACAATGTCTAAATGTTACACAACTTCAGGTGCCTGGTATTTCTGCTTGCCATGGCTTCTCTTGTGAGCTCCTCAGATCCCCTGGCATACTCCACTGCCAGGTATCTTCCCATAACGTCCAGACTTTGCACAACTTCAGGTGCCTGGTATTTCTCCTTGCCAGGACTTCTTTTGTGAGCTTCTCAGATCCCCTGGTATACTCCCCTGCCAGGTATCTTCCCACAATGTCCAAATTGTACACAACTTCTGGTGCCTGGTATTCCTACTTGCCAAGACCTCTCTTATTTCACTGTTCGTTTATCACAGTAGCATATTTTCTGAGGTGCTTGCCATATTTGCCATGGTAACATTTGCTTCAGTTTTCCCCCACATTGGTATCTCATGCACCTATACTTGCTTAGGTTTCTCGTTTCCCTTTGTCTCGCTAGCATTCAAATATTCTGCTTGTCTGAGATTTGAAATAGGATTGGACTTTATCTGCATTCAACCACTTTTGTATATTGTCCATATTCGCAAACTTGTAACATTCAGTCATTGGTTTACACACACGCCGGTATGCCCTGGGGTCCCCAACAACTTTGGGCAGACTCACCGACCATTCATGGTGTCCCCAACTGTTGGCGTGCCTTCGCAACTAAGCCTCTTCACTGGATTGGCTTCCCACATGATGTCGAGGTTCCCCCAGCATTTCCTGCAGCTCTGAGATCACTCGCCGGCTTTCCTCTGTGGCCTCAACCGGAGAACGCTGCTTCTCAGCACGACTGCTCCTCCAGGAGCTCCGCTTAAGCTCCCAGGTCTTCCATGGTCCCTCAGGTGTCTGTCCGCTGCGCCTCTCTTCCTCTATGGCCACACTGGTAGGTAAGCCTCAGGTTCTCGAGCTGCTGCCAGGCTTTGGACGTTCTCTTCCTTGCTGCTTTCTCCTCCATGATTCTGTGTCTCATTGCCGGTGCTATTTTTAAATATCCTGCGCATCTTAGGCCCAGTCGAACAAGGTTAGGCTTCAGACTTCTCCTAATCTGCATAGACTGCTTTCTCTTCTTCTTTGCCTCAGTATTGGTGGTTTGGGAATTGAAGCACATAGTGATATTGGGCTTCTTGGCTGTTGTTCAAAAGTTTCAAGAAAAGCCACATCAAAACCAGAAGAGGGTATACATTAATTGTGAATGGCTGGCTGAGTCATAGATAGGGGTTTGACTAGAGCAATTCAGAGAAAAGGTTTTCTGACCTTTACTGTAGGAAGGGACTCTTAAGTGCCAACAAGCCATTAAAGACTTAGGTATTAGAGAGTCTTTGTCGGAGGAAAGGGGGCAATACCACGTCTTACCCAATGGAGTCACCACTTCATTGGTCATTGTCTCCTCCCATGTGATCCTCCCTCATATAGCCGCCCCCAGGTTCAGGATCAGGTAGCATCTGCTGTCCTCTGGCCACATGGGAGGAGGTGAAAGAAGGGGTAACAGTGATGACTCCACCTGATTCATCACACTTCCCCCTCACATATATTTTTTATATTGTTGTGTCGCCATAGGTGCCTCATACCATAGGCAATATCCTAGTCTTTGATGAAAACTTTGTCACAGATGTACCATTCTCAACGGAATAGCCCTGAAGAAAATCCTGTTACCAATGTAGGGGATTGAAACATGTAGGGCAAAGGTGGAGAGCTATCATATAAACAAGTGTCTATAGGGCTAAACAACATTGATGAGAACTTGTATTTGTTTTTCAATACATGTCAATATTGCTCCTTTAGGATTGGTGCTACAACTAAAATATATAATATGTTGCTGTTTATTAATTTCGCCACCTCTAATGGTATTATATTATGCATTTATTTGTCATTGCACTTTTGCACTTTATAGGTCCGAGTACCAGAACCAAAATACATTCTGTACATTGTTGTAATGTATAGTGTTTGTGAAGATTTTGTATCAGTCATCTTTACTTTAGCTATTAAATATATTTTAAAGAAACACAATATAAGTCACAATAACATGAACTGAAGTAAATGTGCCAGAGGTACAGTTGAGAGAAAGTGAATCAGAGGAAGGTCCCAGGGGCACGACAAGGTGAAAGAATAGAAAGTTAAAGGAGGTGCTAGTGGGCACAGTGAAGTGAAGGATAATAAAGGGGTGCAGGAAGCACCTGAAGATGAAAGGATAGAAGAAAAGAAAATACAGGAAATACAGAGAGGGGCCAAAAATCAGAGTGGTCTTGCTTAGGAGGAGCAAAAAACCTGCCGCTTTCAAAAGTCTCTGATTTTACCCCATGAGAAGGTTGTATGTGAAAGGAACCGTATATAGGCAAAAGGGACATTCTGGCAAGTTGAGTTTTGTGTTTGAAACTGGAGCGGCCTCAGCTTGGCGAAGGGAACCCTGAGAAGCCTAAAATGAACTTTGTTATCACAATTGAACTTTTGTTTGGAACTGAAACGGCTTAAACATGGGGAAGGGAATCCTAAGAGGCCTAGCAAAGGAGAATACTTATTTTGTGAAGCAGAGAGACATACGCTTGAGGAAGGGAACCCTCAGAAGCTTGAGAGGAACTGTGTTATTTTTTAGTTTTGTGGGAAACTTGGAAAGATCAAAGCTTGGGGAAGGGACCCCCAATAGACCCAGAGACATTGTAAATTCCAGTGACTTACTGCAAGAGCCCTACGTGGAAGTTTTGAAGGGCAACCATTTTGAGTTGAACTAGTTTGAACTGGCAAAACTACACCGATTGGTAAGGCTACCTGAAGCCAGCTGTGGTTTACATTTCTTTTTTGAGTCACCATTTTTTCTTTACGAAGACTTTCTATCACATTTTGTCAAAGAGTGAGGCCAAGCATAGGTTTAGACACAGACGGATTTTGGTTTTGGACTTTCAGACATCAACGGCTCTTAGAAACATCCGTTGAGTGAACAATACCTTTAGAGTTAGGGCCAGTTAGGTATTACACCAACCCCAGAACTTTATTAAATAAAGGTTTGGGAAACTGTTACCTTTGTGTCGGTGTCTCGCTTGATACCATGCCTGTCGCACAATATATATTCATGATAATAATGGTAGCACCACAAGAGCACCCGACTCAATCTGCAAGTATCGCTGCTCTTTCACAGTCATAGCTCTGCTGACTTATGCGATAGGGAAAAATCACCCACACTCTTGTTTTCTGCAAGCTCAAATGAGCTTGCATCAGCCACTATTTTGGCTATGCGGGCTGAATTGAAAAATGCAATGGTGGTGTTGGCGGCGAGTGCCACTCCAGGGCAGTCTATTCCCACATGATGTCCTTTTTTGGTGTGGTTCTGATAGGGTGGTTGAATGAACCCGACACAGTATGGGACCATCCCGAGGAAGCTTTGCATCTCAGATGAGTTTGTGGGTGCAGTAGCTGTCGGTATATCATTTACCTTTGTGGGTTCTGCTGACAGACCTGAAGCATGGAACACATATCAAATTAAGTCAATTTTGGGTTGTAGAAATTGGCACTTGCTTCTGTATAGGGTTAGTCACTGTGACTGTGATCTCTGAAGCATTTCGCAAAGGTGTTTGAGGAGTAGTGCTTCCGTGGCTGCATATATAAGGATGTAATCATTGACAATAAGGAATCTCAGGAGGACAGAAATTACCCTCATGATAACATTTTAGCAGCCAACTATTCTCCAAAACTAAGCAGTTTATATTGATGCAGTCCTCTGTGTGTAGTAAATGTTGTTATTCATCATCTATGGGGCTGTGGGATGGCACTCCAGCTTCATTGCTTTGCTTGGCTGGTGTATATCAATGCCAATTTTCACCACCTCTGACTGGTTGTGCAGAACCAGGATGGGACACATGCATGTGGTGGGACCTGACACCCTTTCTATGATGTGTAAGGGTGTAGAAGTAAGGCTCAGACTTAATGGTGGCATTTTTCTGGCCAGAAATGGTTACTAATGAGGAAAGGGCTGGAGAAATGTCTCTCTATTCCTAAAACTAAGAGGGGTTTCCCTA
This sequence comes from Ambystoma mexicanum, assembly GCF_040938575.1. NCBI lineage: Eukaryota > Metazoa > Chordata > Amphibia > Caudata > Ambystomatidae > Ambystoma > Ambystoma mexicanum. The sequence continues at coordinate 151,025,661 of NC_090929.1, read as the reverse complement.
CCTCAAAGAAAACTATAGTGAAATTGTCAGAATGCCCAAAACCAAAAAAGGTCTGTCACTGTCGTGTCTCCAAAAGCCTACCTCTGTCCCTAACACTAATAACATAAAGCAACTATGCAAGGATGATCTCCCCTCAAAGTAAAAGTGTTAATCAAAGTTCCAATGCACAGAAAGGTTCCTAGTCTCTCGGGTAATCAATCAAAACCGATGAAATAAACAAATGTTCACCAATGTAAAACTCCAAGGCTAGGGTTGTGCTCCTTTCCCCTAGCGTCCTTCTTGTTCTCCTTTTGGGCTTCTGAGCCACGTACTTTCACTGGGTAATTCATAAGTCTCAAATTCACAAGTCTTTATCCCACCAACTTGGCACACTTCCCTACCAAGAGTAGGATTCCTTTTAATTAACTCTTTTCAGTTCCAGGGTTCTCGGCCCACTTATTCTCCAGCTCTTATTTGGGTGAGCAACTTCATGGACTGTCCCTCTTTCTCTCACAGGGTCCCAAATGCTCTTTTACTTCGTTACACACTTTGTTTTTGTCTCCCATACGGGTGCAGGTCCCAGACTCACAATGTAGAGTTGTATCCACTTGGTTTGCTCCCCTGCCAAGCATACAATTCCTCCTTGGCTGCTCCTTTTACAATCAGGATCCCAGTCCTTCCTATTCTTGACTTTTCATATGGGTGTGGGACCGATTAGCCTATCTGCTTGGTTCACTCTCCTGGTAAGCAGATGATTCTTGTTTCTCTATCTCGGTTATTATCAGTGTCCCAAACCCTTTTATAATTCCATTTGGGTGCGGGTCCCAGGGTCACAATGTCTTCTCAGGCTCCTAGAGCCTCTTATTCTTGTTTCTGCTTTCACCTCCTTGCTTCTATAGTGCAACACCCCAATGGCCAGACCAAGAAAATACAACCCACTAGGGTAAAAGGCTGGGTGCACCCTTTTTCGAGAAAGACAAGAGCTTGTATTTTGTATTCAAAAGGAAATGGTGACATGGTATTATGAATCCACTGCCATGGAACTCTCTCTCGTCCTTCATACACGATTCAGATTATAAACACACACATTTTCACTCATGACGCACTCGATATACAGTGTTAATCCCCCAACCCCATTGGCTACCACCTATATACATGCTAATGATTGCATATAACCCATTCTTCCATTGGTTCCTGTTAGGCAGAATCCAGGGCAGTTCCCTTAGGGAGCACTACCCCAGATTAGGACTACAAGTGAGAGCAATAAATCCCCTTTGGTATCAGTCTGTACCACAAAGATTTAGTTGGTAGCTCTGGCTGAGCAGTCAGACTTATCTCAAGAGGGAGATGAGCAGTATTCAGGGTTGACACAATAGCTAGTACAGTACTATGGAGTAAGGAAACACTGACCAAAGTTTTGTATTAAAAAGAGAACATATATTTATTTTATACACTTCTAGGTCAACACATAGATCACAGTTAATAAAGTAAGTTAAGTTTAGTCAAAAGAAAAGCATATACAACTCCCTATTCAATTGTAGACAAGTTTGCGGTATAGTGAAAACTGAGCAAAACGGCACAGTGAAAACCTACTACAAATGGCACTTTACCAATTCAACGAAAGGGAGGGAAAGTACAAGTTAAACCGAAATATCTTCAGACACCCCCTAGCAACACTTCCCTCAAGTTTTTGTGAACAAGGAATGCACAGTAACACTTTAACCAAAATACAAGTGAATGAAAACTGAGCAAAATGGTACTCCACAAGTTAAAACAGTAGGAAGGAAGAGGGGTTTAGAAGATGTAGGTGCATCAACACATTTCTCATTGAAAACTATTCTAGTGAGAGCAGATTTAACAAATCAGCCAGAGTCAATAGGCCTGAGCCAGAGTCAGTGGTACAGGACGAAGAGCTTAGGAGCAAAAATGTTCTTGTATCTGCAGTCAAGTCTTTAGTAGAAAACTTTTGAAGAAGTAGATGCAAGGTGAAAGACAATGTTAAGAGAGAGGGCGGCCGAGACCCAGAAGTAGTTAAAGGATTTAAAACACCTTTAGGGCTACCACAGAGAAAGGGCGGCCTGGCGGAACAATGTACCTTGAACGTGGAGAAGTGGCTCCTGCGGTGGCGGATGTTCCTGGTAGTTCCTGCAAGTCGAGGGGTCCAACAGAGGAAGAGGAAGAGAGGCTCTTGTCGTGGAGGAAGGTTTGAGTCGCTGTACTACCCAGGGATGAAACCAGCCGCGGTGCTGCCAAACGAAGTTTAAAAGGTACGCTCCTTTTAATCACGGTCTGGGTCGATAGCTGCCTGGCTATCCGGTCTTCAAGTGCGGGGCACTGTCGAGTCCACCAAGGCAGGTCCGTGGATGTGATAGGTGAACTAGTTGACCCCATCAGCTCAAGTCAAGGAGGTTCCTTCGCTGAAGATCTCCTCTCGCCGTGTGGAAGAAAAGTGGTGAGACGATCTGGCAGGGCTTCACCATTGGTGTAGATGCTGAAGATGTCTCTGGCTTCTCTTCCCTTCGGTTCCGTAGTTCCAGTGGTGACGTCTTGCTCTTCCAGTCCTCAGGACCCTGCTTTTATGCAGAAAGAGACCCATTCACACAGCCTAGCTGTCACTCACACGGTGGAGTGGTCTTCTTAGCGGGAGACCCTTCAGCCTATCAGGTTAGAGTGTGACCTGAGGTGCTGTGGCAACTCTGTCTGGGGGTTCTACTCCCCCTCCCAAACAACAGACCCAACCCAGACTCAGTGGCACCGAAAGGAGGGCTTCTTGACAGAAGCCCGCCAAAAGGATGAACAAAGGATCCCCGACCTGGGTTAGGAAAATGTAGTAAGACTCGAGAAAGAAGTTTTATCAAAGTTCTGGCAAATAAAACCTACCGGAGTAAAGTTAATAATAAAATAAACCGGCGGTATTTTAGAGGCTGTCAGTAAAAGTGGTAGCCTCGAACAATGGGAAAATCCCATAGAGAAATAATCAAGGTCGAATATAAAAGGTAGTAACCACTGCCACCAGCCAGAAACTTTGTAGAGGGGGCCTTTAAGGTACCCTCTCGAAAATGAACATAGGGGAAATACTATTAACTCCTTCTAGTACTTCCATATTAAGATGGGGTGTACTGGTTAAGTTCATAAAAATCGACTAGTAAAGTCAATGGGGACTTTACATGCCCTGGGAGACAGTAGTCAGTCCCAGGGTATGAAGTCTATGTTTGGGGTCGCTACAACACCCCTGTGTCCAGGCACGGAGGGTACTTTGTGACACATGTGCAGAAAGATGGTTCCTATGGGTGAGAGAAAAGATCCCATAGGCACTAAACACAAACATACCCTAGAACACACAAAAAGTCTCACTCTTAGCAGGTAAAAAGAAATAAACCCTTCAAACCCAGCAAAGCTGCTGGGGGACTCTACAAGTAAGGGAAATTAGCCATAAAATGAGAATTCTCCCTAACACTCGCCTCCCCCCCCCAGACTAAGGGACAGGATGATCTAATCCACTCCTGGATGAGTCTCATACCTCTAGTCGGTTAAAAACATCCTAGAGAGACCATCAGCATTTTGGTGGTGACATCCTGACCTGTGTTCAATGGTAAAATCTAACCCTTGGGAGCAGATTGACCATTTTAGCAGTTTTGGGCTTTCCCCTTTCATTTGCATCAACCATCTCAAGGGTTGGTGGTCTGTTTGAATGGTGAAAGTAAATCCATAGATGTATGGTCTAAACTTCTTCAAAGCCCACACAATGGCAAAACATTCTCTCTCAATAGTTGCCCACCTTGTTTCAGGTTCCTTCAGTTTCCTACTGATGAAGCAAATGGGGTGTTCCTTACCTTTCTCATCCAGTTGACTGAGTACTGCACCTATACCTATATTGGAAGCATCTGTCTGTACAATGAAGGGTTGGTGGTAGTCAGGAGCTCTGAGAACTGGAGCTTGACAAAGGGCTTTCTTTAGGCCTTCAAAGGCCTGATTGCACTCCTCATTCCATTTGACCTTTTTAGGAAACTTAGGAGAAGAGATTGCATTCAGTGGAGAAGCTATGGATTGATAGTTCTCAATGAAATTCCTGTAATACCCAGTCAGGCCTAGGAAGGCCCTCACCTGAGTTTGAGTAGAAGGGGTTGTCCAATTTTGCACAGCTTCAATCTTGCTGAGCAAAGGCCTTATTTCACCACCTCCTACCTCATGCCCAAAGTAGACCACTTTATTCTGACCAATTTGACATTTGCTTGCCTTTATGGTCAGATGGGCCTATTGCAGAGCCTGCAAAACATATCCTAGGTGGTCAACATGTTCTTTCCAAGTAGGGCTGAACACTGCAATGTCATCCAAGTATGCCATGCAGAAGTCCTTCATCCCATTCAGAACCTGATTAACCATCCTTTGGAATGACTAACCAATTTGCACAAACCCCTCCGTAGGTCTCTTCCCCCTACCTACATCAAAACTAACTATCAGCAGGTTAGTAAACCGAGCCATACTAGGCTCCCAGTGCCACTCCCTACACCCAATTCCGATGCCTGCCCAATTCACAATAACAAGCCTAAGCCACCTAACAAGATCCAAGCTACAGATGTCACTAAGACCCCACCCATCGCAGGAGCACTCCTTAACGTGAGATCGCTTGTCGCCCATGCCCTTGACATAGCCGACCTAATCACAGAAGGTAATCTTGATTTTCTCGCGATTACTGAGACAAGGCTACATAATGCTGCAGGACCCTCGCCTATGCTAGCCATCCCCGATGGTTATACGATAGTCAGACAAGACCGAGAAGGTGCAAGAGGCGGTGGTATCGCCATAATCTCCAAAACGAGCCTCTCCCTCAGACTAGTCCCTACCCAATTATTTCAATCTTGCGAAACCTTATCTGCCAAACTCCAGATAAACAATAATCAACCACTCACTATTCACCTATTATATAGACCTCCAGGCCCTTTAGGTACCTTTGAAGAGGATCTCCATACATTACTCACTAACAACCTTAAACCATGTTCTCAACTAATCCTTCTTGGGGACTTGATACTAATGCCTCAGTGGTAGTCAATATGATTCGCTCACTAGGCCTAACTCAAAAAGTTGACAAGCCCACGCACTTGAAAGGGAGAATGCTAGATTGGATATCAGACTTTAACTGCGTAGCCACTATTTCTTCCATAATGCCCTTACCCTGGACAGACCACTCACTGGTGTCCTTCAACTTAGCCGCCTCCAGACCCAACCCTATGGCCCCACTACTAGCGCCACCATTTCTAATGAGAAATAAAAAATGCATTACTGCAGAGAAAGTTATCCCAGCTATATTACCCACCCTCAACGCACTATCTGGAAATCTAAATCCCAGTACCTTAGTGCATGAATTCAATAACATTATGCTCTCTACCGTAGATAAACTGGCACCTCTTAAACTTAGATCAAGCAAACCCAAAGCTCATCTAAACAAATGGTTTACTCCACAGCTAAGAGACCTACATATCCTGAAAAGAAAAGGCGAAACCACTTGGAGGCTCTGCCCTTCAGTCGATAACAAAGCTAAATTAACCTCTCCCTCTGCACTATACAAAAAAGAAGTTTGCCAAGCAAAACGCAACTCGTACGACGATCGTATAGCCAAGTCCAATTCTAGCATGAAAGAGCTCTTCTCCATTCTAAAAGAACTTGAGTCTCCAATCGCTATACAGGACACCTGTACCAAGGACAAATCCTGGTGCACAGATATCCAACAAGCCCTAGCAAATAAAATTACCACACTCCAAAATGAAATTCAGCTAAAAAAAGAAACACTGAAAATTCAGGATTCACCTAAAATGCCTCACACTAATAATGTATTGGAGCACAGCAATACCTTCCACTTCTCCAAAATGACCACCCTGGAAGTAGAAAAAATCATCCTTTCAACTGTAAAGGCAACATCTGCCCAGCACAACTAATAAAAGACGCTGCAAAAGAATTATCTCCCTTTATCACTAAACTGATTAACGCCTCCTTTGCCTCAGGCACTATCCCTGCCAACCTTAAACAGTCCTGGGTACTCCCCCTCCTTAAAAAGCAGACCTTAGACCCCCTCATCCCCACTAATTACCGCCCCATTGCTACAGTACCGTTTCTCCTCAAGATACTGGACAAAGCTGCATATAGCCAAATTCAAAAGTACCTAGAACTACACAACCTCTTAGGAGAGAGACAATCAGGCTTCCGTCCTTTACATGGAACAGAAACTGCCCTAATTGATCTGAAATCCCAAATTGACGAGCTGAGAGACAAAGGGAGGACAGGAACTCCTGCTACTTCTGGACCGCTCAGCTGCCTTTGATTTAGTGGATCATAAAGTCCTCTGTAGTCACCTGGATTCCGCCGCCCACTTCTCCCCAGAGGCCATCAGATGGATCGAGTCATTCCTTAGCGAAAGAACCATGAGAGTCTTCTCTCCCTCAGCGGCGGCAGATACCATCGCCATCTCGTGTGGTGTCCCCCAGGGCTCTTGTGTCTCCCCAACTCTATATAACATCTTTACCAAGCCCCTGTTTGACGATCTGGACCATCTAGGTATCACCTACACTAACTATGCAGATGATACACAGATCCTCCTCCCGCTTTCTGGGGATCACGTGAAGGACACGGAATTGGTGAACAAGGTATATCTTATCATCCAGGCATGGATGGCCACTCATGGCCTCTGTCTGAACGATGATAAGACTGAGTTGATAATCGTGGGCACCCAAGCCAATATTAAAAAACTAGGCCAGGAATTCTCCTCCTTCAATATAGATGGGAATATCATCCAATTGTCCAAGGATGTAAAAACCCTTGGATTCTATCTTGACTCCACCTTATCATTTGACAAACAGGTAAAATCCCTTGCCTCCTCTACGGCTTACACCTGCAAATTGATAAGAGCCGGTAAACCATTTCTTTCTAATAACAGCTGCTTAATCCTGGCCAGAGCCTTAATACTCTCCAGAATTGATTACTGTAATGCACTATACTCCGGAGCCAATGAAACAATAACTCAAAGACTACAAACATTACAAAATAATGCCTTGAGAGCAGCACTAGGCATAAATACATAAATAAAAGATCCCATATCTCCTCCGCCAGACACCATCACAAATGGCTGACCACTGACAACAAAATACAACTCAAGATGTTATCCCTGATCCATAAAGCCCTCAATAACTCCACCCCCAGATACTTGATAGATAAATTCCACAGGAGAACCTCTCTCAGACCAACCAGAGCTGTCAATTCTAATTGTCTGATAATACCTAACTTCAGACTCACCACGATCGGTGGAACTAGCTTCCCTGTAAAGGCTGCAAAAACTTGGAATTCACTGCCACAAGACCTGAGAGTGGACTTGCCCTTCCCTTGCTTCAGAAAAAAATGTCATTCAACTCCTAACCTCTACTGACCTTAGCTGACCTGTGTCACCTACCTCCCACTGTAATCATTTGCGTCAAACTTTAATGTATATTTCAGTAACTCCGATTGACCAGACCTTGAATATTGTATATTTTGTAATTATCTGTGATTTAGAGACCTTTATTGTACACTGTATATCATTCTATGTTGTAACCATGTAAGCTTTGCATTTTCTTACTGTTGTGCCCTGCTACCCAGGGGTCTGGCGTGCATTGAAAGTGAATAAAACAAACAAATAAACAAACAATCTAGCAGGTGCATTCTTTAATCCAAAAGACATAACCTTTAACTGGTATAAACCAACTGGGCTGGAGAATGCAGTTTTCTCCTTGGCATGGTCAGTCAGGGCTATTTGCCAATAGCCTGGCGTGAGATCAAATGTGCTGAGGAACTTGGCTGAACTAAGTCTATCCACCAACTCATCTGTCCTTGGCAAAGGATGGGCATCAGTCTTAGTGACTGCATTTAGAGCTCTATAGTCCACACAGAATCTCAACTCCTTGGATCCTGCCTTTGGTACTAACACAACTGGGCTAGACCATGGACTAGTAGAGGGCTCTATTACCCCGAGATCAAGCATTTTGTTGACCTCTCCTTTGATGTGGGTTCTTACATTTTCTGACATCCTGTAGCCCCTGCTTTTGACAGGTAGACAGCCACCAGTTTGGATATCATGTTGGCCCCAAGGGGTCAAACCTGGTGTCAGTGAGAACAGTGGGGCAAATTGATTTAACAAAAGTTTGCATTCCTCCTGTTGCTCAGGTGTCAGATTAGAAGAGAGATTGACTCCTTCTATTTTCTCATCTAAAGGTTTGCCTCTGAGGAGGTCAGGCAGACGTTCACTCTCCTTCTCCTCTTCAGCTGAAGCTAGAAGCAAAGCTCCCAGTTCTGGTCTCGAGACATAAGCTTTTAGACGGTTGATGTGAAAGACTCTAGGAACCTCCTTAGGATTGCCTAAATCCACAAGAGATAGTTCACCTCTCCAAGTTTTCCCACAACCTTGAAGGGTCCCATCCATTTGTCCTGCAAGGCCCTCTGCCTTGTTGGTACCATAACAAGAACTAGCTGGTCTTGAGCGAACACAACCATGTTGGCCTTCTGGTCATGCCAATGCTTGACCAGAGCCTGACCTGCTTTCAAGTTATCACTTGCTTCAGCCATCATGTGTGACATTCTCCTCCGGAGTCCTATCACATAGTCAGTGACTCTGACTGGTGTGGGGAAAGGAGCACTCCTCAACCCCTCCTTGATCAGGGCCAATGGACCTCTAACCGGATGGCCATAGAGAAGTTCAAAGGGACTGTAACCCACTCCCTCCTGAGGGACTTCTCTATATGCTAAGAGAAGCCATAGTAGTAGAAGATCCCACTTTTTCTTAAGGGGGTCTTCTAAAGCTCCTATCATGCTCTTCATGGTTCTATTAAACCTTTCTACCAATCCATTTGTCTGAGGGTGGTATGCTGTTGATAACTTGTAGGTAACTCCACAGTTTTTCCACATGGCCTTCATGTAGTGGGACATAAAATCTGACCCCCTGTCGGATATTACCTCCTCAGGAAACCCAACAATGGTAAAAATACCAAGGAGGGCCTTAGCTACAGCCAGAGCTGTAACAGTCCTCATAGGAATTGCTTCAGGGAACCTAGTAGCATGGTCTACTACAACACGTATAAACCTGTTGCCTGAAGAAGTTGGAGGATCAAGGGGACCAACAATGTCGGTTCCTACCCTCTCAAATGGTACTCCCACCACAGGGAGAGGCACTAGAGGTTCAACGTTCTTGGAGCCACTTTTACCAGTGTTTTGGCAAGTGTGGAAACTCTTGCAATACTTATCTACCTCAGCCCCCATTTTAGGCCAATAAAGGTAGAGAGAGAGCCGTTCCTTGGTCTTCTTGAAGCTCAAGTGACCAGCCAAAGGTATCTCATGGGCTAGTTGCAAGAATTGGAGTCTGTTTGCTTGGGGCACTACAAGTCTTTTGTAGTCCCCAGGAGTTGACTCTGTTGGTTCTTATAGAAGAGGCCATCTTCCCAGTGTAACCTATACTTCCCAGGCTCTTGCCCTTCAAGCTGAGAAGATGCCTGGTGGTGAAGACCTTCCAGAGTTGTACATTCTCTTTGTCCCTTACTGAAGTCTGCCCTTTGGGGTCCACCTTCTGCCAGTAACGACTGCAGCTCAGGATGGTCCACAGGGTCAAGATCTCCAATGAGTTCCTGGCCTCCTACTAGATCTGAGTCCTGAGGCTCTGGTTCAACCACACAGGGTTGTACCTCACTCTCAGCCTCAGCCTCAGCTGAGCCTCAGGTGTGATTTTTCCTAACCTAGTAGATTTCCTGGTTGGCAGCACTGGAGTGCTTTCTGCTGGTTTCTTTTTGGAAGTCTTGGGTCTCCCCTTTGCTTCTGGTTGTTTAGAGATAGCAGTAAGTAACTCCAGTGGAGTGGGAGGGATTTCTTTTTCTATCATCTCCTTAGGAGAGCCCCTCAAGGTCCTCTCCCTTGCAGGTCTGGTAAGCTCCTGTAATCTCTTAGTAGGAGGTCTGGGAGTACTTGACACTACTCCCAGGTCTTTCAGATCATTGCCCAAAAGTACCCTTCCTGGTACTTCAGATTGTACACTCATAGGTATCCTGACAGTCATTTCATTGCACTGGATGAGAGCTGGTAATTGGGGAAGCATCTGCACAGGCCCTCCAGTTAACTTGGTGAGGCGTTTGGGTGCCTTAGCAACATCCTCCACCTTGAAAAAAGATTCGTCCAGCACAGTTATGCTGGCCCCAGTTTCTCTAATGGCAGGAGTCTCCTGACCATTGACTGGGACACTGTCTTTATAATACTCTTTAGTATTAGGAGGGATAGAATTATACACATCTAAATTCTGTTGCTCCCACAACCCAAGAGATACTAAAGATACACCAGCTGAGACTCCAATGGGATCATCAGCTAGTAGTTGAAAGTTTCCACTGGCCATATGTACTGCCTCCTCTGGAGCAAAGGCTAAGGAGACAGTCTGGACCCCTGAAGGTTTACCCTTACATCTGGGATCCCCTTTCACATGGTCAGTTGAGCCACAAACATAACATTTTCCAAATGTCTTTATGAATGGTGGCTTGCTCTGACCTCCTTCTGGTCTAGGACCAGAAGGTACACTAGCCTGATTAGGTTTCCCTGGTGGCTTACCCTTAGAATGTTGTTTGTGGCCCTCTTTGGAATTGGAATTATTTGAATTCTCTTTGTTGTCTTTCTTTGGCTGCTTTCCCTCATCCTTTTTCTGAGTTACCCCTGAATCCTTGGAGTAGCCCTGTTGGCAACCCACAAGTCAGCAGCCTTAGCCAGTTTCTTAGAATATAACTCTTTTGAATCAGCTAAGTGCTGTCTGAGCTCAGGAGAGCAGACATCATAGATAAACTCCATCATAACAAGATTTCTCATTCCTTCATAAGTGTTAACTCTATAACCCTTAATCCATCCATCTAAGTTCAAATACTCATTCACCCAAGTAGCCCAAGGGGTACTATCATGCTTTTTGAGGGTCCTAAACCTCTTAAGGTATTGGGAAGGAGTCTTCCCAAATCTAGCTATTAAAGCTAGCTTTACACATTCATAATCCTTTCTCTCCTCCTCCCCCAACTCCATTACCACATCAGATGCAACAGGAGGGAGCCTAGAGAATAAACAGGGGATCAACTGATCACCTGTGATATCCTGGAGCCCATGATTATATTCAAACATAGCAAGCCAATCGAATACATCCAACCTAGGTTCATAGATACCCACAATCTCTTTAGGCATCTGGGGTCTTTTTGGACTGGAAGATCTAGAGGATTCAGGGAGAGAAGCATTTTCCAAAGACAATTTCTTCATCTCAAGCTCATGGTTGAGCTCCATTTTTTGAGCCTTAGTTCTTGGTGTCTCTGTTCAGTTTGGGCACTAATTCTTTTGAATTCAAGTTCAAGTCTCATTTTTTCTAGGGAGATAAATTCAGGACTTAATGTGGGACCTGGTAAGGGGTAAGAAGCTACAGGTTGAGGCCAGAGGGGGTGACATAGTTATCCCCCTCTTCCTCATCTGTCTCAACAATAACATCTTTAACATTATCCTCATTACTGTTTGCCACATTTGCTGCAGTAGTGGCCACTACAGCACCACTATCCAGACTTTGTTTCTCTAACAGTATATCAATCATTTCTTGTTTCTTGCCTTTGACAGGAAGACCTTTCTTTCTACACAGATCCCTTAAATAATAAGCAGTATTAGTAAGGAGGGTCTCCTGGCTATACATTTCCATAATTTTGACTTTTGTTAAAATAACTTTTTGTGATTGTTACCCTTGTGGTTAGTTGCACCAAGGCACTAGTAACACACTAAAATGTCAATCCAATATGTTTATCCTCACCGCTGTACACCAGTGTTAGACAGAATCCAGGGCCGTTCCCTTAGGGAGCACTACCCCAGATTAGGACTACAGGTGAGAGCAATAAATCCCCTTTGGTATCAGTCTGTACCACAAAGATTTAGTTGGTAGCTGTGGCTGAGCAGTCAGACTTATCTCAAGAGGGAGATGAGCAGTATTCAGGGTTGACACAATAGGTAGTGCAGTACTATGGAGCAAGGAAACACTGACCAAAGTTTTGCATTAAAAATAGAATATATATTTGTTTTATACACTTCTAAGTCAACACATAGCTCACAGTTAATAAGGTAAGTTAAGTTTAGTCAAAAGAAAAGCATATGCAACTCCCTATTCAATTGTAGACAAGTTTGCAGTATGGTGAAAACTGAGCAAAACGGCACAGTGAAAACCTACTACAAATGGCACTCAACCAATTCAACGAAAGGGAGGGAAAGTACAAGTTAAACCGAAATATCTTCAGACACCCCCTAGCAACACTTCCCTGAAGTTTTTGTGAACAAGGAATGCACAGTAACACTTTAACCAAAAGACAAGTGAATGAAAACTGAGCAAAATGGCACTCCACAAGTTAAAACAGTAGGAAGGAAGAGGGGTTTAGAAGATTTAGGTGCATCAACACATTTGTCATTGAAAACTAATCTAGTGAGAGAAGATTTAACAAATCAGCCAGAGTCAATAGGGCTAAGCCAGAGTCAGTGGTACAGGACGAAGAGCTTAGGAGCAAAAATGTTCTTGTATCTGCAGTCAAGTCTTTAGTAGAAAACTTTTGAAGACGTAGATGCAAGGTGAAAGACAATGTTAAGAGAGAGGGCGGCCGACCTTAAACGTGGAGAAGTGGCTCCTGCGGTGGCGATTGTTCCTGGTAATTCCTGCAGGTCGAGGGGTCCAACAGAGGAAGAGAGGCTCTCGTCGTGGAGGAAGGTTCGAGTCGCTGCACTACTGTCACGTCCCCGGTCGCGAAACACCTTTCTAACAAACTCCCCCCGTTTTCCCACTTGCCTCTGCACACCCGACGACGACAGTTGGGCAACAGTTCCTGGCGCGGTAATAGGAGGGTCCTGTGCCCAGGGAGGACTCCTTTCCTCCAGTGGTGGATACCGTGGCGTCTTTCCACGCTGCACCATGGATTTTGGCGTTGCTTGGGGGCTCGTCGCGTTAACCATCACGTGACCAGGAAGTAACTTGTTGAGAAAGGAGCACAGGATGCTGAGCATGCATCACGTGATCAGGAAGGGATCCCTATTATGGATGAAGCACGTGACACGGAACGTGCGTCACGTGATCCGATCATGTGACCGCTTCTACCATTCAAAAGAAACGAGCGGACTCACAAACAACACTTCACAGCTGCTCCCGGCAGGTACTGTTTGGCGTCTTCATAGTTATTGTTTCCTTTGGCTCCATTGATCACGGACTGCTTCCACGGACCTCTCCTTGTCTCTCCTTGGTACTTCTGCATTCGTCTTACTTGGAACTTTTGATCTTGGCTTGTCTACTGGATTTGTTTCTTGGATTACCCCTGCAATTGACATTACCTCTTGGCTTCTGACCCCGGATTGTGTACTGGACTGTTTACGGATCTCCCTGCCATTGTACTTTGCTCATGTTTCCCTGCTGATTCAGGTGCGCACCATCCACCTAGAGTGCCATCCTAATTGTCATCTGTCGCCTGCTGCCATCGACTATTGCAGACCCATGACCATTTGCTACACCAAGGGTACCCTGCCACCTGAATTTGGGTAAGCCTACTTGTGTGCCTTCTCATTGTTCTGATTGGGATTGTTTTCCATTGCCTAACCCCGTTGCTTGCCTTGCAGTGGTCAGAGGGGTCCTTCCGGCGTTCCTGGTTCCAGGCTGACGGTACTCTACACCTGTGGACTCAAAGATTGCACGGGCAGTTATCTTATTATTTGCCCGTGTGGTACTTGGGGACAGAGGTTTCATCATCTACACGACCATCAAGTCTTAACAGACTGTGAAGTCTACTGGTCGTCCAGATTATGGAAGCCTCAGCCGAGGACCCCGTGGCCGCTCTAATGCAAGCCGTCATAGCCCTTAGGATGGACATGGCTGCAGCCACAACTGCCATCCATCACCGCTTGGACTCCTTGTAGAGCACCCGCCACCCACTACCGGCGGACTCTGAGTTAGGAGATACCACGCCCCAAAACCCAGGTCCCTCCATGCCTCCCACACCTCCAGTTCCTGTGGTGATCCCTACCCCGTTCCCTCTAGCAGTCCCGGAAAGGTATCAGGGCGATCCCAGAAGGTACCGAACATTCCTCAACCAATGCAAACTCCACTTCCTCTGTCGGCCCCAGGCTTTCCCTGACTCAACCACCAAGGCAGCCTTTTTTGCTTTTACACTTGACGGGTGTAGCTGCTACCTGGGTAAACCCTCTGTTGGAAAGTGATCACCCGGTCCTCTACGATTTCGACCTCTTAGTGAGCGAGATGGCCAAAGTCTTTGGCACCAGGTACAAGGCACAATCCCGGGACCTGGAGTTATTAGACCTCGCTCAGGGCAGGCAAACCCTAATAGAATAAATCACACTGTTTAACCAGTTATCCGCAGAAACGTCCTGGCTCGAGAACAAAAAGGCTGTGGTGTTCTATAGGGGTTTGTGCAGTGCTATGAAGGATGCCCTCTCGGTTGTTCCATCTCTCCCAGCCTCTTATTCCGATTTGGTCGATCTAACACTTCAGGTAGATGCCCGGAGAACCGAGCGTCAGGCAGAAGCTGGCCTTTCTAGCAACCAACCCCTCCCTCCGTCAGATACTACCAGTGAACCCATGCAAATAGGAGGGATACGCAGCCCCATCACTCATGCTGAGCGAGAACGCAGAAGGACAGACAATGCCTGTTTTTACTGCGGCCTCAACGGGCATTACGTGAAGGAGTGTCCTCGTCGCACAAAGAACAGGAACTCGGGTTTTCAGAAAGCTCGCCCTTGAGATCGGGGGACAAGGCGAGCTTGTTACAAAACTCCTCCGATGTTATCCCAGCTTTCGGTCCTATAAGACCAGTCATAGTCCATGCTCTACTATACCCCACCAGGGAGTGCTCACACTCTGTACACATAGTTATAGACTCAGGGGCTACTGGTTGTTTCATAGATATCGCATTGGCCAACACACTGAATCTACCACTTATTTCAAAGAAGCACCCCGAACCAGTACAGGCTGTCGATGGTACCTCTCTTGCATCCGGTCCAATCAAACAGCAAACCGCCCCTATGGAGGTAGTTATTCAAGGCACCCATAAGGAAACATTATCCTTCGACCTCATTTCCACACCACAGTTCGGGATCATTCTCGGCATTCCCTGGTTGAGGAAGCATAATCTGCTTATTAACTGGGGTATAGGCCAGGTTCTTTTTGAGTCTGAAATATGTCAACACTACTGTTTGGTGGAATCAGAGGGCATGACCAACCCTGCAAGAGCTCTTGGGGCGGTGGCTTCTTTAACACTCTGGGAGGATGTATCGGCTGGGGTTTCACATACGGTAGGGGCAACACTAACCGGTATACCCTCAGTATATCATGATTTCCATGTTGTGTTTGACAAGGCATTGGCTGAGGGTTTGCCGCCACATAGGCCATATGACTGCCCCATTGACTTGGTTCCTGAGGCTTCGATACCAAAAGGCTGTATCTATTCCCTGTCGCCGCCTGAAGAACTGGCCCTAAAAGAGTACGTCCAACACGCTTTACTTCTGGGCCATATCAGACCCTCTTCCTCACCCGCAGCCATCCCCATATTGTTCGCTCCAAAGAAGGAGGGGGATCTTCGCCCCTGTGCGGACTACAGGCGGTTGAATTCTGTCACCATCAAGAACCGCTACCCCATCCCTCTCATCTCTACTCTCTTAGATAAGCTGACCCATGCATCTATCTACACCAAACTGGATCTCCGGGGGGCATACAACCTGATACGATGCGCAGAGGGTGTGAGTGGAAGACATCATTCTGCACTCGCCAAGGCTTGTTTGAGTATACCGTGATGCCCTTCAGTTTATGTAATGCCCCAGCCACCTTTCAGCGCTTTCTAAACAATGTATTTAGTGACATCTTCGACATCTATGTTGTGGTATATTTGGATAACATACTCGTGTTCTCCCCTACACTTGAGGAACATATCATCCACGTCAGAGAAGTATTATCCTGACTCAGCAAAAACGCATTATTCGCGAAACCCGAAAAGTGTCTGTTTCATACAAAGGAAGTCAAATTTTTGGGATTCCATATCTCTCCAGGTGGGTTGGTGATGAACTAGTCTAAGATCCGTGCAATCACGGACTGGCCGGTTCCGGGGAACCTTAAGCAACTACAATCCTTCCTAGGGTTTGCTAATTTTTACTGGCGTTTCACCGCCAACTTTTCTTCTATCGTTGCCCCTTTGACAGCCTTGACCAGTCCTCTTGTACCTTTCTCCTGGCCTATCGAACATCAAGCTGCCTTTGATTCCCTTAAAACTACTGTCACCACAGCCCCGGCCCTACAACACCCGGATCCAAAACTCCCCTTCATTGTGGAAGCTGATGCATCCTCATTCGCACTGGGTGCAGTCCTTTCCCAAATCTGTCCGGCGACTGGTCATCTGCATCCGGTGGCATATCACTCACGGAAATTCACATCAACCGAAAAACATTATATGGTCACAAAGAAAGAGCTCCTTGCCATTAAAGACGCCTTTCAGGTCTGGAGGCACCATCTTCTGGGGGCTAAGTACCAGACTGTCGTGTACACCGATCACAAGAATCTACAGGATCTAGCATCACTCAAATGTGTTAACAGCCGACAAGTCTGTTGGCATCTATTCTTTGCAGCTCACGACTTCGTGGTTAAACACAGGCCGGGGGTGGTTCACAGAAAGGCGGATGCTTTGTCCCGTTCCCCAGGGGGGGTGTCTCTCACGTCCTTTCCAGAGACATTGTTAGAGCAGGGGCACATAGTATGTGCTTGCACTCCCTCACAACCCATGTTATCCGCCATACGCCAATGGGTCTTGCAACATCCCCAAGCATTGACAGAGTGGGACCTGGTGTTTCAGGATGGTTTGCCTTTCGTACAAGGGAAGCTGTTTTTGCCCACCAGTGACACACGCAATCAAGCCCTGGATTGGTCCCACAGCGCACTCATCAATGGCCACCCAGGGCAACGGCGCACCTTAGATCTGCTGAAACGATGGTGTTGGTGGCCGTCCATGAGACGCGATGTGGAGAACTACGTGAACAATTGCTTGGTATGTGCTCAGTGCAAGTCACGAAGAGGCCGCACGTTAGGATTGCTACAACCTCTGCCGATACCTCCGAGGCCCTGGCATATGGTCTTGATGGACCTAATCACTGATTTACCTTGTACACAGGGCTTCAACATGATTTGGGTAGCGGTGGATTCCTACACAAAGATCGCTCGTTTTCTGCCGTGTAAAGGAATCCCTTCTGCTCCTTCACTGGCCTGGATGTTTTTCAGGTCTGTCTTTTGTCTGTTTGGTTTGCCTCAGGTTATTGTGTCAGACCGTGGTTCTCAATTCATGTCCCGTTTTTGGCAGGCCCTTACCAAGCTTCTTGGCATCGATGCGCGCTTTTCATCACAGTAAGTAGATGCTCCTACTTACTGCGTGGGTGAGCAGGTTCGGTTGTCCTCTTGCCATCTGCACATCCCTGGTTGCCGGAAACTACTTCCGCGTTTTGTTGGCCCCTATCCGGTGTCCAAGGTTCTGAATCCGGTTGCTTATCGCCTCGCTGTTCCCTCTGCCTGGCGGTTACACCCGGTGTTCCATACCTCATTGCTCAAACCTTGCCCTGACCCGACCCGCCTTGTTTATCCTCTTGCTCCTGTTTCTGTGGGGTCCCCTGATGTGTTCGAGGTCAGTGCCGTTCTGGGTTCCCGTCTCTATCGGGGGCGGTTGTGTACCTGGTGGATTGGTTGGGTTACGGTCCTGAGGACCGCTCTTGGGTTCCCTCATCGGATGTCCATGCCCCACTATTGGTCGCCTGCTTCCATAGGGATCACCGTTCCAGCCCACGGGGTCGTGGGCCTTTGGGGGGGGGCTCTGTCACGTCCCCGGTCACGAAACACCTTTCTAACAAACTCCCCCCAGTTTCCCACTTGCCTCTGCACACCCGACGATAGCAGTTGGGCGACAGTTCCTGGCGCGGTCATAGGAGGGTCCTGTGCCCGGGGCGGACTCTTTTCCTTCAGTGACAGATACCGTGGCGTCTTTCCATGCTGTACCATGGGTTTCGGCATTTCTTGGAGGCTCGTCGCGTTAACCATCACGTGACCAGGAAGTAACTTGCTGGGAAAGGAACACAGGACGCTGAGCATGCATCACGTGATCAGGAAGGGATCCCTATTATGGACGAAGCACGTGACACGGAACATGCGTCACGTGATCCGATCATGTGACCGCTTCTACCATTCAAAAGAAACAAGCGGTTGGTACTGTTTGGCGTCTTCATAGTTATTGTTTCCTTTGGCTCCATTGATCACGGACTGCTTCCACGGACCTCTCCTTGTCTCTCCTTGGTACTTCTGCATTCGTCTTACTTGAAACTTTTGACCTTGGCTTGTCTACTGGATTTGTTTCTTGGATTACCCGTGCAATTGATGTTACCTCTTGGCTTCTGACCCCGGATTGTGTACTGGACTGTTTACGGATCTCCCTGCCATTGTACTTTGCTCATGTTTCTCTGCTGATTCAGGTGCACACCATCCACCTAGAGTTCCATCCTAATTATCATCTGTCGCCTGCAGCCGTCGACTAATGCAGACCCCTGTCCATTTGCTACACCCAGGGTACCCTGTCACCTGCATTTGGGAAAGCCTTCTTGTGTGCCTTTTCATTGTTCGGATTGGGATTGCTTTCCATTGCCTAACCCCGTTGCTTGCCTTGCAGTGGTCAGGGGGGTCCTTCCGGCATTCCTGGTTCCAGGCTGACGGTACTCTACACTTGTGGCCTCAAAGATTGCACGGGCAGTTATCTTATTATTTGCCCGTGTGGTACTTGGGGACGGAGGCTTCATCATCTACACGACCATCAAGTCTTAACAACTACCCAGGGATGAAACTAGCCGCGGTGCTGCCAAATGAAGTTTAAAAGGTACGCTCCTTTTAATCGCGGTCCAGGTCGATATCTGCCTGGCTATCCGGTCTTCAAGTGCGGGGCACTGTCGAGTCGACCAAGGCAGGCCTGAGGATGCGATAGGTGAACTGGTTGACCCCACCAGCTCAAGGGAAGGAGGCTCCTTCGCTGAAGATCTTCTCTCGTTGTGTGGAAGAAAAGTGGTGAGATGATCCGGCGGGGCTTCACCAGTGGTGTAGATGCTGAAGATGTCTCTGGCTTGTCTTCCCTTCAGTTCTGTAGTTCCAGTGGCGACGTCTTGCTCGTCCAGTTGTCAGGACCCTGCTTTTATGCAGAAAGAGACCCATTCATACAGCCTATCTGTCACTCACACAGTGGAGTGGTCTTCTTGGCGTGAGACCCTCCAGCATATTGGGTTAGAGTGCGACCTGAGTTGCTGTGACAACTCTGTCCGGGGGTTCTACTCCCCCTCCCAAACAACAGACCTACCCCAGACTCAGTGGCACCGAAAGGAGGGCTTCTTGGCAGAAGCCCGCCAAAAGGACGAACAAAGGACCTGGGTTAGGAAAATGGAGTAAGACTCAAGAAAGAAGTTTTAGCAAAGTTCTGGCAAATAAAACGTACCAGAGTAAAGTTAATAATAAAATAAACCGGCGGTATGTTAGAGGCTGTCAGTAAAAGTGGTAGCCTCGAACAATGGGAAAATCCCATAGAGAAATATTCGTGGTCGAATATAAAAGGTAGTAACCACTGCCACCAGCCAGAAACTTTGTAGAGGGGGACTTTAAGGTACCCTCTCGAAAATGAACATAGGGGAAAAACTATTAACCCCTTCCAGTACTTCCATATTAAGATGGGGTGTACTGGTTAAGTTCATAAAAATCGACTAGTAAAGTCAATGGGGACTTTACATGCCCTGGGAGACAGTAGTCAGTCCCAGGGTATGGAGTCTATGTTTGGGGGTCGCTACGACACCCCTGTGTCATGGCACGGAGGGTGCTGTGTGACACATGTGCATAAAGATGGTTCCTATGGGTGAGAGAAAAGATCCCATAGGCATTAAACACAAAAATAGCCTAGAACACACATAGCAAAAATGCCCAAGAGTGGGAAAACGAGTCTCACTCTTAGCAGGTAAAAAGAAATAAACCCTTTAAATTCAGCAAAGCTGCTGGGGGACTCTACAGGTAAGGGAAATTAGCCATAAAATGAGAATTCTCCCTAACAGTTCCCCTATCTTCTCCTCCTCCTTCACCACACGTCGGTAACATCCTCGTCCATCTTGCAACCCTGCAAATCAATTGGTAAAATTCAACTGGCACCACCATACCTTCGATCCTAACCACGTGAGCTGCACCTGGTTTTCAACATGAACTCAGCAGACAACTTTGAAGTCAGTCTGGTCCTTACTAACAAATCAGCCTTTTTGGCATCCCAGACATGTTGGCGCCCCCATCATGCCCTCCCCACTGTATGAGCATCACTCTTGGCTCTCCTTGGCACAAATCACAGATTGTGTTGTTCTTTGTTTCCCCCTTTATCAGTTCTCCTCCCAAAAATAAACTTAGTGTCCCACTAATCAATCCAGTTTCTGGAGGATTTAGGACCTATATCCCTATGCATCTCATAATTCAAATAGGATGGCTGTCATTCTGGGGGGCGCTAATGTCTTAAATCTTGGTACCTCTTTTGGCAGCCCAAGACCTCTGCCTCAACTCCCAGCAGTGTGACCTTTGTACTGGTCCGCAGCCCTTTGCCTATTCAGCTGCACACATTCCTGCCTAATTAGTTGAAAGGCCTAACTGATGTGGGTGTATGTGTGTGTTCCTTGCCGCACCTGGGAATTGGAATGTGATGATCAAGCGAGGGATGAGGCTTCGTTGTTCTGTGTCTTCAAACACAGGCTGTGAGTCACGCCTACTCTTAAACGCCATGCTATAACTATTATGTATGTATATATATATATCTATATCTATATATATATATATCACGTCATTTTATTGTGAAGCTACTGGTTAGTTCATCCCTATGAGATTACCCACTCCCACCAATTATTCCCATCCATAAATCACCCCCCTTACCCCTACACCGTCCTGTACGCATTCTCCATCTTTTAGTATAATTTTTGCTATCTAAAACGTCTAGTAGGGGCAGTGATCTGCACATGCATCCCTACACTTCCCCGGACCTCTAGCACCACTCGGGTAACCCGGTATTAGTATATTTGTTCGAATATATTTGGCTGAAAGGTACAATATATTCAAACTAATTGGCAAATACATACCGAACATGTGGAGCAGGGGGTTGCGGGGGTGTCCTCTGCTCCCTATGATCGGTGTGCATTGGCCGTGGGTAGGTTGCAGGGGTATCCCCCGCTTCCTCGATATCGGAGGCGGGGGATGAAAAAAAAAAAGAAAAAGGGACCCTGCTGCGTCGGATCTGACCCGCATTGGAGGGCTGGATCTGACGCCGCAGGGCAGAAGTGGACCAGGTGGCGAGGTAAGTGGGGGATGGGAGGTGCATAATTATTTTTTTACTTCTGCAAAGCTGACCTCATGCAACACCAT
Organism: Ambystoma mexicanum; assembly: GCF_040938575.1. Taxonomy (NCBI): domain Eukaryota; kingdom Metazoa; phylum Chordata; class Amphibia; order Caudata; family Ambystomatidae; genus Ambystoma; species Ambystoma mexicanum. The sequence goes on along the minus strand of NC_090929.1, from coordinate 151,004,189 downwards.
ACGATATGATGTTGCATGCTGTCAGTTTTATTTCGGTCGATTTTCTTTCAGTCAAATCTTCCTAAACCGGGTAACCCACATACCTGTTTGTCCTTTCCGTGCAGGTACCAGCGTTTCCCAAACAGCAGCTTTGCTTTTGAGGCTAGGGTATTGTTTGGGTAACCGGCGGGGTTTGCAATGGCTCTGCAGACGTCTGGCTCTTCCCAGCTGCTTGTCCTCTCTCTGGGATGCTTTGCCAGGATCTGGAGTGCCCAGAGGTTCAACTCGGCAGCAATCTGAGTAGTCCTTCCATCCTGGACCACATTCGGATTCTCCTTCTTCTCCACTCATAGCCTCCACATCTGCTCTAGTCTGCTCGCCTGATACACGGTTCCCACAGTTCCTCCTCGGAGGACAGTTCTCTCTCTGCATCTCAGCTGAGCTGCATATGAACTCCTGCGCTGGATTGGTGAATTGCCTTGGGTCAATCACATACCATCAGAAGCTAGACCACTCACTCTGGTTCTCTAGAGTGATCCTCAGACTCCTAGTCATCTTCTTTACAGTACTCAAAATAGAGCCATATGCAGCAAAGTTTTTATTCTCTGGTGTCTAAAGTGCTGTTACGTATATTAGGTTGACTAACTTGACAATAGAACACATGGGCTCTAGCTAAAGGGGGTGGATTTGGTACTTGAGAAGGGGTTGGGTGTATTGGAGCAATGGTATGCCATGTTCTGTGAGAATAGTCGTCCCCAATTCCATAGGAGACTTCCTTCCCCAGGGGGAATATTGTACTATGGATGCACCGCCCAGGCCCCTTGCGAAAGTTCTCCCCCTACGGGAGAAGGGAACGACATACTTAGATTCTACACAAATGTCCTTCTGCTCAAGTTCATCTAACTCCTGCGTGTCCTTCTGCCTAAGGTAAAACTGAACTTTCTGATATTTTAGAGCAATTGGTTGAACTTTATCATTAAGAGGAAGCCTTACCGGCTACCCATTGGGGTACTCTACTGTGTGGGATCTGAAATGTGAGGAGGACAACTTTGTGAAGGTTTTTCAAAAGATACCATTTTATTAACTCGGAAGGATCAATAAACGCCTCACTATCCCTATCCTGATGAGAATTTCCCTGCCTAAAACTAACGTATACACTCTAACAAAAGGTTTCTGTCCCTCTGTTACTCACCACCAAGCTGAACAGGCCAGGGCGTTTCTCGACGTCCAATCCTCAGATACGAGGGAGCTGCACCGGAATAATGTTCAGCCCAAGCTGAAGTAATCTCCCAAAGAAGAAGACACCCAGAACCAGGCCTCCTCAACTTGAGGATCTCTTTAATGCAATATACCCCTCTACTGTGCTAACTTAACAGACAGAGAGGTTGATTATCCAAAAGAGCGGGATACCCACACCGCTACGCCAAGGCTGCAAGGAAAAAAGGAATTGATTAGTACAGCAGAAAATAAGTTCTTTGTTCAATATTCCTATTTTGAGGAGAGTATACCTGAAACACCTTCGGCTGGATATTACAGTGTGGTATGGAAAGCGAGGAATGACCAACCCCCTATAAGGAAGAAGAAAGGATCTATTATTCTAAATGTTTAGGAGAGAGCAAACCCCTGAATATCTTGAATGCTGGCTTACCCTATAACTGGAAAGGCACTGTGGAAATGAGGAAGGAAACAACGACAGAAGAAAAAAATGAGCAGGTATGTTAGTGTAGGGAATCTCCATGGACGGCACGCGGACCGCAGCTAGAGTCGGGGTGGTGCAAATGAGCAGGATAGCGTCCTTAATTGCACTAGTATTGATCCAAACAAAACACTGTAATGAGTCCAAAAAGTCACTTTGATTCTGTGTTGAGGTTCAGTTCTTATGAGTGTTGGTTCTTATGAGGGTTGATTCTTAGATTACAAAGTTCCCAAGTAGTCGCTGGATTATGATATGAAATTGGGTTCTCAATAGTGATAAGCCTGATGAAACCCAGAAGCAGGTAAGCAAGAGGAGTTCAAAAATAGAACTTTAAGAGGAGAAATACCGGCTTACCTGATCCTCGGTACACCCGTAGCAGAAACAGAAACCAGATGGACTGGCGGGTGTAGAGAATGCAGTGCGGCAAGAGCCACTCGGAACAGCAGGAGCAGTGTTCGGTGAGCGCACCTACGGAAGTAAATGCCGTTGGAAGGCTAGGCTCAATTGAGGCAGGTGTCGTAGCAGAACGTTAGGAAGAACGGAATCCGTGGACGATCCGGGTCGGGTAAACGGTCCAATCTGAACAAAGCCAAGGGAGTAGACAAAGACTGGTCGTTAAGAGGTCCAGGATCAGAAATAGGTTCGGTAACAAGATACTATCCGGCAGAAATAACACTCAATTAGAAGCAGCGTTAGGCGTGAGAGGAGCGTTTTTGTGGGTTTGGAGGGGGCGGGCCTGCGCGGACATGCAGCAGTTAGCTGATTCATCATGTGACCAGTTTGCAAAACTCGTATCCCGGAGACGGGGCTACAACGTCTCCAGGGCAACCGCCAGCATTGAAGGCAAGGCGATGCCAGTCTCCTAGTCATACGTAAACAAGCAGAACAAGGTAATATATGGCAGTTCAAAAGAAACAAATACAAAAGTTAAGTTCACATCATAATAACAATTTCTCTGTATAATCTGGGTGAATTCCCCTTCCCCAGATTCAAGCAGGATTGTATTTAACTGTTCCAAAAGGATAAGGAAATTCTTCCTCATAACAAAACGTTCCACTCCAGTTCTTTTTTAAGTTCCAGATTGATAAGCCAAAGTTCCAACTTGAATTCAACCAACAGTTCACAAGTGTTCAACAAAGGTTTCCTCTTTTCACTCATAATTAAGACCTTGAAACAGCTCCTTTTCATCAGCAAAGAATCATTTTGTACTTCATTAGTTTCAACAAAAATATCTTTGTCAGGATATTTCTGCACCAGTTCACAAAACCACTTGTTTGGCAATATAAAATAATTCAGCAGCAATTCAATCAACACTTGCTTCAGTGGTATTTATATGTCAGAAGGATTCTGTGTTGATCCACAAAACACTTTAGTGGTTCTTCAACTGCTTCATCAATTGTAACCACAGTACTTCAACAACATTCACCTGGTGTACTCGCCAGCCAGGCCTACTACTACAAAGTTCTCTGTTCTGGAATACTCTCCTGCCAGAACAGAACAAACTACTAACTACAAGTACTTATGTGGTAACGGTCAACTTCCAACAATTTAGCATTGTCTCTCTTGCTTCACAACATCAAGTTTAACAATTTCTTCAAGGGAAACGAGAACCACACTGATGCTGTGTGTTACACATATGTGATTGTAACATGCAATACAGGCTATTCTTCAATCCTCCTGAACACCTTTCATCAGAAGGGCAGCCCTTCTGCCACTCTTGTTTCCACACTCTGTCATTAACCAAATACTGATAATGATTCTTTCTCACTTTCACAATTCTTTGGCTTTGGTAATGGTGGTTTAAGCCATCTCCTGTTATGACTTCATTTAATTTGGGAAACAGTCTTTAAAAACACTGATAGTTTCAATTGCCTTCTTTTTGATTGGGCAATACTGGTAGTTTAAAAATTGCCTTAGTGAAATTCTCTTTTGGCTTTGGCAATTGCAGTTTTTATTTTCTTCTCTGGTTATTGCTCTCTCTTTTGCTGTTGGCTTTAAATATAACCGACTTTGTTATAATCACATCCTTCTTGTTTGATTATTAGGTCTTAGTCTGCCACCTGCTCCCTTTTAAACCAGCTTGGTCTTCAACAGAATAATTAGCCTGGTTTACATTAGTTTAGTATTGAAAAAGCTTTTTCTTCTTTAACATTACTTTGTTTATCTTGCTTCTGAAATTCAAATCCCTGGACTTGGCCAGCGGGCAGTTACGGAGTGCTCCGGGGTCACAATGTAACAGTGAACTCACCTGATCTGGCGTGTACGTCCGTTCGCCTCACTGCCTCCAAGTCTTCTGCTTTGGTATCCTTGCAAGGCCTGGCAACCTCTCTCTCTCAGCTTCCCGCGGCTTGCGGGTGTCAATATCAGAGCTCTCCTGGCTCTGACCGCTATCAGGTGTCTTGCCTGTACCGATGCTCTTCTGACAGTCGGGAAAACTGCAAAATGGTGCGCTCTCCACTACGTGACCTCTGCAGCTGCAATCTCGAGCACAAGAGACTCTCTCAGGTCCAGCATCAATTTCACACACCACAATGGTCCGGGTGTCTTGGCCCTTCATTAACTTCTGCTTCTGCTGCTACATGGAGGGTTCAAAACTACTCCACCTTCTGCTACTGCTTCTCTCCTTCTTAATGGCATGCACCTAACAGGCTGCAACTTGCAGTCTTGTGCCTCTGCAGTCCTCTTCATCTGAGTTCTTTGGGAATTGTGGGACTTGAAAATTAGTCTAAGAGTTTCTATTTTACAAAAGGCCATCAGAAGATGGCGGTCTTGGGGAAAGTTGTAGAAGCAGGTTTCCCATTATTCCTGACCTGTTTCCCCCTTCATTTGATCCTCCCGGAGAACAGCTCCTCCAGGGTCAGGATCAGAAAGCGTCTGCCTTTTGCTGGCCACATGAGAAGGGTCCCAGCCCAGGTTCTCTAGGTGAAACATCTCTGATTCATCACACTACCCCTTGAAAGGCACACTACCCCTTGTAACAAGTATTTTTGCTGCAGGAGAAGGATGTTAACATTAAGGTACTGACCACAAAGGTGATGGGTGGAAGGTTTCGAATGAATCTAAACCACTGGCAATTGCTCTGGGCAACCTTCCACACCACCGTTTTTTAGCCCGTCTGTGTCATTGCAAAAGGGTACCAGCCATGTGCAAATCAGTCCCAGCTGAGAGAGGGTATGCCCAGACGTGGGTCCATTCAAAATGAACATTAGCTTCCTCCACAATATGGTAAAATATATAATGCAAGCTTCATTATTACCATTCAAAAACAACATCCATAATTCATTGTCTACACCTTCAGGTATTCCCAGAGCGGAACATGTAGCAGTCCTCATCGACCCAACAGCTTCACAGCTCATTAAGAGGTGTTTAACTGTTTCAAGTTGGGGAGTCCCCACAAAGCCTGCAATAGCAGAGGGACCGTGGTATATGTGTCCAGGCTCCGGTAATTTCCATGGATTTTGCAGAATTTATTTTGATCTTTAAATAATCCCACACCAGGGAATTGCCCACAAAATTGTGGATATATTTAGGGTATAGCACACGTTGTGAGATGTATTCATGAAACAAAACACAAGTCCTCTTCCCAGTGAGTTTAATTATCAGTTGATCCTGATAATCTTGGAAAATTGAGTTTTCATGGACAGTTTGTGTTGTAGGAAGCCCATACTCTGGCCTACGCCTATTGTCATAGAATGCCAGCGATCCGCCATTGCCATTATGTTCACCAGGTTACTATTAGCCATTACATGGGCCTTAGTCCTCGCAGCCTCGAAAATGAAACGGTTTAGGGAGCCACTAGGGGCATTAACCAGTTTCCAGTGGATGTTAACACAAGACAGCTGAAATCTCGCGTCCCATGAGGCCAAATCAAATTCAAGGTGAACGAGGTCCACAGATGCGTGCACAGGGAGTCTAAATAGTTTCTTCAATAATTTAGACTCCAACCTGTTTAACGTCGCAGTGTTACCAAATGCCCAAACCTCAGCGCCATATAAGAGGATCTGTACGATCTTGGCCACATACAGTTGTACCAGTATCCCAAGGGAATATCCTCGACCACTTCACTTTATAGTTCACCCAGGACCTGAGAACATTTTCGCTCCAGCCGCTCAAGGTGACATGAGCCAGTTAGCTTTCTATCAAACACAAGTCAAAGGTATTTGTATTCATCTACTACCTCCAATTTGTTCCCATCTAAGCGCCATTCAAAACACTAGGTCTTCCAGAGGGCGCTAGAGGGCCATCCAAGATGGCCGCCATGGCCTGAGCTCCCGCATATGCCCCGCATCAATCCTTAACAATCCTGCTGTTTCCTGCACTGCACAGCCCCAACCCCTCGTCGCCTGACCCTCTGATCTACCCAGCTGCCGGCCAGTGGTTTCCCGACGAGAAACGGCCTCTCTGGACCTGTTCGGGACCCTTGGGGCCTTGGGTCCGTGCCCCACACAGCTAGCCCACCAGAGCGGGAGTCGCCGCAGCCCACGTCCAGCCGGCGGCCCGTGGGTGCCTGCGCCGCGCCCTCGAGGGAGAGCCGGATCCGGAGCGCGGTGCCCCCCGGGCGTCGGCGAGCATCGGAGGCTCAGCGGAGCGGGTCGGACAGCCGCCTCCCAGGCGAGCGGCCTACATCGGCGCCCGCCCACCATCCCGGCGGAGCCCCCCCGGCGTTCCGCCGGAGCTCGGAGAAGAGAGGCCGGAGGACCAGCGGGGGCTCCGGTGCGAGGCGGGGAGCCCTACACTGCTGAACCACCGAAGCAGACGACGCCGCAGACCACATCCAAGCGCGGACCGAGCCCTGCTGGAGGGCCGGGTCCGGTGCGCGGCACCCCCGTGCGGGGACGAGCGACGGGGGCTCGGAGGCCTGCACCGGCGCCCGCCCAGCGGAGCCCCCCGACGTTCCACCGGAGTTCGGAGGAGAGAGGCCAGAGACCAGCAGAGACACCAGGTACGAGGGGGGGTTCGCGCGCCGCGCTGAAGTTGGTTCCGAGCCTGCCCGTCCCACCCCCTCGCCTAGTTAGCCCCAGACACGGGAGGCCACGATCCGGTGCTGCGGTTCTAGCGGACTGTCCAATACTCCTGTGGCGCTATTTCCCTGCACCCCCCCCGGCACCCAGTCAACCACCATACTGCCAGTCGGGAGAGTTACTTCTCCCACCTACGAAGGCTACAACAGCAAGCCTGACAAGGCTCCTCACCCTCTATCTCCCCACCGCAGTGTCAGAACTATCGCGGGGGGGGGGTTCACCGGTGGCTGGACCGGCCACCATAACTAGTCGCCACCCACATCAAACCAGATCAGCCCCGAGAGCTCACAGAACACAATCCAAAAAGCGGGGCTCCATTTGTTTTTTGAATTACAATCCGCCCAGCGCCGAGCAACACTCCTACCCACCCCAGACTTTACAAATACAGCGGCTCTCGCTCAAAGTGCTCAGGCTCCACAGCAGAAATGGGGAAAAGCGACAAGTCACAGAGGAAATTAACCTTTGAGGGTGGCGCGACTCCAGGATCCCACGTCCAACGGGAAGACCAAATGCTCGCTCCTAGTGGTTCACCCCCGACAGAGCCAGAGGGTAATCCATGTGAAATAAAAGAACTCCTTTTAGACCTGAAGGCAGGCATTGGTAACCTGAACAACAAAATGGATGGTCTCGTCTCCAAAGTAGACCTACTGCAACACCGCATCGATACTCACGCAGAACGCCTGACCGAGGTCGAGCAACCAGTGTCAAATCTAGATGATGGCACATCATCCCTCTCAACCAAAGTTTCGCAACTCGAAGCCCAAATGAAGGCAACAATAGCTAAATGCGAGGACCTTGAAGGGCGTTCAAGGAGGAATAACATAAGAATCGTCGGGGTGAGGGAACATCAGCCGCAAGGTAGAATGGAGGAGTTTGTGGAGTCGCTCTGCTCATCACTCTTCGGTAGAGATGCACTGTCTCCAATGTTCATAGTTGAGAGAGCGCACAGGATCCCATCGATCCGGCCGGCCCCCGGTGTACCGCCCAGACCTATTATTGCCAGGCTGCTCAATTACAAAGACCGAGACACTATCCTCCGCCTGGCAAGGGAGAAAGGCGAGCTACTTCATGATGGGGACAAAATCCATGGCTATCCTGATTTCTCGCCCACGGTACAAACCCAGAGGAAATCATTCACCGCCATCAAACAAAGGCTCCGGGCCAATCAATTACCTTACTCGATGCTCTTTCCCGCACGGCTCAGAGTGCAGCATGGGGAGAGGGTCCACTTTTTCCAATCACCTGAGGATGCACGCTTGTTCCTAGATCAGATGGGCTGCCCGGACCTGAATCCCGACCGTCCCAGGCCCCAGAGAGACAGAAACAACAGGAATCCACCGTAACTCGGGATGACCGGGGGCGAAGTGAAAACTCGCAAGTAGATACGACGGAAACAGGCTCTACACATAGTGATTTAATGCGGGGCAGGGAGGCTTGGTAGGCCCCAGGCGCCCCTAGCACAGCTCCAGTTTACCCCCCAGGGTGCACTCGGCTACCAGTAGGTCCCTAGGCTGAGTCCCTCGGGGGTACAGTTTATACAGCGGAATGGTTTCCAAATGTTACGCTGTTGGGTTTAAAGGGTTTAGGTGGGATCTCTCTGTGGGCCAGTTGGGGGTTGCCCACCCGAAAGAGGGAAACACCAGGGGTGTGTGGGGGACTGTCCACGTACAGTGCCCTCAAAGTTCATCAGGAAAGTTCTGCGCCACCAGCTCTCAACCCCCCCCTCGCGCCCCGTCTCCTGGGCAGATTCCAGTGTCGCCTATTCAAGCAAGTTACAATGCTATAAGCAACAGAGCCAACAAACCTCTCCACGGTGCCTCTCCACAACCAACTGCAGTAAACGAAAAGCAGACAATTAGAATGCCTTACCCGAATCATTCAACGTTTTAACATGGAACATTAGAGGCGGCAATATTCCAGCTAAAACCAGGAAAATTCTCCAATACCTTAGACGGCACGACATTGACGTGGCTATGATCCAAGAAACCCACCTTCTACCGGAGAGTGAGCACCAGGGGGCCAAAAGTTGGGGCTGTCACAGATATTACTCCTCTTACTCTACCTACGCCAGAGGAGTCGCCATACTTATACACAGAAGGATGAGCTTCCGCCTGATACGCATGGCAAAAGACACGGAGGGGAGAGCCGTCATGGTGAGCGGGATCGTAGCCGGACAGAGGGTGACCTTTGTCAACTCCTACGCTCCAAACACAGACGGCCCTGACAATTTTGGATGGGTACTTACCCAACTCTCCAAGCAGGACCCGGCGACCATTATCTGGGGGGGTGACATGAACACTGTACTTGACCCACTAAAGGACAGATCAAAAGCTTCACCACTGCCTTCCACCAAAGCCGGCCTACAAATAAAAGAGATCTGCAACGCCTTCAGCCTGATAGACATCTGGAGGGTCTCCAATGGCGACTCACGGGAATTCACATTTCATTCACCTGTACACAACTCGAGCTCACGTATCGACTATCTCTTCATTTCTGCAAACGGCCCCCTGGCAGGTGATCGATGCTGTATACATCCAAGAACTCTCTCCGATCATTCCCCTATCGTCCTCAACTTAAAACCATCCACTCCGACACCACCGTTGCAGAGATGGCGCTTCAAGAACGGCGCGCTAAGGGATGAAGTGTTTGCTTCCGAACTAAGAGACGAGATCATGGTGTTTCTTGACGCCAACGCTGGCTCAGTCCCATCCGCAGGCACACTCTGGGAGTCACTGAAATGCTTTGTTAGAGGAGTCTGCCACGCCAAGGAAAATGGCATCCACAAGCTCATCAAACGCGAGCTCACAAACAGCGAAGGGAAGCTAAAGTACCTCGAGCGCCTAGCCATTAACGGGGCGGATCCCAAAATATCAGCAGCTCTGAAGGAGGAACTGACAAAATTCAACCTCGCAGCTGACCGTGAGGTCAAATTCCTGAATCGTAATAGCCAAGCTCGTCAGTACGGAGAAGGCCAAAAGCCTGGGGCCCTTCTAGCAAACTTACTCAGGGCCGACAACAGACTTGCTCACATTGAGTCGATTCGGACCGCTACGGGCGAGACAGTCTATACCGATGAACAGATAGCGGAGGAGTTCAGAGTCTTCTATCAAGAACTGTATAGTGCTAAACTCGACAAGTCTTCGGCGGTTCCACTGGAGTACCTGGAGGACACGGAACTCTACTGGGTCGAGCATTCCCTCCGAGAACCTCTAAACGAAATGATCACGCAAGGAGAGATCTTGGAGGCCATTAAGTCCCTCCCCAGCTCCAAAGCGCCAGGACCCGACGGACTGACGGGGGAATTCTACAAGTCCTTCGCGGGAACCTTGGCCCCCCTCCTAGAGGCACTATATGCGGAGGCGCTGGAAAAAGGACATCTGCCCCCGACCACCTGTGAAGCAAATGTTATTCTACTACACAAGCCTGGCAAACCACCAGAAGACTGCTCTTCATACCGACCAATATCTCTCCTCAATCTAGACAATAAAATACTTGCCAAGGTGCTGGCCAGGAGGTTGATGCCATTAATGCCTGCCCTTGTTCTGGCAGACCAAGCCGGCTTCATTCCAGGCCGCAACACGACGTTTGGCCTTAGGAGAATGTTCGGAGTCATGGCCACTCTAGATCCATCACTGCAAGCTGTGGCGGTGCTTCTCGACGCCGAAAAGGCATTTGACTCGGTCGAGTGGCCCTTTCTGTTCACGGTGCTGTCTAGAATGGGCCTGGGTGCCCGATTTATTAACCTGGTCTCTCTCCTGTATACCAAGCCCTGTGCCAACATTATTTTTGGTACAGCCAAGTCAGCCCCAATAATTCTGCAACGAGGTACGAGGCAAGGCTGCCCTCTGTCGGCCCTGGTGTTCGCCCTGGTGATGGAACCTCTGGCCTCCAACCTGCGGGAACGGAGACAGCAGAGGGGACTCATTATAGGACCTCACAAGCTCATCATCTTGCTCTACGCCGATGACGTAGCACTATTCATCCGAAATCCGGAGGAGAATCTCAACCCAGTCATGAGGGAAGTCATCAAATTCGGAGCAGCGTCAGGATTGAAAATCAACCACTCAAAATCCATCGTATTCCCCCTAACACCAGCCACGAAACAGTTCCCAGACGACTTCAACCTCACTTGGAAGTGCTCCGGAGTTAGGTACCTCGGGATACAGCTATCTCTGAAACGGCAGGAAGTGTTCCGAGACAACTATGAAGTGGTGGTCAAATCACTTCAGGACAAAATCTCTCGCTGGAAATCTCTTCCACTGACCCTCTGGGGCAGAGTCTCCCTGGTAAAGATGGTGATTTTACCCAAACTATTATACCTCTTCAACAACATCCCAATGGCGCTACAACAATCCTTCTGGAAAAAATTGAAAAGCCTGGTCCTTGAATTAATCTGGGCGGGTAAACCAGCGAGAGTGGCATACTCCACGCTAACACTTCCAGTCACCATGGGGGGTTTGGCTCTGCCGGACTTGGAAAGATACTATTGGGCGGCCCAGGCACAGTTCCTCAGCCATTGGTACGCCTCCCCAGCGAGCCGACCTCATGTACAAGTGGAGCGAGCCCTTGCAACACCTAACTTCCTAACAGCAATCGTCCATAGTCAATTGCCGGTTCCCAGTGCCACGATGAACGTGATGCTCATAACGTACAAAGCCTGGAAGACGCTGGCCCAGAAACTGGAGGTGCAGTCACGGTACTCCCCACTCCTACCCATCAAGTTTATTCCCGGAGTCCCGCTGACCTCGGAGACGGTGTTTCACAAATGGGTCGACAAATTGAACATACAAACACTGGGGGATCTCTTCACAGAGGAGGGGTTTCTAACGCCACAGCAGGCAAAAAGTAAAGGAGGAAACACGGCCCTGGACGTATTCATCTACTTCAGAACTCGCTATGCCATGCAGACTCTACTGCCAGACTTCCCTAGTCAGCTACCAACGTGGCAATTACTACACAACGTCATCCAAGCACAAGGCGAGGGCAGGCTGGTTTCACAGATCTACAAGGCCCTCACCCCTCACATATCCGTCGCCAAATCAGGTGCAAAGGCTAGATGGGAGAAGTCATTACAGATTAAGATTTCGGATGAAGACTGGCTCTATAGCCTGAAACAAACTCAAAAAGTGGCGCTGAACTCACTCCTTAAACTCATCCATTTCAACTTTCTCCATCAAACATATCACACACCGGCGAAAACAAACAAGTACCACCCAGACACAGAAGCGAAATGCAGCAGATGCGGGTTAATCTCTGCAAGCTTTACTCATCTAGCTTGGGAGTGCCCCGAACTCTCGCCTTTCTGGAAGCAGGTTCTACAAACGACAGCGGCGGTCGTGGGAGAACCAATACAACCAAGCCATACAGCGGCCCTGCTGGGCATGACCAGGCTGCTCTCCGCGCCAATAAGGAAGCTGGCGGGGGTAATGTTGACTCTGGCCCGCAGGAGGGTGGCCATGGCATGGGGCAGAGGCCCCCCCCCGTCGGCTCTCGCCTGGCGCAAAGACTTGCTATATTACCAGGATGTGGAACCGGACTTTATTAAATTACTCCCGCTGCACGCCCGACCTCCAGACATCTGGGGGCCATTAACCCTGTTCTTGATGGCCGAAGCGGCTGAGCACACTGCTGCATCTTCAGACTCGGAGGACTCCCCCCGGTGAAGTCTGGCTCAGGATATTTCCACACACTCGAAGTGACTGCTGGAGGGGGCACTATCACGAATAAAGAGGACACTGGTTCAGTGGGACGGAGCTAAGGGGGGGCGGGGGGGCAATGGGAGGGTTCTGGGTCCAGGCGCAAAGTTTAAGTCCACCCTTATGTGGGTGTGAAGTTGTATCGTGAATTAAATACCAAAAATAAAGTTTAAAAAAAAAAAAAAAACACTAGGTCTTAGCATGATGTGGGATAAAAATCATGACCTTAGTTTTGTTGGAATTAATAATCAAGGACTTAGAAGCAGAATATTCATTGAGTTGGGACAATGTTGCCTGCAACCCTACGGAAGTAATGTCCAGCAGAACAATATCGTCCAAATAACCAGTCCAATAGCACAGCGACGAGAGCGCTCACTTTGACATCTGTGCAGAGCCTGCTGATGCAGGTTTGAATCCCGGCAGGGTCAAACTCAGCCTTTCATCCTTTCGAGGTTGACAAATGAGCACCACACACTGTGGGTAATAATAAGCAGTGCTCAGATACCTGAGGGTTTGTAGCGCAATATAAATGCTAAATTATTATTATAACCCATCCACTGAAGTGGAAGGTTCCCCAGTTTTGGTGGAATAGAGATAGGGTTGTGCAATGCCAGTCCCATGTCAGCCAGATATAAATTGTAAAGCAGGGGCGCAAGAATGCACCCATGTTGAATGCAGGGCAATGTCCTACCTGCTTTGTCAAGGTGAACTTTGACTCTAGTACCGTCATGGAGTGCGACTATGATGGAGTGGAGCCCTGCTCGAATATTCCAATTAACTAACTTGTTCCAAAAGCTGGGCCTGTTAACCGAGGTGAAGGCAGCACTGTACTCTATAAATGCCACATACACTGTTCTCTGACGAATGCTCCAGGCTTGCTAAATGACCGATCGCAAGGCAGTTGGTGGTAGTACTCAAACCCTTCTGGAAGCCAGTCTGATTAAAGGGTATTAGGTTCAGGCTATCTACCTACTTCCACAGTTCGTCCAATAATAGGCGTGTCAAGATTTTTGAAGGAGTGTCCACCATGGCCAGCTACCGATGGTTACTGGGATGAGTCCTACTGCCCTTCTTCCAAATAGGCACGATAATACTGTCGTGCCAACATGGCGTAATTAACTGAGCTTCCCCAATCCAGCGGAATAGCCAGTCAAGGGCATTAGCCCAATAGTTAGCATCATCTTTAATCAGAGCACTGCAAATACCATCGGGCCCGGAGTGCTATAGGATTTACTTCTCCAAATTAGCCTAAGAAAATCAGCCGGGTCTGCAGAGTACGTCCACTTATTCGCACAAGGGTTCATAGGGGTAGCCACTACAGCTCCTCTCCCCAAAGTACTACCGATATATTCAATCCACGCGTGTTCCGACGGACCGACTACGTCACGGATCAAATGAGAGTCTCCCTCAACGATCTCCCAAAACTGGTGTGTATCGTAAATTATTGCAGAGCCGACCAATGAATGCCAACAAAGGCTCTCCAGTTCGTACCTACGGAACCTCAACCATTTATGGTAGTTGTTTGTGGCCTCACTAACCCGCAAAGCATGTTCTGTAGCAGCCAACTCCTTATGTAAATAATATGGAAACTGCATCACTTTCCCTAAACTATGGGTTTCCCTACCTAAACAAAACTAACGGGGATGCTTGTTGGTTAATTGTGAAGTCCAAAATTAATAGTCTGTCCTCTGTCCAAATCTTAGCTACTCTGACCCTACCACTAATACAAAACAACTACACCCTTCTCCTGGAGCTACTTTCTGAGCAATTTCCCATCAAAATACAAACATTAGATAGTTCCTGTCTATGACTTGTATCAGTTTGTTTAACTCTTCCATTTCTCTTGGCCTTTCTATTCTTATCTTTAAAAAAAATCCACTTTAAATATGTTCCTTTTCCTAGAGTTTTGTTCACTCTGACTTTATTACATAAACTTGAATGTCTCTTTTCATCTGCAATCCAACTTGTTTCTTGAGCACTATGAGTAATCTTTTTCTTCAAGATTTCTCAGTGCTATATCCCTTGGCTTTTTACTGGGACGAGTAGGATGAACCCAATGATGATTCTCACTCTTTTTATTACCCTGCTTCTCACTGGGACGAGTATGATGGACCAAGTAATAACTCTCACTCTTTTGGTTAGTTTGCGTCTCACTGGGACGTGTATCATTGACCCAGCAATGTTTCTGCCTCCTCTGGTTACTTGGCTTCTCACTAGGATGAGTATGAATGACCCAGTGATGATTCTCACTCTTCTGGTTACTTTGGGTCTCACTTGGATAAGTATGATTGACCCAGTGATGTTTCTCACTCCTCTGGTTATGTGGCTTCTCACTAGGATGAGTATGATTGACCCAGTGATGATCCTTACTCATTCGGTTACTTTGCGTCTCACTGGGACGAGAATGATTGACCCAGTGATGGTTCTCAATCTTCTGGTTACTTTGCATTTTACTGATACGAGTATGAGTATAGTGTTGGGACTGTGTCACCGGTTTGGTAGCTCACCCCTTGGATTCTTCGCCATGGGTCAAGATGGCAACTTCAGCTGCCTCATTCTTGCTCTCTGACACCCTCTGCGGTGTCTCTTCGTGCGCTGCTTTGTGGTCAGGAAAGGGTTTCCCAGCACTTTTCCCTCGCTGGTCTGGGTGTCTCTTGCTAGAGACATGTGCTTGCTCGCTCGGCTCTCCAGAGCTTTGCTGCTTCCTGGTGCAACTTGGGTACCACAGTGCTCAGGCTTCCTCCCTGCGTAGGAAGCCGCACCTCCCTCTCCTCTCTTCTCACTTCGCTGCCACAACAGCTTTGAAATTCCTGGGCTTCTCTCTCACTTGCATCTCCGCCTCCAATACGTAAGACACTGGGCTGGGGCTTTCCATGTGTAATGTTATAGTCCGCCATTTGTGTTGGACTGGTGCTCACTATTGTTCCATTTGTTTTCTTCGTCACAGTACCAAACACATTTATTCTCAAGTAGAATAGTACAATAGCACATAATAGTGATTTGTGATTAGTATGACAGACAAGCACTTTGTCTTTTTTGCATCACTCAGCTAATGTGAGCTCTGCATTTAACTTTTGATTAACCCTTTCACAGGCATTCAGAAGTGATGAAATTGCACTGGGGTGCCTTGTGATCCTGGGCAAAACTGTTCTGAGAATGTGCGTTCACTATCATTGTGACTTTATTCACAAATTTTAATATCAGTAATTAATATATGTAGTGATGGATCAAACACAATTATCTGGAATTGCAACTAACCCCAACTGTAAACAGTGGCGTAACACAAAATGTGCGGGCCCCCCTGCGAGCCCTGTTGAGGCCCCCCGCCCAACTCAAATCACGGGTTGTGCTACGCTCTGGGCCGGCCTAGATTATCACGCTTGCACAATAAGCATGAACGTGCTGCTGAAGGGGTATTCTGCACACTGTACTAGGTTAAAGATATAAATGTGTTTTAATGCAATACACAGCACACTTTGAGAAAAATTGGCTAAAAAGCCAGAGTGTTTGCAATTGTTTTGTAGGGTAACACCAATCCAATACATGCAAGTCACCAACAGTGCACAGGAACATTAATGCTTTGCTATTAAAAATGCCATGCCACATTGTAAAACATGTCCCACTGGCTGCACAATGTAGACACGTAATAAAATTACAGTAAAGCATGCCAGGCCACATTTAGACATACCCAGACTGGTTGCACAAAAATGCCAGTCTAAGCAATAACACTCATCAAGAAGAGAGCACACATTGAAGCCCTAACAACAAGGCAAAACTCTTTAAAATCTGCATGGAAATGGTCAATCCTGTTGCAGTCTCCACCTCTCCTGTTCCCTCTCGTGCCCTAAGTAAGGCTCTGGCCTCTCACTTCTCTGCTAAAACTCAGGACATCCTGTCCACTACCTCCTGTTCCTCTCCCTCTTCCTCTCTCGGCCCCCCTTTGGCCATCTCTACCTCTCCTCCTCCTTTCTCCTCTTTCTCTCTGACAGCACCCGACAAGGTTTCTAGACAAGTCTGATCCATGAAAGTGTCATCCAAACAGGTGCTCCCCTGCTCCTCCATAACCATCAAGGACCATATTGACACCCTTGCTGCAGCGTTGGCCGATTTCTGAAATCACTCTTTTACCACTGCAACGTTCCCCTCTCCCCTTAAGCACACCCTTGTGCACCCACTCTTCAAGAATCCGTCTGCCGATCCTACCTGTCCGGCAACCTATCGTCCAATCTCCATCACCCCTTTCCTGGGCAAACTCTTGGAAAAAAGCAGGCCATCTCCCAGCTTACTCTCCACATTGAATCTGTTGGTTGTCTCCATGACCATCAGTCTGGCTTCAGAGCTGCCACAGGCACAGAAATTGCTCTCCTGAACACCCGTGAAGATCTGCTCTCTTACCTTGATTCCAGCATTCCTTCTGTCCTAATCCTCCTTGATCTTTCCTCTACTTTTGACACAATCAACCACGCCATCCTGATCAATCGACTATGTGAGAACCTGGGCATCACGGATCAGGCCCTGGAGTGGCTGACCTGCTTCCTCTTGGACTGCCCCTCCCACGTCCAACTTGGTCCCTTTCTCTCCACCACCTCTCTCTCTACCTGTGGCATTCCCCAGGGCTCTATCCTCTCACCATGGTTTTTCAACCTCTACTTGGCCCCTTTGGCCCACCTGATCTCTACTTTCTCCTCTAACTTTCCTTGTTATGCAGATGGCAGTCAGCTTTCCTTCAGGCTCCTCTCATCTCTCGCTCATTCATGACTGTCTATCCGTGATTCAGGATTGGTGCGCCTCCAACAATCTCTGCCTTAATGCCATTAAGATGGAGATCCTTCTCATTGGGACTCCTGCCCCTGCTTTCTCTCTCTGACTCTGGCCACCCACCTTGGGCCCTTTTCCTTTGCCTTGCTGCGAGGCAAAAAAACATTTGTGTCATCTTTAACTCCACTCGTCCTTTCACTTCTTGCATCTCCGACGTCGCCATGAAGTCCCATTACCTATCAGCTGCTCCTCCTCAAAGTGACTCTTCCCTTTCTCACTTTCCCCCAGAAGCTCACTGTCTCTATAGCTCTGTTTCTCTCTAGGCTGGACTACTGCAACAGCCTCTTTCTCAAACTGCCTTCCTCTACTCTCCGCGCTCTGCAACTAATCCAGAACAGGACAGCAAGACTTACCCTTGGCCACAAGTGCAGGGATTATATCTCTTCAGCCCTGAAAATCTCTCCACTGGCTCCCGGTGGTTGTAAGAAGCAAGTTCAAGACCCGTTGCATTGTCTACAATGCTTTCTGGGGTCGGGCCCACACTCCATCAAACGCTCTCTTCCAAAATCGCTTCTTTCTCAAGCCCTTCCCCCAGCTACCTCCAACTCTCTAAGGGCTAGATGCTTCTCCAGGCAGAGAGTGGGGGGTAGATCTCTCTCCACTGCAGATGCCTCCCTCTGGAATGGCCTCCCTGCCTCTCTCAAACTTTAGTGGACCACCTGATGTTCTGGAAGCAGCTCAAAACTTTCCTCTTCTCCTCTGCTGACCTTCATGACCTACCTGTCTGCTGCACCAACAGGTTGCTTGGCTACCCTCAGAGTCTCACTGAGTCCAGGCTCTTTCTTGATCAGTCACCCTTGAACTGCCTCTGGCCTAACACGCACTTAGGGACTGTAACTGTAACCTTACAGCCCCTTGTTCTCCTTGCACTACCCAGAGCCGCGCTGCCCTGGCTGCACTTACTCAGAGCATTACTGTTCTGTTTCCCCTCCCTTCTAACCTGCACTTCCCCCCTCCCTTTCTCCTTGCAGTTCTCATTCTCGCACTTGCACGATCTGATTGACACAAGACCTAGTAAGATCATTTGTCTTGTCCTCCCTCTATCTTCCCTCCTTTGCTTGTCACGCCTAGAAACACTTGTGTGCAGGTGTGTTATAATAGACTTATATCATATCATTTTATCACCCAGGTTCGATCCCCCGGGCTGCGCTAAGTAACCTCAGGCAGCGCGTTATAATACACAAATAAGACATATTGCTGTGACAGCTCCTCGATGCCCCAGGCTCAGCGCTTTAAAATGCAAATAAATCAACGCTGGAGGAACGTAATTACTTTGATTTTTAGTCTCCCCTTCTCGCGGGTTTCCCTGACACCTTTGAGGCCCGAGGGTTTTGTGGTTTTTGCGGGCCAAACCCCCCCACCCCCCCGCGTCACCTATCAGTTGACAGGTATGCTGAAGGGCAGACTGGTACTGCCCGGCAAACTACCATGGCTGACATGGGGCCAATAATAGTAAATACACAGAAAATCGTGTTCAGTCGCGATTGAAAAGAAACCTACCTGATGCTAGTTCTCCAGGAAGTAAATCCATGGCATCAAACTTCGAACTCTGTTTTCCTATAACCTTTGAATACTAAAAAATATCCAAATGCTTTAACGCCATGGTGTGTGTTGATTGACACACAAGCCATGAACTAAACAAGTTATTTCATGCACAATCCAACACTACCAACCAGTTCACTTTTTTGGGAGAGGAAGTCATACCAACCACCCTGTGCTTAAAATGTGGAAGTCCGTTCATGCTCTTGGCAGTTTAATTATTACTGCATACTTTGATGCTTTGGTAGATCAAAAAAAGCAGAAGTGTTCAAATTCTGGAAACATAAACTGGAAGTGCTGCAGCCAATCAGGTTTACAAGTGTGCCAGTCCTGCTACCAAGGGTGGAGGGATGTTTCAGTGAGGAGATGTAGGGGATAGAGCCGGCAGTCAAACAGTTTAAGAATGCTGATGAGGAATCAGGAATGGGAATGATATTTTAAACACATTTATTTATTTATTTATTTATTTATTGTTTGCTTCTTAGGCGCTTATACATTAAGAATCTACTGTTTCAAAGCGACCACAGGGAAGGGAGGGAGGATGGGAAGTACAATTACAACATTAGAACACAATATTTAGGAGCAGAGAGGGAAGAGCAAGGGCGGGGGCGATGGGGGGGGAGGGTGGACAGGGTTGGACCTATCATGCTTTGTGTGAATTCAGAACATCCAAGTGCAGAAAGGAAGAGGGAAGAGGGGGTAAGTGCAGGGGAGTCTGAGCCCGTGGGTGAGCCATGGACCAAGTGCTAGAATGTTGAGTGCTACAGGACCTGGGCCGCGAGAGATGCAAGTGAGAGTCTCCAGAGCGGAGGGTATGCAGATGCAAAGTGCTGTGGAAAGACAGGAGCTGGGACGAATTGGTGTGGGAGGTCAAGGCCCCGAAGATGCGTAAGGGCCAAGAACACCGATTCAGCAACTGTGAGGTTAGCAGAGGAGAGAAGGGGGGAAGGCGGAGGAAAAGAGGAAAGTCATAAGGAGAAGATCCTGCTCAAGGCGCAGGGGTAAGGGGAGGCTATTCCAAAGGAGGGGGCCCGCAGAGGAAAGGGAGCGACACCCTGCCCTCTGCTTAGCAAAACGATTGACACACAAGGAGTTGGTTTCAGAGGTGCCACTTTACAGACTATGGGACTCTAGCACTGCATCTCACTACTGGTTCAACTAATTCAGAATATTTCTGGCCTTTTCTGTCTTCAAATGGTTGTACACAGCAGCCTCGGTTTTTCACCTAAGTATGCAGGCCTGTTTTACAGCCATCCTCATAATCACAGGGTGGCAGGCTATCACAGAACCAATGGACCCAAAGGTGTATGGGGATTTACTACTACGTCTCTACTCATGATCTGGCGCTAATAGCACCGGACCGAGTAACGGTAGCACTATTTGTGTTGGTCCCACCAAACTCGTGATGAGTCCCATCTTCCTCTCTGTGTCTGCTTTCTATTTTTGGAAAGGTGGGTTTACTGAGGCGCCCTAGGATTTGCAGGGCCCTGGGCTGCAAAGGAGTTGTGGGCCCCCCTAATTTGCATGAATAGTGACATCAGTGATATCACAGATGGAGTCTTTAGTACGAAAAAAATGTCATGGGAAGTTGAATGATGTTGCCATGTGTAAGGTAGTGGGCACATACACTGTGACATCTAGTATATCAATTGCCAATATTTACATTACCTGTTTGGCAATATCAGGAGTGAGGCATTTTTGGGAAGCAGCAGACAACTGAATAACCTGTGCAGACTTCTAATTTTGGCAGATAAGGCATAGTGTGATGACAGTTGCGGGAGCACTCACTTTGGTTAAGTGGCGTTGGCCGGACTTGAGAGCAGTCTGCAATTCAGGACCTTGAACACATCTCTTCTCAGATGTAATTGATAGAAATACTGTTTGCAAAAGGTCTTTTGAAACTTTGGTTTAAAAACACTATCTGTGGAAGGCATTGCAAAACAATGGTGATTGTGTTTTGGTAACTGAAAATAACTGCTGTTTTTGCAGATGTTTGACGATTGTTCCTATTTTTATTGTGTGTATATTTGGGCATATTGTTCAAATTAGCAATATGCTTTTATTTCAGAAGCTTCAGATAAGGATTATTTTGACTTTCCAAAAATAATAGCAAGTAATAACTACATTTATCAAGTGCTGTTTACTACAAAATGAGAAGGTAGCCTCATTAACGTACCCCCTGAACATTGATTGGAGGGGGTAAGCAGACCAAAACTGTTTGTTGGGTGTAGAATAACAGGGGTTACTGTAGCAGAAAGGTGTAAAGGCAACTGAGCAGGTTGGGAGACTGTTGCTAAGATGTTATACGTTTGCACAACTGATTTTAACAGAGGTCCAAATGTACCTTTGAAGCTGCATACAGTGGGTTGGATGACTAATGTGTGGCATGTTGTGGGGGGAGAGGATTGCATGGCATGAGCAAGGGGGTGAAGCAATGAAAAGGAAATAAAATAGAAAAGGCATCCTGGTCATGAAGACAGGGGCCTCAGAGAGTAAGTACTGTGACGAGGAGGAACAGGACTCCCCGGACTACTTCGTCTCCTTTGCTCTCTATGCTACTATTTCTGTCTCTCTTTTTCTGTCTTTCTATTTCTTCCCTTCTTCCTTTCTTTCTCTGTCCCCCTCCCTGTTACTATTTCTGTTGCACTCTCTCTCTTTTTGTCTTTTTTCTCTCCCCTTCCCTCTCTACCTATGTAACTATTTCTCTCTTTCTATCTTTCTTGATCTCCTCTCCTCCTCTTTCTTTCTCTCTTTCTCCCTCCCTATGGTACTATTTCTGTCTCTCTTTTTGTGTCTTTCTATTTCTTCCCTTCTTCCTCTCTTTCTCTGGCCCTCATTACGACCCTGGCGGAAAGTGACTGACCGGACCGCAACAGCGTAAATAGCGTTTCCGCCATTGCACGAAGGAGCAAAGAGCGGTCCATTCCGACCCATCGGGCACGAGCACCACGCCATGGCGGAAGTGCAAAGTCCGCGATGGCGCAAATGGCCCCAAAACGGCCCACACCGCCGCCGTACGTCGCCCTAGGTGCAATACCGCCACCCATCACAGCGGACACCGCAGAGTGCGCCTACCGGAAAGTACGGTGACCGGAAATATACGGAAACGGAAGCAAAAACATGGGCCCGGAACGGGAAACAACCCGCCGTACACCTATAAAACCACTAAAACCACACTACCACTAAAAACACAACCCTGAGACACACCCCAACCCGTCATCCACCCTAGCGAAACCAAGTAAAATGGGAAAAGCAGCGAAGAAAGCGTGCGACCGCAAGCGGCAGGTCCACTTCTCCCGCGAGGAACTCACCGTGCTAACAGAGACCCTCCAGGAGAATGGTGCCGTCGTCTTCTCCACGCAAATGACCAGGACGGCACTTGCGAACAAGAAGGCCATATGGGCTCTGGTGGCACAGCGGGTAAGTGCGGTGGGGACCGCACCCCGCACACCACAACAATGCCGAAAGCGGTGGGACGACCTGCGGATACGCGTCCGCAGCATACTCTCTGCCAACCGCAACATTGCCACAGCCACCGGGGGAGGTCCTGAATCACCCATCAAGTTGACCCCCTGGGAAGAAATCTGTGCCTCCACCATCGGAATGGAGAGCATTGAGGGAGTCGGAGGGATGGAGAAAGGAGTGCAGACATCAGAAGAATCAGGTAGGTGGGCCAGATAAAATAATGCTAAAACCACAATGTCCAATCATGTGAAGTACCATGTGTCCACATAGTGCAACAGGAACACATGTCCAGGAGAACGTCCACACACATCGCCCTCATAGCGCACCTTAAAACCACAATAAATACATAAATAATTAAAAACCCCTAAAACACCCACCACACGTCCAGCAGGCACACCCTAACTGCAGGCTGCCAAACAACTGCACCCTCACCCCACACACAAATGAAAGCACCACTAAGGCCCCGACCCAAATCACCCTCATGTACCACCCCAATGCATGTGATACAATGCCATTCCAATACCCACAGACCCATTAATAACCCTCGCCCTCCTTTACTCCACCACAGGGTCCGATCCAAACGACGAGCATCAGGACACCCCTACCAGCACACCTGCAAAGAGGGCCAAGACCAACGGCCAAAGACCCTCCACCTCAGCTGCACGCATCAAGACACGGCAGCAGCACAAATCAGGTGGCAGCACAGAGGAGGGAACATCAACAGGCACCCCAGCAGCCAGCATGCCCACTACACCACCACCACAGGTCCCCCCAACGGATGCCACAGAAGGCACTGGCTCTGGTGGCAGCAGCACCATAGGTGACACCCCAATGATGGCAGCATGCTCCGACACGGAAGACGGAGATGTCGAAGTCAGATCCATCCATGACCTGTCCCAATCCCCCTGTCTGTCCCATCCCGTACAACATGAGAATACCACGCAGGGGCTCCCACAAGACGACGACTGGCCATCCCCCCCAAGCCCTGTGGCAAGGCAACATGAGGTCAACAGCCCCTCTGTGACCCCCCCGCAAATGGCCATGGCCCAGCAGAGGCAACAGTCCCTCGACAAGTTAATCGGGCAACAGCAGCAACTGGCCACGCTCCTCAAGGACCATGCCGATGAATGTGGGGGCACTAAGGCAGACATAGAAACATCAACTGAGACACTTAGGGCAGAAATGGAGAGAAGTACAGAGACACTAAGGGCACAAATGGAGAGTAGCACCGAGAGCCTGAGAGTCCAAATGGAGAGAAGCACCGAGAGCCTGAGGGGGGAACTGCATGCGACGTCCAAAGACGTATGTGCCGAACTTGCCGCAGTGCGCCGTGTGCTCACTGAGCTCACACAAACCCTTAGGGACATGCATGGACGTGAGCAGGCAGAGACATCATCCGTTGCAAGTTCCGTCCAGGGCAGCCCCCAACGTAGATCTGGGAGGAACCTGCGCTCCACAGGCAGGGGTGCCCCTGATACCCGCAGAGGGGGCTTGCAATAGCGACAGCCCACTGACAATGAGCATCTTTGGACACTGGTGTTCGGGGGGGAGGTAGGAGGGTGGAGGGGGTGTGTTGGGCTCACTTGGGTGGCGGGTCGATAGGGTGTTCACCATGATATCACATATGCCATAAACAAGTGCACGATCAACCAATGAGATGTGTCGACGATGATCATTATGTACTAGGCCATCCTAGGCGTATAGTCCATATTGTGCATGTACCAGACACACACAGTGCCACGAGTCCCGTGTCCATGTATCAGCCACCAGGCGTGAGTGCTAGAAGCATGCATCAATGACATGCTGACGAATGTCACGGCCCTCCGGCGCCTCGCAGACTCCTTGAGGTGCTGCCACATCCCCACCCTCATCATGACCATCATCAGGTGCTTGCAGTTCTGCGTCTGGGGGCATGGGCACATTTCTACGTACGCACATGTTGTGGAGCATGACACATGCCATCACCATCTTTGCAACCTTCTCATGGCGGTACAGGAGTGCCCCGCCAGACCTGCTGAGGCAGCGGAAACGAGTCTTCAGTAGGCCGAATGCCTGTTCAATGACTACACGGGTACGTGAGTGGGCATGGTTGTAGTCCTCCTCATGCTGGTCCCGTGGGTTCCGGACTGGTGTGAGGAGCCATCTCTTCAGTGGATACCCAGCATCACCTGTATGTGGACGAGAAACGTATGATGTGGAATGCCATTGCTACGTACGCACCCCCCCCCCCCTTCCTGCCAGGTCATTGCCGCATCACATACCCCACATCATCATGCATGAAAAGAGACTCACCGAGTAGCCAGGATCTGTTCCCTGCGTGTCGCTCCATGTAGCGTGGTATAGTAGAGTTCCTCAAGACCATAGAATCATGGGTTGATCCAGGGAATCTGGCACAACAATGTGTAATGATCCTGTTGGAGTCACACACCATCTGTGCATTCAGGGAATGATATTGTTTTCTGTTGCGGTACTGGGCCTCCATGGCATGTGGGACGACCAATTCCACATGGGTGCAGTCGATGGCACCAATGCAACCCGGTATGCCGGCAAGTGCATGGAATCCCACTTTGGTGTTGGTAATGTCCTGCTCCGAGCGTGGTAGAGAGATGTAGTCGTCTGCGTGCTTCAGGAGGGCATCGAGCACTTGCAATAGTGTCCGTGACAACAGTGGCTGTGATATGCCATGCAACTGTCCGACTGTGTGCTGGTAGGTGCCTGTGGCCAGGAAGTGGAGTACAGACACCACCTTCAGTAGGGGTGGGATGGCGGTTGGGCTGTCTATCATGCTGACAAGGTCAGCCTGTGTCATGTCCACTATTGCGGCTATGGTGTTCCGGTCCAAACGGTAGAGGGTGTGGATCTGCTCATCAGTGAGGTTGAACGGATGTGCTCGGAGGCGTGGGATTGCGGGCTGCCTGCGTGGTGGTAGTGGCTGTGCTGGCGGCCCTTGCGGGCCCTGCCTTGGCCTCCTCCTCCTCCTGCGTCTCCTCCGTGCGGCCGGTTGTAGTTGGTGTTCGTCTTCTTCTTGGAGTTGGAGTACTTGCAGTGCTATCAGGTCCCCCAGGGCCAACATCGCGAGTCCTGCCGGTAGCATTTCGGAGTGGGTGTGGTTGTGGGAGGAGACTGGGTGTGCACTTTATGTGTTTTCAGGCTGTATGGCCTCCACCTGTGGTGATTCATTCCACCTGTGCAAGCTGCTCTCCCCTTTGGCCGAGCACGTCCCGCACACAACGCTGCTAATCGAGGAACGGCATCTTGCTATTGCAATCATGTATTTGTACCCGATGGCCGTGTAACATTTGTTGATATGTTCATTCTGCTGTGGTCCCATTGTTTTACATACAATCTTTGCAGTCGCGAACAGACTTGTGATGGGTCAGTGGAACGTAGTACTCGAGTAACGGTGGGCCCTCATGCATCACTGTACAGGGTTGCAACGACGGGCGGGGCGTCCCATTAGTGGGTGATGGCAGTTGACATTTTCACACACAGCTGCACTAGCTGGATCAATTTGTGATTTCAAACGGCCACAGATGCCTTTTCGACGTGATGTTGCAAATGAGGAATTCGAAGGCCGGCGCTTTCGGTCTTCGGCTAGCTGAGAGGAGATGCCCACAGGTCTGACTGCAAGTATAATGTTCTATTGTTCGATGTCCTTGAGACAGAGGCCATGGCGAGGAAGCAATGATTGATATGAATAGTTTGGGATGCGCTATATTGACGTGGGCGATGAGGCCGGACGTTCCCAAAATCATGTAACTTCACAACACAGATATTACGGGCTGGGACACTGTGGATTTTGCAGGCTGCATTACGCACAGACTCAATGGAAATCCCGAATGTCTTGTGAGTAAATATTCCGGTGTATTTATAACAGGATGAGGGAATGATGAATGGATGCATGGCCAGCTGATTTGATACAGGGTTTGCCATGTACAGGGCTTGTTGGAATCTATCCGCCTCCCCTGCGCTATGTGATGCAGGGCTGCCATAGTGGCACCATCGTCTATCTGGCCTTGTTGAGCCCTCCCTGTCTCGACGCGCCTTCAGACACTTGTGTCCATGCACGTTGACATTCCCATCTGATGGAATCTGTTTTGACAGACGCATGCACAGGTACACTCGTTTGGGATGGTGTTTACACCTCGATGTAGATAGTTATGAGTGGCAAGTGGTTTTGGGGTGGTGATGATCCTTTGGAGTGGGCTAGCATGCATATGGCTGTGGATTTAGTGTGGTCATTGGAGTGAGTTGTTCGAATGTACTTCTGAAGGCCATTCTGTTCTTTTTCTTTTCTTTTTGTTGACAGGTATCTCCTGCCCTTTTGCCACTGCCATCTGTATGCCACTCCTGCAGATGGCGTTTACTCCCGACACCTGCTGCTTCGTGTTAATCAGTGGAGCAGCATTACGATCTTATGGGACGATCGCCAATGGGCCACATGCCCTTACGCAGTACTAGTGGCTCGGAGCAACATTTCGGCCTTTCAGTTGGACTAGTGCCTCCCCATTGGGACGGGCCTGCGGTTCTGTGCGCTTCCATGTTGCCTTTTCGTACGTGAATGTGGCTCTGTGTACCATGATGGGACAGGGCGTCACACAAGTAGTAGCTGGTCATTCCTTGCGGATGCAGCCCACAATGGTGATATGTGTTTTGGAGTTCATGGACTGATGGCTGTATGGGCTTGGTGATTTAGTTGTGCATTGAATTTCTATTCTGATATGGCCCGTGTAGCGTTCTTCTTTGCGAGTGATGTGGCATATTCCTATTTGGGGAGCGATGTTTTGTGAGGAGATCTGCATTGGGTTCCGGTTTCGGAGTATAGTCGCGTGGTACTGTGCTGGGCGCGTTTGCCTACGGAGCCCAGTGAGGTCAGGGATGGGGGATGCCAATATGACTGTTTGGATGTTGTCATGCTCAGGGGCGGGGGATTGGGTTTTGTGTAACAGACGACGGTCAGCCAGGTGGACTGGTGGAATGTTGTGAGTTTCGTGTTATTGCTGGTCACAGGTGCCTGTGTTTGCGTGCGTTTCGGGGGGGGAATGTGGTCATGTCCATTGGAATGGCTTCTGTATTCGTGCCATCTGTGCCCTGCAGCTCCCATTGGCCCCTCTTGTGGATCTTTTGTTCGTTGGCATGCATGGGTGACTTGTACATTTCACTGGTAGCATTGTGACTTCATTGCACCTACGAGGAGTTGTGCTTTGTGGGCAGGGAGCGGTGTACAGGCACTCAGTGGGGCCGTTTACGGTTGATTCGCGATGCCGTACTTCTCACCATGGCGGAATGGTGCTTTCCGCCATGCTTGATGGCGTTAGGTGCATGTCCGCTAGGGTCGGAATTCGCGTACCCTTGCGCCATGGTGGTATTTACGGTTTGGCATGGCGCGCGCGCGCGTACTTGGTGCAGTTAGCGTTGGCGTTCACTACGGTGTCGCTAATGACTTCGTACTTTGCGGTGGCGGGTCATAGTCGCACCGAGCGCTATTCGATGGCGGTATTGCATCTCCGCCATCGTTTTCCGATTTCCGCCAGGGTCGTAATGAGGCCCTCTGTGTCTCTCTCGCTGTTACTATTTCTGTCACACTTTTTTGTCTTTCTTTCTATCTCCTCTTCCTCTCTACTAATGTTACTTTCTTTCTTTCTTTCTTTCTTTCTTTCTTTCTTTCTTTCTTTCTTTCTTTCTTTCTTTCTTTCTTTCTTTCTTTCTTTCTTTCTTTCTTTCTTTCTTTCTTTCTACATCTCTCTCCCTATGTTACTATTTCTCTCTCTTTCTGTCTATCCCCTCTTCCTCTCTCCCTATGTTACTATTTCTGTTTCTCTTTCTATCTCTTCCTTCTCTTCTCTCTACCACCCGCCCACTCTCTCGTATGTCTTTATCTTTCTTCATCTCTATCCTCCCTCTCTTACTCGCTTCTCCTTAACTCTCCCCATCTCTTTGTCATCCTCTTCTGTATCTCACTTACTCCCACACTCTCTCCACTCCCATGTTATCGCCCTTTCTCTCTCCTCTCTCTCACACACAGACTGCTATGCCGAAGGGGTCAGGGAGCATAATGTAATAACACACTTTTACAGTTTATAATCGAAAAAAATAAATTAATGGAGGAAAAACATACTTTTGTTAATAATTAGCCCTTTGACTGATGGTGCCCCCTGCTTCCAAGATAGCCATGGTAAAAAAAAGATAAAGGGTTTGTTTGCGTCCCTGGGACTTTGGAGGGGGTAGGGGCACACAGATTTCCCCCACCTCTCCCATTATATGAATGTACACATCCAAAGATCAAAACTGGACAATTTTTTCAGATAAATATTTATGTCATAAGCGTGGTAAAAGAATCAATGTCAGGAACTCACCATATCCCATTGCTGCCCCACCAGTAGAGCATTCCTTGAAAGGGACCCCAGCTGGTATGCAGAGCGGACCTGCCCACCTCTATCCCCCCAAACAATAATCCTCCAAAGTCTCACAGCCTTTGCAATGATCCAATTGAGCTGTGTGGTTGGAACCGGTGACAAAATGTTGTTAATTGTTTTTATTCTTATAAACATATGGCCAAATACTCAAAGAATTGGAGCTCGCTGAAAAGTGCAGATGATGTGTTTTACTGAGATGATGGATGCCTGTAAATGGGCCGGCCGCCTTTTTCACCGTGGACAGTGTAGGGGAGGACTGGTCCAAGAAGACCCCCCCTCGCCTACACTTTCTCCCCAGGTGAGGACTATGGCTCTCTTGGGCGTCCCCTCATGCCACCCGGGCCCAGGTGGTGGAGGGTTCACCCACTGAAGACATTGCCCACACGTATTAATTGCCCACATGTATTAAAATCTAGCTAGGCCTAGAAACCATTCTGTCTGATAAAGGCGGTGTGAGCTCAGCGCACTGTAGCGCGGCCCCCCACCCTTGGAGGGCTTCAGTCATCCTTGTTGCCGCAGCACCCTGGCAGATCCGCTGCGAGCACGTTCCCACGAATAAGACGGACATGAGCTAGTGTGATACACTAACATTGTAACAGTTCACCTCCCGCAGTGTATCATCGCTCCCAGCATGACCCGGCCAGCAGGCCTAGGCAATGAAAAGAACAGTAAAATAGACATTGGATGACAGACAATCTTTATATATTAATGTTGAGACTACTCGCAAAGGATGCTTTCTTCCACAAAATCCTTTTATATTACAAAAGCCTGTAAAATGTATAATTATCAGAAATCATGCTTCCATGATATAAGCGATGGTGAGCCCACACCATTGCAGTTGGGTGCTAATAATAAAGGAACGCACCAGGAATCTATTTGTTACGGGTATTACTGAGAAACTTACACCCCATGGGCTCGCGCCATAACTGAACTAATGCTGCTAGAGTATACGAGAAAACGAATGTAACCATACTGTGGAACTCATGTGAAGGATGCGCAAGAAATGCACTTGTTACGTGTGTATGTCTAAGCCCCTTATGTGCCACCACCGTCACGTACAGTGGTGAGTTATTTCCTATGTACTCCACCAACCCGATTACTACCTCACTTACTGCAACTGTATATGCATATAATTAAATACTGTAGTTGTTAAAACATAGTGTACGAATACGGTGTTCAGACTGGGTATAATCGAGACACATCCAGCAAAGTTGAAATGCATGTTTTAAAATGATCTGAATAAGTATTATAGAATGTTCAAATGTTTGATGTTTTTACCTAACTCAGCAACACACGAGGGAGATACCTTTGTGAAATACTTGCAAGGCCATTCCCCCTCCTACCCTGCGAAGGCTGCCAAAGGCATGAGAGCAGAGACCGCGCCGCGCTGCTTTACCTCCCCCAACCAGAATGGAGCCGCTTCAAAGACTTGTAATCCCCTCTGTAGCACCCAAGGCCGCCACCCGCCACCTGCATTATTTACAGCACAGCAGTAAACCTCTGCCTGAACACACGCGCCCCCTCGTAAACCTCACAACCCACCGGACCATCTCAGACTTATGGCCCTGTGCAATCAGGACACCCAACACTTTGACAACACACAGCGGAACATCCATAACAACTTCCAACAAGGCAGAAAGACATGTACCGCCCGTCCCAGGCCCTGAAGCTTAGCCCCTCGACCTATGGCCCCGGTCAACAGGACACTGGTAACCATGCCCTGACGTATTACCTCCAGTCCCCTCACAAGGTGCATTCCTCCTGTGTTGCATTAACCTGTTGTATAACCTATTGAAAGATTTACTAAAGAAGATAATATCAAAATGTCAGAATGACTGCGGTGTGCATGGCCTAGGGCTAATAAGTCAGGAGAAGACATTCGTCTCTGCCACTGGCCGCGATGGCCCCACAACACCGCCTGGATGAACTCTGCCACCCTGCCAGGCCCAGCCCAACCCACGAGGCTGACCAGTGACGTCTTCCAGCCAAAGCCAACCACATCACAGCAGCACCTATAGTTAGTCGTCGCCACCCAATCCCCATGAGCTTGTGCCCCCTATAGTGTGTAGGTTCTTATGACGTTTTTTGTAAATATATACGCCTGTCTTTGCGATTGTCAGACAGAGCGCTCTCGGAGTTTGCAGAGTCCTTTGCATGCCCTATTCTGATTGATAAACTCCCATTTACGCTCACCCGCACTCTGTCTTGGCCTTATTCCCATTTTGGGAGAGTCCTTCATTGTCTCTCATTGCGGGGAGGATCGTGCTGTTTGGGGACGCTTGCCTTCAGTGGTGACCCCGATAGCGTGATATTATTTCTTCCTAAACTCGTTATAACCGTCCCCTTTTGGCACGAGAATCTCCGGTCGAAAAGGGATACGCACGGTGAGCCGGCTCCGGGAGGCTGCCCGCCAACGGCGACCGGTACACTAAGAAGTGCGCACTCAATAGAGAAAGGGTACGGGATCCCGGTTGAAAAATCCCCTTTGAGTACCGCTCGCCGGAGTCGGGGCTGACTGTTGAGCTGACGGCGACACTGCCTGGACGGACCCAGTTTCGGAGACTATCGGTTTAAGACGGGCACGTGAGTATTGAGTGTGAGCGATTGTAAAGGGAGCGGGGAGAGAAGTGTAGGACAGGGAATGAAAAAGGGGTACGAAGATATACTAAAGATTATTCTAAAATTTCCTTTCTTTTTCTTTGCATATGGCCATTAGGATTACGAGGTGAATAAGAGATAAAAGTGACGGGAACCTAGCTCCGAAAGGGGGTGCAAGGCGGCGCCGCATAGTGCTATATTGACTAGTACTGGGAATATATGACGAAGTGAAATACAAGATAAAAGTGTTCAGCAAAAGGGGGCACTGAGAATATATTAGTGATCGCTATTACTTCTTTCTTTTCTTTTTCTTTAGGGGTAGGGGGAGAATAAAAACTGAGGTTAGCACGAACTTGGGAAGAAAATAAGAGAAAAAGGGGGTCCTACTAGAAGGGGGAGAGCAGGTCCAAACATATAAATATCTGCATATGCGCATCCATCTATCTAAGTAAGACAGTAAGGAACAGCCGGCTAGGGAGGAAAGGGAGGGCAGCTTGAATGGTGAATTGAATGCTACCAAGAGGTGTGTGCACCTCGCATGTGTCAGGGGACGACTTTGATGTTGCGAATGTGTAAAACGGCTATAAGTGTATAATTGTTAAATGGTCATGGTAAGTGTGACCGGATAAAACTTTTTGAAGGCAACGTTGATACAGTGACGTGAGTGGGTGCCTTTTGATTTCCGGGTTGATATTGTCAAAATAAATGATGGGTTGCTCTTGTATGTGTCCCCCAAAGAGAACAAAGTAGAAACTGTGTACAGTCAGTTTTGTATTGTGCAGTCAAGGGAGGGAGAGCCTAACCGAGCATAACATTGAATGTGAAGTAGAATACGAAAAATAATATTGATACTACATTCACATTGTAGTTGCAGGCACACAGAGACACATAAGCACTAGAGGGGCACAGAGATGGGGGCTGAAACACCCTTATCACATATTTGTAAAAGTCTTCCAGGGTACGCGGAGCGGATTAAGAAATATCACGACCAATGGGTAACTGAGTTGAAGGGAGAGGGGCTACCCCAGATATGGCCAGAGGGAGGGTCGTTTGATAAAAGCGTTCTGGATATGGTGGTCACATGCATTTTCTTGAAGTATAAAGGAAAACAGTTGCAAAATAGGAGGGAAATAATAGATCTCTGGAGGTTGTTTGAAGAGATACCACCGCCTAAAGCACCAGCATTAAATCCTGATCTCCCATCCACTACAGACAATCCACTGATGATACAGAAAGATATCAAAGAATTGTCAAGTGTAGCGCCACCAATAGAGGTAATAAGTTTGTACCCAATATTAAAAAAGCCTGTACCCGCAGAAGGATACAGTGATCCAACGTATGTACCTCCCCCGACAACTACTACACCCCACCGGCCCACTGCACCCCCACCATATGAAAGTACAAGGGAGCGAGGCCAGGCAAGTACACAAAGGGTGGACATAGAGAAACTCACAGATGATTTACAGTCAAGACTGTCAATAGCAAAAGATGAGCTCTCAAGGATAAAAGACATGTGCGGACAAACAGCACTTAATGCGACTAGATCAGGGCGCACGTCTAGAGCGCCAGGCGAGACAAGAAGAGCTGAAGAGGGGTGGAAGAAAGGTGAGATACTGTTCAGAATTGAGGAAGAACCAACCCGAATAATTGAAATAGAGACACGTGAGGGAGATCCTGACAATGATGAAAGGCCTATGGGGGATAGAGAGGAATTACTATGCGATATAAGGGACGAGTTAGAAGAAAGTGACAGGTTGAGCATGGCTATGGGAGGGGGAAGCGAAGGGGGGGATGGCACATGTTCAGTGAGAACACTGGACGATGAGTGGTCGGGACGACTAAGGAACAGAGTGGGGAAAATGGCATCACTAGAAGCATCAGCACCCACATCGGGTCCGGGTGCCATAACGAAAGGAAAGCTACAGCTCCCGTTGATACACAGAGGAGGAGGGAGACCTAACTATATCCCATGGGCACAAATGGACAAAGCCAACTTATTAAAGCTATTGCCCCCGTTATCAGGAGGGGCAAGTAAGTGGATATACGCCTTTGAAAAACATACTGCTGGAGTACCCCTAGCTGTAGGAGATGTGAAAAGTCTGCTCGTATCAGCGGTGGGCGATCAGGCTGAAAGAGTATGGGTTAAAGCCGGTTTCCCGGGAGTAACGTTAGACTGCGACCGCCATGATGGGGCCTCCTTTAACACAGTACGGGCTAGGGTGTGGGACGCCTTACGCGAAACATTTCCAGATACACCTGACTTACAGTCCGTGATGCAGTGTACAATGAATGACGGGGAGGAGGCTATGGATTACATTTTTCGGGTCCAAGAGATGTGGAGAGCGGAAACGGGCACGCCTTGGTATCAATCGACCTCTTTATTTTACTTCATTATAAAAAGAGGGCTCCCAAAGGAAGTGCAAAAAGCGCTCGACAAGATAGCAGGTATTGAAGCAAAGGGATGGCCAGAAATTCAGAGCATAATAGTACACCATTGTAAACGAATAAAGGAAAGGGAGAGGGAGGTATCTCAGAAAAGATTGGCAGACGAAGCAAAGTTAGTACAGACAAAATTGGTGAAGGTCGCAGCGGCAGTAGCCGCCCTCCCACACAGCAGGGAGGGAGACGATGAGGAGGAGGGGCTGATAGCAATACAAGGAAGGATGGCAGCTAATTGGGCGGGAGCAGGACAGCGGCAGTGGAATGAGCAAGAGCAAGGTGGAGGTCCGCAGTGGCAAGAGTGGACCCCTCGAGGGGGACGAGGTGGGTACAGGGGCCGAAGAGGAGGCGGAACGGGGTATGGGGGAATGGGAGGAAATGGATGGCAGGGCCCTAAAGGTGCACAAGGAAGTTGCTGGAACTGCGGGCGATGGGGGCACTATTCTAGAGAGTGCAGAAGCAGACCCAATAACGGGTTCCAAGAGGTAGAACAATATGGCCATCCCCACCCGGGAAGCCCATATGGCCTCCCAATGGGACAACAACAACTAAGAAACCCAAGCCAAGGTAAAGCCAGCCAGCAACAGGGACCCCAGTATAGAACACAGAACCACCCACAAAACATGCAAAACAACGACAGCATGCAATATACACCAGGCAACCCTTTCGCGACAGCAGCAAACGGGGCCCCCACACCAGCACCTTACAACGGCATGTCAGTGGTCTCAGGTAACGTATTCAATGAAGGGGGGGCGATGAGACACCCCGCATAGGACAGCCCACAGAGAACACTTGCGTGTCCAGTTCTATCTACCACCCACAGTGCAGCAGAGGAACCATTGGTAGGGGCGCACATAGGAGACAGGCAGTTTGTATTCATGGTTGATTCGGGAGAGGAGAAATCATGTGTCAGGGAGGGCCGGTTCCCGTTATCTAACAGGAAGTTAGAGACGCAGGGGTTCTCTGGGGCTGTAATTGAAGTTCCTTACACAGAAGTTTTGGATGTAACCGTAGGGGGCAAGACTGTAAAGGCACCCTTACTGTATTATGAACAGTCCCCGATAAATTTGCTGGGGAGGGACCTTATGAGTAAACTTAACATGACCATATCATTTACCGAAGGAGGGATAGTGTGTTCTACACCCGGGATATGCCCCTTGCGTGCAATGTTGGTAGTGCAAGCCTACACAACCACACAGGAAATACGAGGGCTGCCACAGAATGAAGAGATGTTTATTGAAGGGCTAAAGACTTTGGCCCTTATAGTTCCAGAGCTAAAAAGCATGGATTGGAGGATTCCAGCAGAGTTCCTCTTCCGCCCCATAGTGTGTCCAAACGCAGCACCAGGATCAGTGGTGTCGTTGGATTTGCACGCTGTGCAGGTATCAACGAAACGGATCGCTGTGATTGGAATGGACAGAGAAGGATGTGAGTGGCGCACAGTGCTGTGTACAAACGCCAACCTCGCCCTACGCGAGGTAACAGATGAGGATCTCTTTTCAGACACAGAAGCAGATGGTGAGATAGTAATGGAAATAGCGATGCCCTGTGACATTTTGATCCAAGCCAGAGAGATCCCCGTCCAATTGATGGCAGTGGTAGGAACACCACCGTCATTTTTTGATGACGACATGAGGATAGTACCAAACAATTTATGGACAACAGGCCCCCATGATGTAGGGCTGTTGCATGGAGTACAACCTGTGATAAAACTAAAACAAGGAGCTATCTTACCCCGAGTCAAACAGTATCCATTGTCCCGTGAGGCTGAAGAAGGGATAAAAGAAACGATAAATGCACTACTAGTACAAGGGATAATAGTGCCTTCAAACTCCCCATGTAACACATGTATTTATCCAATCAAAAAAGCGAAAGGGGGATCTTGGAGGATGATACAGGACTTACGCCCCCTCAATGATGTAATACAGAAAGAGTTCCCTCTAGTCCCGAACCCTGCATCAATACTATGCAGTATCCCAAAAGCAGCATCACATTTTACAGTAGTGGACTTGAAAAACGCATTTTTCTCAATACCCCTGGCTGAGGAGAGTAGATACCTTACAGCCTTCACACTGGGGGGTAAGAGATATGAACACTGCAGACTACCACAGGGATACTGTGAGAGCCCGAGCATATTCAACCGCATATTGCATGAGGACTTGGGAAACCTATCCGTTGAGAGTACGATTATTCAGTACGTAGATGATTTATTAGTGTGTGCACAAGATGAAGCAACATGTAGAAAAGATTCAACAACGCTCCTGACTCTACTCGCCAACAAAGGATACAAGGTAGACAAGCAGAAGTTACAGTACTGCCTGACTGAGGTCCTATACCTGGGACAGCTCATATCAAAAGATGGAAAAAGAATAATTCCCGACAGGGTAGAGGCAATAAGATCAGTAGGAGAACCCACGACAGTGAAAGATATGCAGAAATTCTTGGGGATGTGCAACTATTGCCGAGCATGGATACTAGACTATGCAGCATACACGAGGCCCCTCCTACAAGCACTGAAGGAAGCACAACAGGAGAATGAAAAAATAAAATGGTCAGAAGAAATGAGCATGTCATTTCAATCATTGAAAGAGCTAATTTCAAGCGCTCCAGTACTAGCAAACCCTGATTATGGACGCAAATTTTACCTATTCTCACACTGCAAGGGAACACTCATGACAGCAGTACTGACACAGAAAACATCTTTAGGACACAAGCCATTGGCTTACTATAGTGGTACTTTAGATGCCGTGATGCAGGGCCATTTCGCGTGCGAACAATCGCTCGCAGCAGCCGCATTCGCGATTGAGAAAAGTGCCACAATAGTAATGGGGTGCCCTGTGACATTGTTTGTGGAACACTCATTATTTGCAATACTTGAAAGATCAAAAAGCACACTGACCACACAGCGAGCAACAGCATACGAGATTATATTGTCCAGCGCCAACATCCATATAGTGAGATGTAAAACAGTGAACCCCGCCACATTCATTACAGAAGCGTGCACATTAGAGGATATGCAAAATCACGACTGCGCAACCTACACAGGAGAAGGAGGGGAGGGCACAGTGGTGTGTGAGAACGCTCTAAGCGAGGGGGAAGTGTACTTTGTGGATGGGTCGGCATCAATTGATGTGGACACGGGAGAAAAACACGTTGGCATGGCAGTAGTAAGGTTAGAAGAAGGTGAGTATGAAACACTAGTACAGTACCGCCTCCCATCACATTACTCTGCACAGGCAGCAGAACTGATTGCGCTCATAGAAGCACTACATGCAGCAAAGGGTTGTGCAGTGACAATATACACAGACTCAGCTTACATGACGACGACAGTACATGGAGGTCTAGCAAGATGGGGGCGTAGGGGATTTAGGAGGGCAGACGGAACACCAGTACAGCATGCAGAATTGTTGAAAGAATTAATTGAGGCCCTACAAAACCCTACTGCAGTAGCAATAGTGAAGTGCCAAGCCCATACATCCAACACAGACTTTGTGTCCTTGGGGAACGCGGCAGCGGACGCTGCCGCCAAGGAGGCTTCCTATTTTCAGAAATATGACACAGGTGAGTACATACTAAAGAACAAGACAACCGAAGAGCCCCCAGAAGGGTACAACACGATGTCCATATCACAAATACTAGAATTACAGGAAGGAGCTAGTGCAGATGAGAAATTGACGTGGACAAAACGGGGATGCAGCCAGTCGGGAACAGACCTACTGTGGCGACAAAATAACTCAGGGAAAGTGGTAATGCCACTACAGTTACTAGAAGTTGCATTTCAACAGCTACACTTCCCTGCACATAATACCAAACAGCACATCGCAGCGGAAATACAGGAAGAATGGTTCGTGCCCTGTCTCCAGGAGCATGTGTCTCGATTGGCGATGGAATGCACAACATGCCAAATATACAATTCAGGAATGACATTGCGCACACTCCGGGGAACAATTCCTAAACCCATTGGCCCGTTCAGAGAACTGCATATAGATTACGCTGACATGGGGGAAAGGTGCAATGGCGCACGGTACATGATCGTGGTTGTGTGCCCATTTTCAAGGTGGGTGGAAGCAGGACCATGTGCGCGACCTGATGCCAAGAGCGCCGCCAAGTTCCTAGTAAGGGAAGTGTTCCCGCGCTGGGGAATTTGTGACGTGATTCGCTCAGACAACGGCTCTCACTTTGTGAATGAACTTTTCAAGGAAGTGACCTCATTACTGGGTATAAAACATAAATTGTGTTCGATTTATCATCCCCAAAGTAATGGCGTAGTGGAAAAGATGAACGGCCTGTTAAAGGGCAGGTTATCAAAACTATGCTTCTCATTGAAGAAAAATTGGATTTACTGTCTACCCCTGGCACTATTTGAATTAAGAAATCAGCCAAGCAAAGACCACCATTTGTCCCCGCACGAGATCGTGACTGGGAGGAGAATGAATACAGCACACTCTCCACTGCGCGAACACTCAGATGCTCACAGAAGTGCCGCAATATTGGGAGACGAGTTTACAGACTATTTACGAAAATTGACAAGAGCAGCGCGCGCCATATCAAAACAACTCTCCCCACCCTTCACTAGAGAAGAGGGAAACGTAGCAGGATCTGTCACGGAGCCAGAGCAACAGCTACAGCTGATGCCAGGCGACTCAATTTATGTTAGAAGCTTTGTGCGTCGGTGGAATGCACCACGATTCCATGGCCCATACGAAGTAATATTCTGCACACCCACGGCAGTGAAGGTGAAGGGCTTGAGGTACTGGGTGCATTTGACCGACGTACGAAAAGCATACAGCAATGTACAAGAGGAGATAGATGAGGAGGCACAGACAACAGCAAACGATGCAAATGAGTAGGATGTCTAAATATCAACTTGCATGTGTGTGTGTGTGTGTCAGCACTGGACTAGAATGGAATAATGACTGACTGTCACAGTTTAGACAAACTTTATAAAAGGATACAGTCGTGTAAAGGATACAGTCAGCATCCACTCTCGGGAAGCCCTTCCGCTCTGGGGTAGCTTGAACGTGCAGTGAACCAGATTCCTCCGGGACACCTTGCGCGTGAGGCTAAACAAGACTTCCCCCCCAAGAGCATAGCCTGTAGGAATTTAATAATAACTAACAGGCCAGGGGCTTGAGCGAAAAGGCAGGAGCAGCGACAACAGAGCTAAGGGAGCAAACAAAACAATGATTCAATAGGATAACTAAGGTTACCCAAAATGCAGCGACCAGCCACCCACAATTACCCTCTCTTACCTGCTTCGCCAGAAAGATATCTCACAACCTTATGTGAGTCCAAACACACCACGGAAACCAGGTGATGCAGGAAGAAGGTCCCAGTTGGTCGAAGTTAGTGCAGAGGTTCACCTAACCCAAACGGCACGAGGGCGCCGCTAGTGTCCAAAAAGAAATCCCTTGTTCAATTCAGCAAAGCGTCCCTGAAGTGATGGTAAGCAATCCAGGTAGTGACCAGTAGAATCAGGAAAGCGTCCATATAGTCACGTTGATGTGTAGAGTGATGTGTCTTGTGACAAAATGAAAAGTACCATTAAACAATCCAGAATGCGTAGAAATATTGAAGGGGAATCAGGAAGTCCGTGGAGATAAACAAAGCTTAATTGGAAGTTCAGTGATGAGGAAGCAAATCCGAAAGCGTCACAACAAACAGGAGCAGGAGAGAGCAATCCGTATACAAAGCCAGGGGTTCGATTACCAAAGGGAAAACAGTCAAGGGTTTTAGCGCCAGAAATGGTAAAGGAGGAGACGTATGGAATAGTCCTTAAAGCAAGAGCCGGGTCCAGGAGATTTAGAAAACAGGATAACGAGAATCGGGCACTTCAACTAACTGCTTAGTTTTAGGAGCACCCGTTGCATGGACAATCTGAGTTAAATACGAGTTTCTTTCCCAGGACGTGAGACGCGTTGTCGGCGTGTCATGTGACCGCAAAAAGGGGAAATGCTGGGAAATGTAGTGCGGCGTGTCCCGCGGCTTGGAAACAGTCGCCAAGGCAACTTCCACATGAAAACGGATGACCCTAGTCGTCCGTGTGCAGAAACGCGGGGCATGACAGTACCCCTCCGCAAAGAGCGACTACCCCTGCGGGCACGCAATCTTTCCAAAAAGAAGGCACGCAAAAGCCGGGGTGCATGCACATTCGAGGCTGGTTCCCAAGTTCTATCTTCGGGGCCGTAACCTTTCCAATCAATCAGGTAAGATCGCACTCCGTGACGCAGACGAGTGTCCAGTATAGCATGCACTTCGTATTCGTCTTCCCCCTGCACATCGATGGGAGCAGGAGCAACAGAAAGACGGGTACCAGGTACAAAGGGGCGGAGGAGGGAAACATGGAAAACAGGGTGAATCCGCCAATGAGAAGGAATGTCCAAACGGATTGCCGCAGGATTGAGACAATGCAGTACCTTATAAGGACCTACATAGCGAGGCAAAAGCTTTCGTTTACCCCGAATGTTGAGATGCTTGGTCGAGAGCCAGGCACGATCACCCGGTGCATAAGAGGGGGCAGGTGAACGATGCCTATCCGCTTGTTCTTTTGTCCGAGACTGCGCAGCCAGTAGATGAGACATAATCGAATCGCGGATAGCAACCAATGTGTCTCTTGTAGATTTTGCAGCAGGGATCTGGTCCAATGAAGGTAGGACATGCGGAAGAATCCTTGGGTGTAGACCATACAAAGCGTAAAATGGGGAACAACCTGTTGAAGAGTGCCGAGAGTTATTATAAGCAAATTCTGTGGTTCCCAGAACAGACAACCAGTCGGTCTGATGTTGCAAGCACAGACAGCGAAGGTACTGCTCCATGGTGCCATTGGTGCGTTCGGTTTGTCCGTCCGTTTGAGGGTGGTAGGATGATGAAAGCCGTGCATCTATGCCCAAGGAATGGGTAAGGGCTCTCCAGAACCGTGAGGTAAACTGGGTGCCCCGATCGGAAATCATGATTGTAGGAAGACCGAAGAAACGTACCACCTGATCGAAGAATAGTTTAGCCAACAATGGAGCAGTAGGTAGACCAGAACAAGGTATAAACCGTGCCATCTTTGTGAAAACATCTACTACTACAAGCACAGTTGACATCCCCCTGACCAAGGGGAGTTCCACCACGAAATCTAGAGTAACCGTATGCCACGGATGTGGTGGGAGAGGCATCTTCATCAATAGACCAAAAGGTTTCCCAGGTTGTCTCTTGCATTGAATACACACCACACACTTGGATACGTATGAATCAGAATCCTTCCTCATGCCCGGCCACCAGCACCATCGATGTAACAGGTCATAGGTTTTAAGCTGACCCGGGTGCGCAGCCAACGGGGTATCATGTGCCCATTCCAAGGCCTTCCGTCTGGTTTGGTCATCAGGTAAATACAAAAGCCCATGAACATAAGGAAGACCCGTAACGATTCGGGCATCCAAAGTAGTGAGAAAGGAAGCATGATCTTTGGTCCACTGTCGTACTCGGTCAAGGAGTGAGGCGGAGACCGAACAGACACATACTACAGAGCCCGAGGGCAATATAGGCGACACCGAGTCCTGGGTAATAAAATCGGTACCGACACGGGATAGGGCATCCGCCTTCCCATGTAGAAGGCCAGGGCGATACGTAACCGTGAAATCGAATAGTGTGAAGAACAAATGCCAACGTATTTGGCGGGCATTAGTACATTTTGCATGTGAAAGAGCTTGGAGGTTCCGATGGTCAGAGTACACCGTTATGGTGTGTCGAGCACCCAGGAGATGATGCCTCCACTCCTTGAAAGCCGCTCGAATCGCCAGAAACTCTCTCTCCATAACGGTATAGTTGCGTTCAGCCGGGGACAGTTTCCGGGAGAAATAGGCCACCGGGTGCAACCGCTGCGTAGCAGGGCAGGTCTGAGACAGGATGGCCCCCACCGCTATTGCGGAGGCATCAGCCTCCACTATAAAAGGGAGAGAGGAGTTTGGGTGTTGTAGAACAGGAGCTGTGGTGAAGGCCTTTTTTAATGCCTCAAAGGCTGACTGGGCTTCATTGTCCCAAACAAAGGGGACTTTGGGACTAGTGAGACGAGTAAGAGGTGCCACTATTTCAGAGAAGGAGGCAATAAAGCGTCTGTAGAAATTTGAAAAACCCAGAAAAGACTGGAGCGCTTTTACAGAGTCCGGAACCGGCCAGTCCATCACAGCTTTGACTTTGGAAGTGCACATGAGCACCCCTTTTGCTGATATCTGGAACCCTAAGAACTCAACTGAGGCGGCGTGGAACACACATTTCTCTAGCTTAGCATAGAGGGAGTGAGTACGTAAACGCCGCAGCACGGAGCGGACATGCTGGATGTGTTGAGTGAGCGAATCCGAGAATATCAGGATGTCGTCTAAGTAGATCACTACATAACAATCCAGCATGTCTCCAAAGATGTCGTTAACGAAGTGCTGAAAAGTGGCGGGGGCGTTACAAAGCCCAAAGGGCATGACACAGTATTCGTAGAGCCCAAACTTCGTCTTAAAAGCGGTTTTCCATTCATCACCACTTCGCATTCTAACCAAATTATATGCCCCTCTGAGATCTAATTTGGTATAAATGGTGGAAGACGTCATCTTGTCAAGTAGTTCCGTTATGAGGGGTAGTGGGTACTGGTTTTTTATTGTTATCTTGTTCAAGGCCCTATAATCTACACAAGGGCGTAGGTCCCCCTCCTTTTTTGGCACAAAAAATATGGGAGAGGCAGCAGGGGACCGGGAAGGTCGAATATGTCCCAGACGCAATGCTTTATCCACATACTCCTTTAGATGTTCCTCTTCTTGGACGGTTAAGGAGTAGACACGACCGTGAGGCACCACTGCCCCAGGCACTAAGTCGATGGGGCAGTCGTAACAACGGTGTGGAGGGAGTTTCTCTGATAGTCCCTTGTCAAAGACATCAGAAAAGTCCTTGTATACCGTCGGCAGTTCGGACGTTGGAACACTCCGCGTGGCATTAATGGAGGGGACATTAGCCACCAAAGCCAAACAAGGAGAAACAGACGTCGTATTTGGGTTTTGAAGACAATGTTGGGTACAAAACACAGAAGAAAAATGCACCGTCTGTTGGATCCAGTCGATTTCAGGGTTGTGAGTCCGAAGCCAGGGGAGACCAAGAATGATCCCAAACTGAGGGACCGAAATAAGGTCAAATACTATATATTCAGTGTGGCCTTCTGTGGTGGACATGCAAAGCGGGGTTGTCTGTTCCGATACCCATCCGGATACCAGACGAGAACCGTCTACAGCATGCACCTCCTCAGGTCTAACCTTAGGAACTACCATTAAACCATGGCACCGAGCCAACTGTATATCCATAAAGTTACCGTTAGCCCCCGAATCAATCATGACTGGATTGGTGAAAGGCTCCACACCAGGGGTCACAAAATACATAGCCAGGTAGATGTGTGAGGAGGGGGAACGTTGTTCCGAGCCATCCGTTTGGTGACTCATCCTTAGGGCTCGGCTTAAGGACGAGTCTTGGCGTTTCCCGCCGTCTTGACAGGTCGCCTAG
The DNA here is from genome assembly GCF_040938575.1 of Ambystoma mexicanum. Lineage (NCBI taxonomy): Eukaryota > Metazoa > Chordata > Amphibia > Caudata > Ambystomatidae > Ambystoma > Ambystoma mexicanum. The sequence goes on along the minus strand of NC_090929.1, from coordinate 150,961,003 downwards.
GACATACACGGATATAGTGGCCTGACTGGCCGCAATAGAAACATAGATTGTTAACCATACGCCGTTCCCGTTCGGCTTTGGTTAATGGACCTCTGACAGCTCCTATTTGCATCGGTTCGACCTCTCCTGGAGAGGCAGAAGAGGAGGTTTCTGACTTGGCTGGAAGACGAAGATCAGGGATACGTCGTTCGCCACGTCTCTGTCGTAGCCTAGCATCGACCTGTAAAACCAAGTCTACCAGTTCCGGAAAACTGGGCGGTAGAGCCGGTACCACTGATAGAGCGTCTTTTAACTCTTCCGAAAGTCCCTTATAGAAGACGGCTGCTTTCTTCTGTTCGGGCCATGTAGTTTCCGCTGCTAACTGATTAAAGCGGGCAAGGTAAGATAAAAGGTCCGTTTTGCCCTGGCTGATAGCAAGGAACTCGAGGTCGGAAGTTTGTGCCTTGTAACGCATGTCGAATACTCTATTCATGGATTGAATAAGGGTATCAAAATCATACAAGGCTGGGTCGTTAGCTTCGAGTAACGGGTTAGCCCAAGCCGCTGCTGTTCCTCCCAAATGGGAAAGAAGGAATGCTGCTTTAGTAACAGCATCATCAAACTCCTCATCGGGTGGTAGTGGCTGCACGAAACTCTGTAGTACATCCATGCGCTGATGGAGGGTCGCATGTGCTGATGCCATGTCGGTACGCAAAGCCGCAAAGGCTTGCATCAAAGTAGCCATTTGATCAGCTCCGGTGTCCATGACCGACAGGCAAAATTAGAATAGGCTCCTAAATCTGTCACAGTTTAGACAAACTTTATAAAAGGATACAGTCGTGTAAAGGATACAGTCAGCATCCACTCTCGGGAAGCCCTTCCGCTCTGGGGTAGCTTGAACGTGCAGTGAACCAGATTCCTCTGGGACACCTTGCGCGTGAGGCTAAACAAGACTTCCCCCCCAAGAGCATAGCCTGTAGGAATTTAATAATAACTAACAGGCCAGGGGCTTGAGCGAAAAGGCAGGAGCAGCGACAACAGAGCTAAGGGAGCAAACAAAACAATGATTCAATAGGATAACTAAGGTTACCCAAAATGCAGCGACCAGCCACCCACAATTACCCTCTCTTACCTGCTTCGCCAGAAAGATATCTCACAACCTTATGTGAGTCCAAACACACCACGGAAACCAGGTGATGCAGGAAGAAGGTCCCAGTTGGTCGAAGTTAGTGCAGAGGTTCACCTAACCCAAACGGCACGAGGGCGCCGCTAGTGTCCAAAAAGAAATCCCTTGTTCAATTCAGCAAAGCGTCCCTGAAGTGATGGTAAGCAATCCAGGTAGTGACCATTAGAATCAGGAAAGCGTCCATATAGTCACGTTGATGTGTAGAGTGATGTGTCTTGTGACAAAATGAAAAGTACCATTAAACAATCCAGAATGCGTAGAAATATTGAAGGGGAATCAGGAAGTCCGTGGAGATAAACAAAGCTTAATTGGAAGTTCAGTGATGAGGAAGCAAATCCGAAAGCGTCACAACAAACAGGAGCAGGAGAGAGCAATCCGTATACAAAGCCAGGGGTTCGATTACCAAAGGGAAAACAGTCGAGGGTTTTAGCGCCAGAAATGGTAAAGGAGGAGACGTATGGAATAGTCCTTAAAGCAAGAGCCGGGTCCAGGAGATTTAGAAAACAGGATAACGAGAATCGGGCACTTCAACTAACTGCTTAGTTTTAGGAGCACCCGTTGCATGGACAATCTGAGTTAAATACGAGTTTCTTTCCCAGGACGTGAGACGCGTTGTCGGCGTGTCATGTGACCGCAAAAAGGGGAAATGCTGGGAAATGTAGTGCGGCGTGTCCCGCGGCTTGGAAACAGTCGCCAAGGCAACTTCCACATGAAAACGGATGACCCTAGTCGTCCGTGTGCAGAAACGCGGGGCATGACACTGACAAGGATATTCCAAAAAAAAAAAAAAAAAAAAACAATTTGTGTGTGCTTTCTTTTTTTTTTTATCTTGTTGAGTGGTATGTAATTAATGAAATAATAATATTATAGCTTGTTTATACCCTTGTCTGTGAATACCCCTTCCCCGCATCCCCACCCGCTTCCATTCCCCGTCAAATGTATTGGCACAGATGGTGCCAGCAAAACGTTTACATGCATGCACTTAATGCAATTTTATATCTCAAACAGGAGCTTCCATGGCATCTAACGGGCAGCCTGCAACGGATAGAATTAGTAGAATGAGAGAATTAGTATATGAGAGATGTAGATATTCGTATGAGTGTGGATTATCAGTATGCATCACATTGTTTTTTATGATAATGTTTGGCTTGGCTACATATTGGTTTATAGCGTTCATCTCTATCGAGATGTACGAGGGGGGAGGGAGTAACAACACTACTGGACCAATTAACAGTACCACCGGGCCCAATGCAACTGCAGGTGTCAATACCAGGGAAGGTGATTTTTTGATATGGGACGGAACTAAACTTGTGTGGGGGTATCATACCACACCATCCAGTGTTGTGACCTCACAAAGAGAAAAGCCACATGGTGGAACGCAGAGCAACACAGTGTCTCCACCAGGGGTATCCAATTACAATGCCCACAGTCTCAATGACCGAAACCCGTCTGCCATATCATGGTTGTATAACACCCCCACCAGCCAGCTTGCCCCCATCCCAAAAAACAATCTGCCAGATAACGTCAGGAAAGAAGACGAAAAGCTACTAGCAATGCACGAAATATTATATGATGAATGGGCCAAGGGGGGCGGGAATGAGAAAGGGGGGTCTAGTTTGTCCACTGTCCTGGGGGTTGGGAAGTACATGAGTAACAAGAACAACAGACGAAAGAGAGAAGCAGGGAGGAGGAAGTATGATGAGTACTATGGGCTAGGTCTAGATAAGATGGAAGACCCACGACACCCCCATCAAACAAATAAGTGGTATGCAGACATGAGTGCCACAGCTAAACAGACAACAAACAAGAGCTGTTATGTCTGTTCCCTCATCCCCCATGCATCAGGTACACCCAAAGTGTTGTTACCCAAAGAGTTGCCTATTGTGGATGCCCAATGTCTCCTTCATCTCACGCTATGCAGGATTAAGAACACCTTCCAGGCACACGAAGTGACTTTTCAAATGCTGCAGAACGAGAAAACGTGTTACCCAAAAACGGCAGGAGTGGTATGTTTGAAAGAACCATTTTTTGTGATAGAAGGGACACTTTTTTCTGACAACAAGCGGAAGGATGAGGAAGTACTGTGCAAAGCGGAAGCACTAAGAGGTGTGGCACCGGATAAATTGCAGTGGATAAAGGAAACATGTACACCAGTATGGAGAGAACACATTTCAAAACTAACTTGGGTAACTGCCATTGAAAAGCCGTTCAAACTACAGAGCGAAATGGACTATAAACTGTGCTTTAAAGGAGAAGGGAGAACCGCCATGGGAACAAACAAGAACTGCAACAAGACCCTCACCATTCCAGATCTGAGGAAAGGAACAGCGGCCCTGATGGACACATACTGGGTATGCGGCAACCAGGCATACCTACACCTCCCTCAATCATGGAGTGGCAGCTGCTCAATGGCCACTCTGCACTCAGCCTTAATGGTGATACCAGAAAGCCACATCGATGGGAGCAAAAGGACACAGGAACGCATGCAGAGTGTGGCTCAACCAACTGCAGAGTCACAAATATATGTCCTGTCTTCTGGAAGCAAGGGAGAAGTGCTAACCCGTAACAGACGAGCATCAAATTACATATCAAAGGCATCATCAGAACTATTGGCTCAGATCCCAGACAAGTATCGATTATTCAGCTCAGCAGAAACATTCTTTGCCTCACTCGTCTCAAGTGTCCAAGCAAGGGCAAACGCAAAATGGCTCCAGATAACACGCTGGGAACTAATTCAGCTGGCAAACGACACTGAAGAAGGATTCAATATAATCAAAGTGGAACTAAGAGCTTTACGACTAATGACCATGCAAAACAGGTATGTCCTGGACCTGTTGACGGCGATGGACGGTGGTGTTTGCCGAAAAATAGGAAGTGCCTGCTGCACTTTCGTACCTTCTGAAGACGCAGAGAATGGCTCCCTGTCCCATGTGATCGAAGCAGTCCACAAACTAGGAGAAAAAATGAAAATGGAAGGTGGAGCAGAAGAGAGTACATGGTTCGACAACATCTTCTCCTGGGTTCCCTCATGGCTTGGAACAACTGTGAAATTTTTAATACCAGCTGTTGTGTTCCTCCTTTTACTTTTTTGCCTGTGCCAGGTGGGTCTTCGAGTTTGTGCTAACGCAGTACCAAATGGTGCAATGATGATGGTGACAATGGGCAACTCACACGGTACAATAAAAACGATGCAAGAAGCACAAGTACAAACAGGGATAGATAACTCGCCCAGGTACCAACTGGTGCCTATATACCATGATAAAGATATTGTAGATAAGTTGTGGCACACCACCATCAAAGAGCCCCGTATACTAGAATGGTATGAGGAAGTTTGGGTAGATTTAGAAGGAGATGGTGGGTGCATATATCTAATGTGTACCCCAGATGAATACGCCCGGAGAGGTGAGAGCTTAAGGGGGGTGTGCAGAGCATGGATGCCCATCAAAGGAACTCCTGCAAGGGATGAGGCGGTGATGGACGAGGCAGAATGTAGGAGGATAGAAGATTTAAAGAATTCGTTACTTTAGTAACGAAAGGGGGGAAATGTAGGGGAGGACTGGTCCAAGAAGACCCCCCCTCGCCTACACTTTCTCCCCAGGTGAGGACTATGGCTCTCTTGGGCGTCCCCTCATGCCACCCGGGCCCAGGTGGTGGAGGGTTCACCCACTGAAGACATTGCCCACACGTATTAATTGCCCACATGTATTAAAATCTAGCTAGGCCTAGAAACCATTCTGTCTGATAAAGGCGGTGTGAGCTCAGCGCACTGTAGCGCGGCCCCCCACCCTTGGAGGGCTTCAGTCATCCTTGTTGCCGCAGCACCCTGGCAGATCCGCTGCGAGCACGTTCCCACGAATAAGACGGACATGAGCTAGTGTGATACACTAACATTGTAACAGTTCACCTCCCGCAGTGTATCATCGCTCCCAGCATGACCCGGCCAGCAGGCCTAGGCAATGAAAAGAACAGTAAAATAGACATTGGATGACAGACAATCTTTATATATTAATGTTGAGACTACTCGCAAAGGATGCTTTCTTCCACAAAATCCTTTTATATTACAAAAGCCTGTAAAATGTATAATTATCAGAAATCATGCTTCCATGATATAAGCGATGGTGAGCCCACACCATTGCAGTTGGGTGCTAATAATAAAGGAACGCACCAGGAATCTATTTGTTACGGGTATTACTGAGAAACTTACACCCCATGGGCTCGCGCCATAACTGAACTAATGCTGCTAGAGTATACGAGAAAACGAATGTAACCATACTGTGGAACTCATGTGAAGGATGCGCAAGAAATGCACTTGTTACGTGTGTATGTCTAAGCCCCTTATGTGCCACCACCGTCACGTACAGTGGTGAGTTATTTCCTATGTACTCCACCAACCCAATTACTACCTCACTTACTGCAACTGTATATGCATATAATTAAATACTGTAGTTGTTAAAACATAGTGTACGAATACGGTGTTCAGACTGGGTATAATCGAGACACCTCCAGCAAAGTTGAAATGCATGTTTTAAAATGATCTGAATAAGTATTATAGAATGTTCAAATGTTTGATGTTTTTACCTAACTCAGCAACACACGAGGGAGATACCTTTGTGAAATACGTGCAAGGCCATTCCCCCTCCTACCCTGCGAAGGCTGCCAAAGGCATGAGAGCAGAGACCGCGCCGCGCTGCTTTACCTCCCCCAACCAGAATGGAGCCGCTTCAAAGACTTGTAATCCCCTCTGTAGCACCCAAGGCCGCCACCCGCCACCTGCATTATTTACAGCACAGCAGTAAACCTCTGCCTGAACACACGCGCCCCCTCGTAAACCTCACAACCCACCGGACCATCTCAGACTTATGGCCCTGTGCAATCAGGACACCCAACACTTTGACAACACACAGCGGAACATCCATAACAACTTCCAACAAGGCAGAAAGACATGTACCGCCCGTCCCAGGCCCTGAAGCTTAGCCCCTCGACCTATGGCCCCGGTCAACAGGACACTGTTAACCATGCCCTGACGTATTACCTCCAGTCCCCTCACAAGGTGCATTCCTCCTGTGTTGCATTAACCTGTTGTATAACCTATTGAAAGATTTACTAAAGAAGATAATATCAAAATGTCAGAATGACTGCGGTGTGCATGGCCTAGGGCTAATAAGTCAGGAGAAGACATTCGTCTCTGCCACTGGCCGCAATGGCCCCACAACACCGCCTGGATGAACTCTGCCACCCTGCCAGGCCCAGCCCAACCCACGAGGCTGACCAGTGACGTCTTCCAGCCAAAGCCAACCACATCACAGCAGCACCTATAGTTAGTCGTCGCCACCCAATCCCCATGAGCTTGTGCCCCCTATAGTGTGTAGGTTCTTATGACGTTTTTTGTAAATATATACGCCTGTCTTTGCGATTGTCAGACAGAGCGCTCTCGGAGTTTGCAGAGTCCTTTGCATGCCCTATTCTGATTGATAAACTCCCATTTACGCTCACCCGCACTCTGTCTTGGCCTTATTCCCATTTTGGGAGAGTCCTTCATTGTCTCTCATTGCGGGGAGGATCGTGCTGTTTGGGGACGCTTGCCTTCAACAGCCGTACAATTACTAAGGGCTCTGTAGCATGGCAAAAAGCATGCAGCCCGGCCCCGTGAATAGGTTAGGTTTCTATGTGGACCCTGAACACTACTGTATTCATTATCTCCCAGCATCATGTGACAGTAGGGAGCAAAATTCAAGAATGAACATTTGCATCTCTGTCAAAGGAGAAGAAATGTATTTGTGAAAAGAGTGTCTCCAACTGTATGAAGTGCATTGAGCAGCCAGGCAGAGCCCCTAATGTCCGTGGGCATTCCCCTGTGCCTATTGGAGCATGCACAGGGAATTCATGGCATTGCATTTTTGTGCTCATCCTGTTTCTGAGTGAGGTGTGCTAAAAATGTAAGGACACTCCCACCCCTGTCAGTATGTATGTGATTTTTAATCGGGGAGTATGTAAATATGTGTGATTCTACAATGTGCATATTCCGAATTCCCAGCCTGAATCCTAACAAGCTTCGATGGCTGAGCCCGTCCAGCTGTCACTTCCACTGGGGAAAACAGAAGTGCCACCTCCTTGCCTTTCAACACTGGTTCCTCCACGTCAGCCACTTGCTTACAAAGAAGGATTCATTGCTACTCAGCGGGCATTCAGTGTTTCAGCTCCCTGCTGAGTAGCAATTAATCCTTCTTTGTAAGCAAGTGGCTGACAGCTGACTGCTGGCTTGCCATCCCGTGATAATTTGCGATTATATTAATCTTATCTTTATCTCCATTATAATGTATGCCCCCCAGCAGTGCCTCCAACTGCTTTGCATTCTAATCAAAGGGAGGGGGGGGGGGGGAGCATACATTATAATGGAGCTAAATATAAGGTTAATAGCCGCTCTAAAAGAGGTGCAGACTTTTGTCCCTGACAAACTGTTTACTTATGTAATGAAATGTGGACAACTGCTTGAAGTGGGCCGCATCTCATTACAAAAGTAAACACTCTTGGCAGGCCACATATCGTGGGATGCCCTCACAACTAAAGCTAAACAATGTATAGGGATGGCAACAATAAAAGAAATGGTGATAGAAAATAGTTCTGAGCTTCTTCCTGCTCTTAGCTTCCTTTCCAGTTTCTCTTCCACAAGTTCAAGAAAGTTCTTTGGCCCACACAGGTTCTTCTGTGTCTGCCCCTGTGTGAATGTTCACACCCACTTGGCTTCGCCATGTCAGCTTCTTGGCTTTATGTGAAGGTCTCACCCTCACTTGGCTTCTCCTTGTCAGCCTCTTGGCTTTGCCACACTGTGTCACATAACCTAAGCCATTCCTTGGCCTTGTCACACTGTATTCATGCATAAAGTTCACTTTGTGGTGATTTTTCTCCTCTACCATCTTGCGGCCATGCTCTCCGGCAATCATCCACTCTTGCTCTCTTGCCTCTTACACTGCTGTCAAACAAGCAATACTTGCACTTCATCTTCATTTGTCACTGGACCATAACTTTTGCCCATACAGGTTTCATTCAGTTTGGTATTCAATATCTGTAGACATTTGCTTTGCCGATTAATTTTCACCCAACCTGTGGCTCCGGGTTCGTTTCATCCTTCACATGCTGTTTTGTTTGTTCTGCATTTGTCTTGCTTCCCCACAGCCCCCAGGAGCGCCCCAGTTCAAATGACTCCCTACACTCACAGGTCTTGGCGTTCCCTCCGGGCAGCTGGTCTGCTCTGCTCGCTGACTTTCCTTTAACTGCGAGCCCCGCTCGCACATCTGATGCTCTTTTGTGCTCCCCGACAGCTTTGCTTCCCTTCTGCGGACGTTGGCAGCAACTTTGTTTGCCTGACTGCAATTAGAGGGACATGCTTGACCTTTACAATGCTCTGCAGGCATCTTCCTAGTCTCAGTACTAGAGTGGTGAAATTAATAACTGCTGTTCACTGATCCTAGTCGCCTCTTCCTCGTCCCAGTACGTTAAAAGGTTGAATGAGGAAAAATGAGGGGAGCTGTTTTACAGAAGCCCGTAAAGGCCGGGGGAGGGTTCTCAGAAGGGAAAGGGGGATACCATGTGTCGCCTGTCTCACCCTTAATCCATCTCTTTTTCACCCTCTTCCTGGTGTTTCTATACTGGTAATATTTCCTGGCGTTTTCTTGGTCAGTGGGACAGGGGTAACAATAACCCATAACTGCGTTTGGGATTGAGGGTTCCTCTGGAAATGGAAATGGGGGTACTGTGTCTCACCTAAGGACATTACATCTCCAATCTGAAAGGACCCTCTACCCAGTTGATCCTCCCTCGCTTCTCCACCCCCAGGGTCAGGATCCAAAAGCGATGGCCTTTTCCCTGGTCACCTGAGAAGAGGACCTAAGGGGAGTAGATCTGAGGAAGCCCTCGGGTTTCTCACATTTCCTGTTCCTACGGCAACATGTTTTGTAAAATGTGGTGTTTTAACATGAGGATGAGTATGGCACCACGCTTCACTCAGTGGGGGAATTTTTGCCCTGATAGCAAAAATCTAAAGCTGGCACCCAAGAATATACACACAGTAAGTGAACATATATGAAAGTGAAAGGTACACATTTAGTTCATTTGACCTTCCCCCTTACAAGAAAGTGCGCCAGACAAAAGAGCATTGGCCTTTCAAAGAAAGTACTCAACAATAGAAATATAACCTGTTACAGGAAATGTTTCATTAAATACACTGGCCAAGTATAAACGCTGCTCACCTTTTTAACTCAACAATTGTTGTGAAATATTACCAAGAAATCAGAATCCCAATACGAGCATGTGCTTTGACGATCATTTTATGTGTCTTGTGGGTAAGTGTCTGCACTGGAAACATGACAACCTGGGTGAAATCCTGGTAGCCAAATGCTTGAGCAGGCTTGCTGACCTCAAAAACCCCCAAAGGGGATTGCGCCCACCATCCATAATAAGTTATGCTGTCCACCCACATGTATCCTTTACCTTTGCCCTGAAAAGCAGCACATGGCCACAATCGGGGGGAAAATAAGGGGACCAGTCTCCAAGCTTGCAACCTCTCTTGCCAATTGCTGGGCAAATATTCAGGACTCGGGTGCTCACTCATCATTCCCCCTCCTGAACCCCACATATGGCTTTCAACAATACTCTGCTTTATAAAGATGAGCTGAAAAGTACACATAGCATAGTAAGGTGCCCACTCAAATATATAAATCATCACACAAATATGTAAAGCAAAAAGTGTACAATTGTAGCATTATTCCCCCATCTAGACTGGGGGACTACAAATACCAGACTGCAATTTGGCAAAACGCAAAAAATGGCATTGGGGTTTTGAAAATTTCTTTTCCGGACGTATAACATGTTAGAGCCCACCAAGATGTGATCAAACTCCTCTGTCATGGTTTGGTTGAGTACATGGATCCTCTCCCCAATGCTTGGAGACATACATATCTAAACCCAGCACCAGCCCTGAATTCTGTCTCACTCCACTTATTGAGGACAAACTTATTATTGTTAAGGGACTTAAACCTACAGCCTGTATTGGTGATGTAATTCCTGCCACCCTTATTAGGGAGTTGATTCATTGCCTCGTGCCATTGACTACAGAGATCATTATTCCTCTTTTGTTTCTTCCAGCATTCCTCAGTCCCTAAAGCAAGTATGGATTTCTCCCATACCAAAAAAAGAAACGCTTGATCCAGAGGTCGTAGACAACTATCGCCCGATTACTGATGTGCCGTTTTTATTGAAGGTCTTGGATGAGGTAGTTTAACTTCAATTGCAAGAACAGATGGACAAATATTGTCTACTAGGTATTCATCAATCAGAATTTAGGGCCATGAACAGCAGAGAGACTGCCATGGTCAATCTGTGAACAAACTTGACTGAGATCGTAGATGGTGGCAAGGCTGCCCTACTTATGTTGCTAGACCTCTTGGCGGCATGTGATTTAGTTGACTATTCAATGCTACTCGAGAGGCTTAAGACAATCGTCAACTGTTCAAATTCTACCATTACATGGATGGCACCTTATTTATTTATTTATAGAATGCAAAAGCCTGCAAGCATCATAGCGCTAACAAAAACACTGAGGACTTGGAAGACAGGACAACAAACATTAACTAAAAGCATTTCTCATTTACCAAAGGGCATCAGCCCGTTGAACAGGTAACACAGCAAAAAAGTGACATCAGCTGAATAAGAATGTTTTTTTCAAACGTTTCCTAAACACTAGGCATCGTGATTCCAAATGTACGTCCATTGGTAACTTCTTCCAAGCTTGAGCAGCAAGGACAGGAAGCGATCACCCTGAGCGTCAACTGCTTTTACATCTAGAAACCGTCAAGTATTCACAGTTACTCGAGCGGAGTGGTCTCGAGGGAGCGTACAGGTTCAATTGTTCCTTGAGGTAGACAGGTGCATCATCATTGATACATTTGCCGTTCAGTGAGAGGGCCTTAAAGCATATTCTAGTTGACATATTTAGCCAGTGAAGGTTCTTCCTGGCATGCAAAATATGCTCGCTCCTTGGGATGTCACAGATGATTCAAACCACTTCATTTTGGAGTATTTGTTGACTCTTTATAGAGTTTTTGTTAGCCCCAAACAGAAGGGCATTACAATAATCCATGCGTGGCATGACAATTGCTCTGTAGATGAAAACCCAAGGCAATGAGCACAGATCGTGCATTCGAACGCACAATATGAATTCAGCAGTGGCGAGACATTGGACAGACAAAAGACATGACCTTTCCTAGATTCGCTTTCAAGTGGTTGAAGTTGTGACAACGAGAGGAAAACATGAAGATCAACTGCAGAGACTGGACCATCGAAAGACTTATTGGATAGAACGATTGGACTCTATGACCCCAAATGGGATTAATGAAGAAGTAAATTATGAATGTTTGCTATGAAAAACCAAATTTTTCATTTCAATTTTTATTTCTGTTTCATCATTACATACAAGATTAGTATATATGATTAATTGTATTCTATCAAAGGTGACCAGTGCTTAGTGGCTTATAACTATGTGCATGTTTGAAATGTAAATTGGATTACTAAAATGCTAAAATACATGAAAAATATTGTAAAGTATATCTCTAAAAATATGGATGCCAACTTTGAAATATGGTTAATTGTCCAAAAATGATCCTACTACATTTGAACTTAATTTAGAATGCCTTATGAGTACATTAGCAGTTATGTACCAACACAATCAGTGTTCAATAACAGGTTTTGTATTTATCAGTAGGTTTTGGGTTTTAGATCACAGACAAAGGTTTCCATCAATAAATACCCTTTCACATTCCCATGAATGTGAAAGGGTATTTTATATACATATCACAGTTGTATATATATGTAACATTAACAGACATTATATATAGGAACTAACACATGACATAAAGATATACATAGTAAACATCTACCAAACAGCATGTGATGTCACTGCTTTACCGGTGTCACATGTTTTGACGCTATTACATTGATGACATCACAGTGTAGAGGTGGAGCCAAGTGCCCCCATCCCCCATGTTGCCTATATGTTGGTTGCTAGAGTGTGAGACACGTTCAATACCAGTTAGACGGCCAATACCGAAGAGAATACTGGGAGTAAGATTTCCATTGAGAAAGCCATACAAGCATACACGACAATATGATGGCCATTTGAATGAAATTCCGGAACAAGCATGAAAACTGAGCAAAAGAGAAAATTGGTGATGTCATAAGGAAGAATGGAGCTGACACACCCATAAGAAATGCTGAGACAAGAGACCATAAACATTCTACAGGCACTCTAAGGAGGAGGTGCCAAAGATGAACAACATTTTGGGCTCAAGATGATGATGTTCATGCTAACAGGAATAATGAAGAAGATATCAAGTCGTATTACAATTGCACAGAAGCAGTAACGCAAGTAGACGAAGTATTCTTAAAGGAATAGTGCTCTCAGAAATATTATTGTCCTGAGGGTTCGGGCATGTGTTTTTAAGCATGCGCTGATTGATCGTACAAACATTTCCTATGCACCTTACCGTAGTTTTCCTCTTTTGTACACATGTGAAATCAGGCAGGAGGGCGTGGCCATCTTGTGATAATCTTATCTGTTGCTGCATCGCCCAAGCAGGGCTGCCCTGGCGGCACTAATTCATATGCCCCGCCCCTGATGCTGAGATCACTAGACGTGTACCCCCCATTTCACAACTCCAATGCACGTCTCGTGTCAACATTCTCTGCGCTTCAGCTAATAAGGTGTCACCATGGAAATGGCAGGACGCCTCTTCCCTCAATAAGTATAAACAGACCGCTTATCATCAGACAACAACAGATTTCCTTTTCAAATCATTTCACTGTCTTTTTCTGAGTATTCTGTTCCTCGTTTCTGAGCTCTGGTCCGCTATCTTTGTTGCTCGTAGCCCGTTGCGAACAGATACCAGTACCATTACTATCCATTTTTTTTGTTTGCCCCATAATGGCAACAATACAGCCCTACCAGTACGAGCCAGTGTATTCAGAGGCGGAATTACTCGAAAGAGAAAGATGCACAAACGATAGGGCTTCGGACGACAGTTGGGAGGACGATTCAACAGATCAAGAGCCTGAGCCTAGTCGCATGGACGGTGTTTCCACCTGGTGTACCTGCAATCGGTGCGCGCTAATGCCAACCGAGGAGGAGAACTGCTGCTGCCGAGAAAACTCTGGATGCTTGTCCTACATATCGGAAGATGAGACATGGCCGCAATGCATTACCGAGCTGCCAGACTTCTGGGCAGCCTGCCTCACATGGACCGTGTTGAGGATTATGATGGTGCTTATGCACGAACTTCGAGCAATAGTTCGCCCTCGCAATCCAAGCAACGAGTAAGTGTACTCTAGTTGTGATGTCACTTAGGCCACTACCATTTCAGGGTTGTCTCCTATATTGTCATAACTTTGTTCTATCAATGCCAAACGAAGCTGGTCTTGCAATTCTATACATCTCTCTCAATTTGGGGAAATCATAGTGATCTCCTTGTGTTAATTTCATGTACATCCATGAAGCAATATTTCTTTGTGTCCCAAATGTAATGGAATGCATAGTCGTTCAATATTGTACAGTGTCTAGGTAGCATTTGTACTGGCAACAATGCCATTGGATACAAGAATTGTCATTGGCAACTAAGGTTTAATACACTTATCTTGTTCATTTAAAAACCGTTTGTATCTTTCTCTTTCACAGGTGGTACAGGCCGGTGGCCTATCGTTTGTTTACATGGTGGCTTCATGGGAGGCTTGGATAACGCGTTCGACAAGTAATACCCGCCTGTGTCGTTGGTGCCATTAGAGAAACTTTCCCCAGTGACAGCAGTCAGTACAGGGGATTTTCCCACACTGTGCTGCAACAAGAAGTTTTTAATCTTTAGTACATTTGTGCCATCAAAATCAGAAACAAAATAAAACACAACAGAACTTTTATCAATGATTGTTTCAGTTTTTCAGTGAATCAAGTGTGTCTCCATTCAGCAGTGTTCCGGGCCTTGTCTGCACGCCTCATGCCCATCCATCCCCCCTCCACTATCAATGGTGGTTCACACCTGTGGCCGTTCCCTCCCAAGGGGGCTGGCAGGGGTGGGAACGGCCAAGGTGCCAAACACCATGTACACTTCAAATGTATTTTACACGCAGGGGTCAATGTTCACATGCCCTCCCCAGACGCTGTGTCTCCAGGCAGGATCCCCTGAAGGAGGCCACGCCCCTGCAATCCACATAAGTGTATCTCCATTCAGCAGTGTTGCGGGCCTTGTTTGCACGCCTCATACCCATATATCCCCCCCTCCACTATCAATGGCAGTTCACACCTGTGGCCGTGCCCTCCCACGGGGGCTGGCAAGGCTGAGAAAGGCCAAGGTGTCATGATTCCTGCCCCTCATGTCCCAAGCCCTCCAAAATGTCAGGCTGGAGCCAGGCCACAATCACCTACTTGGCCCTCAAGGGCCTCTCCATCCCTCCAAAGACCCACTTGGAGTCAGACTTGGCGCTTGTGGCACCAGACTCACTCACTCTCATAGGATAACATTGGGGATTGGACTTGTAGTGCATTGATGGGGACAAGATGGATGCCCCCACATATTTCGGTTCCCAGAACTGCATGTGCAGTCTAGTCTTTTGGGTGTGGTTCAGCCCAGAGACACCTGGGATACCCAGAGACTATTTAAGCCACACCCAGGCTGAGAAACATGCTTTGCGTTTTCTGCACCTGCAGCGTGGCACTCACTGTGTTCGGATCGGTCTCCAGTAGGCCTGCATCTTTCTTCTGCGCTCAGCTCCTGCAAGAACAAGAACACTGTTAGGAACAGCCTTAACTTGCGGCGCTTCTGCCCATCATTCATCACTCCTTCTGTTCTGCGGGCATCTTCGGCGGTGTCATTCCCATCCCGGCACGCTGCTTCCTAAGGAAAAGGGAAAAGAACAGAAAAAAGGCATTAGTAAGCATTCTGCAAATCTTCGCTTATTTTTAAATACTGTACGAGCTTCAAACGCTTACCTGAATCCCAGCCGCTCTGGGGGAACTCTGTCTCCGGAACTTCTCATCCATCTGCAAGAGGGAAAAGACACTACAGATTAGCATGGAAACATCTAGATGCGCTGCATACCGCGCTTACCCACCGCATTTGTTCTTCATAACCGGCATCCACACTGAAAACGTTGCGGCACCTAAAAGACACAGAAAAATAACTCAGTTCAATACAAATACGAAAGGGGTGCATCGCACATCGCGCTCTCACTCACCTTCAGCGCTACTCATCTCAGCAGCACACTGCCATCCCTGGACGCCGGCCATCATCTAAGGAAGGAAAGGAACGAAGTTAGAGAACTGTTCAAAAGACTCATTATACTTTCCTGTTGGACTCTTGCCAGTGTAGTAACTAGGCAGCAACGAGCCTGCATCAATCAACGTGCCCCTGCGCTGAAAGCAGGATGGAGAGCACACTATCCAAGAAAACAAGGTGAGCTGTGGATCAAAGGGAAGGGTTGGACCCCGGGGAAGAAGGGGTTCAAGCACACAGAGACAATAGGGAGTTAAACTCTACCAATCCTGTGTTTCAGGCCCAGTCTCCAGTTGAATACCCTCCAGGGAATGGTTTGAGGTCGTAGTAGGTCAGAACAGGCTGAGTGACGTCCCCCTGGATACCAGGTGAGCGTTACACAAGGTGACAAACACCATGTACACTTCAAAGGTATCTTACGTGCAGGGGTCAATGTTCACATGCCCTCCCCAGACCCCGTGTCTCCAGGCAGGATCCCCTGAAGGAGGCTGCGCCCCTGCAATCCACATAAGACCACGCCATATACACGTCATTCATTCACATACACACACTCTTTTCAAATTCTTTATAAACCACTTGATATTTTTCATGGAAACATCTTTGAGCACTGCAAGTCAATTTGTGAACGTGCTACCTGAGAACTTCTGTTACCACTGCGATTCAGCTCGTCGTCGTGCTACCTGTGAACATTTCCCTGTTCTCCTGCCACTAGCTAGCCTGCTTGCTGATTCTAACTGTTTGTTGGTCAAGTTAAGGGCAGGTTACCTAATCATATCTCCTTGATCTCTAAATTTGTATTTCGAATGAACGTACACATTATTGTTATGTTCATTCATCTCATTACCATTGACTTGATTTTAATTTGTTATGTTATCGATGTATATCAATTGTCATCAGTGCCAATTGGGATCGAATTGCATTCTTCGCGGACTGTGTCTATAAGCATGTTTCCTTTTGATGCTCGATAGTACATTCAAGGGACGAGTAACATGTTATGATTTTCATCACATCAAAGAATTGTTTATGAAAGTTATCCTATAATACAGCCGGCTACGCTAGACTGGTTTTGCTTCGGTGACCAAAACATAGCTTGCATAGAAAAAATGTATGGTATAATTCCGTCTTTCTCACGCTTTTATGCAAAGTAATATTTAAATATTCTTGACCTTTTTTTTACAGAATTTCCAACAATGCCTGCATTTACGGTTTTCAGTTACCCTTCTAAGACCCATAACAAATCTGAAGGCACTACAATGCGTGTATTCCCGAGTAATATAGATCGAATAAGAGAATGGGTCAGATATTGCAGATTTTCGCCGGAAGAGCTTGAAACTAGAGCCCATGAAGTCTTGGAGGACACGAGGGGTAATTGATTCCGCGTCTGCAGCTTGCACTTTGCCACGAATATGTATGACCAATCCAAGTACACAAAGAAGCATAGACTCAGAACGTCTCGTAAATTGCTCCCAAATGCAATTCCGACTCTTTTCATGCACAGGCTGCCTCAGGTGAGTCACGGTTCCTGATTTAGCTGTAGACCTTGAGGTAGTGAACAGGTAACTAAATGGACGGATTGGTGATTTAGGTGTAAATGTCCCTTATAATACTTTTCATATTTACAAGATAGTTTTGCTTTTTAACTAAACCCCATTTAGCTAAACATCTGTCCTTGGTTTTAGGAGCATCATAGAAAATGATTTATGGGCACAGATAACTATGGAATAGTGCCCTTAGAAATAAGCCTAATCTTTTCGTAATCTCTCTCTTTGCTTGCCAATTTTTAAGATTAGCATTTCTAAATCAAATCAATTTTCCCTTTACAACTTCATGACTATGTACTGAACATGAAGGAGCAACATTCTGCATCCATGTCTTGCCTCGAGTCAACAACAACTTTGAGCGGGTATCAGGTAGTATTATTTAGCTATTCAGTTCCGGAAATGTTTTATGCACGTTATTTGAGATAATTTGAACTAATTTACGTATTGTGTCATTCGTCTACACATTGTTTCATTCATGGTTTTTTATTGATATGTACCATTGTCTGCGTCACATTGAGTGTGTTCAATTTCAATTTTTTCATCCATACTAAAACAAGTCCTGTGTTACAGGGAGATGCTGAAGCTTCGAATACAAATACATCATCCCTCGTAGTTGATCCAGAGCCAGAGGTATGTGTACTGGCAGTTCCCTCAAATGAAAGAAAGTAGGTCCTAGATCGGATACTATTAGACAGTGACATTATTATAAACAAGCAGTTTTTTCAAATAGCTTGAGTGCAACATTTCAATCAGTGTGCTTTGCACAGTCATCTTTGATCTAGTAAACTAGCCATCAATCAGGTGGAATTCGAAATGTATTTTTTGACTAAATTACATACACGGTGTACGATTGTATCTGTGTAAGCCATGTGTGCGATCCAATAATTTGATTGGTAATACGAATGAGTTATTTTGAATGGATACTCTTTTCAAGGGATGTATACATGATCGGGATATAGAAGAGGAGGCACGTGGATCGGAGTCGGTGGACCAGCCTGCTGTTGCTGTCATTATAGCAAAGAAGAAGGTTTCACAGAAAAGCAAGAAAGATAAGGTAATTTGCAAACAATTTCATTTTTAAACAGTGTATTGTGCTGGTGCCTTCAGAACATGCTTTTTTTACTGTAAATTGTCCAATACTGTAAGTTGGATTTACATTGATCAACTTTTTCCCACCTGTCTTCTAGTTGCCCGATGGTGAATGAAGTATGCAGACACAGACAGCTACAGAAATCAGAGATGCTGCTTGCCAAACTAATTTTACCATGGAGGAACTATTATTTGAGGCGCAGCGTGTTCAAATCACTAAGTGGACTCGAGATGCTTTTGCCCAATGGCCAGAAAATGAATTTAATGTGACCGGCGAAACAAGCAAAGTGTTGTTGGACCATTGCTACAATGCGACTGCTCCACCAAATGAAGATGAAACTGAATGTAATGAAGATGCTTTTGAATTAGTCGCAGACAACTTGACACAATCGACATCTGCCAAAAAAGGGCCACCCAAAAACCAATCGACATTGATGTTTTCTCCGATTCATGATCAAGTAACAGACGCTGAAATGACAGAGACTGAAGCATCAATACAATTGACCACGGAACTAGCCAAAGATCTCGACTACAGTATGTCCAGTTTGAATGATATGTAAACTACAGTTCGGTCAGAAACAACAATAATGTAGGATGATACTCTAATAAAGGAGCCCAAATACATAGTATTCGACAGCAGCTTGATGGAGATTGTAATGATGCTAAAATGTGTGCATTCAGTGAGAGGGGGAGTATGTGGGAAGCCATTGGTGAATGTGACTCATGTATCACAAGGCAGTAACCTCAAAATACATGCCACCTGTGAAATGCTCCATGAAAAATGTTCATGGTCCGCACAACCAATGCTGGGGAAACTGCCAGCTGTGAATCTACTGTGTGCAGCTGCTTTACTTTTCAGTGGCTCTAGTTTCATAAAGTTGTCCAATTTCTGTCATTTTGTGGGACTCCATTTCATTTCTAAAACGCAGTAAAACAAATATCATCGTCAATATCTATTCCCTGCCATTAGTGAAGCATAGAAAATTGAACAATTGTCTATTCAAAGTACATTCTGCGAAAAACGATTCAGGCTAGCTGGCGATGGACAGTGTGACAGCCCCGGATTTTCAGCAAAGTACTGCACATACCATTTTCAGGACATGGAAACAAAAAAAGAGTTGTGAGTTTGGTGGTCGTGCAGGTGTCCGAATGTAAATCCTCAGTGGCCATGGAGAAACTTGGTTTTATAAAATCACTGGAAGAGCTCCAATCGAGGGGAATGCAAATCAACCTCATAGCCACGGACAGACACATTTCAATAGCCAATACAATGAGAGAGCAGTTTCCAAATATTCGCCATCAATTCGATGTATGGCACGTTGCCAAATCAATCAATAAAAAAATCTCAGCTGCAGGGAAAAAAAAGGTTCTGAAAATATTTTACAGTGGTCCCAGTCTTTCAGCAACCATCCTTGGTGGAGCTCCAAAACTTGTGATGGGTTTGTGGAAATTCTACTAGAAAAATGACGGTCACTAATGCACCACTGTTGCAACGTTCACTCTTGAACAGAAAACCAACATTTCCACCAATATGCACAAGGCACTTTGTCGCCGGAACAGGAACTGAAGAAGAAGTGGTTGATTCCATTTTCACCTCCACACAAAGCCCTTGAGAAGATTGTGTTTGATAAAATTCTACCAAGAGATCTGAAGCGACTCACAGAATTGTGTCACACAGAAGATTTAGAGGTGTTCCACAATATGTGCCTAAAGTACAGGCCAAAGAGATTGCATTTCGGCATTTCGGTATGGACGGGATGGAATATAGGACATTACTAGTGGTATCAGCACATAACGAGAATGTCAAGCCAATATATGAGGAAATGGAATTTGATTTATTATGACTGTCTTGGAGATACATACTCATGGAATCGCGCACGATTTTGTTCCGAGGACACATACATTGCCACAAAACATTGCCAACATGGCCTGTCCACCTAAAGCAGAGCTCGTGGAACAGTTCACTTCCCGGTACAAATGATTATCATCAAGAATGTTTTTATGAAGTGTCCAAATAAAGCATCCAATTTCTATTTTGAAACCTATCCTCTTTGTCAATTTTTACGAATGCCATACAATGTAATGCTATGCTTTCACACTTCCCAGTTTCGTCGAGCTACTGTGGGACCTTCACTGATCGTGGGAGGGCCAGATGGATAACAGTATGAAAGCAAATTTGGGATTCTGCAGTTGCCTTACCAAACAGTTGCCCAAATAGCTGAATAAATAGACGTCACACAAAAGGGATGAGACCTAGGCTAGAAAAGATACTTGGCACGAAAAAACTACTGATTGTGAGCAAAACAGTGCATCAAAGTGGGTTGTTGGTGAGAAATAGAAGCACTCTGACCAATATATTCATGGGGGCATGTGTTGGGGATCGTTGCTAATGTAAGGAAGGAGTGGGTCGGTTGAGCCCCCAGACCCCATACATTATACGCGAAAGTGACATCCTGCTATTGCACTCGTGGCGGGCGCCTCCTTTGCCCTTCTGCTGCCATGAGGAAGAAGGCCCTGACATAAGCAGAGGTGGGGCTGTTGCTAGACACACTTGGATTCCATTTTGTGTACCCTCGACTCCAACTTTGGACTAGGCCTCATTCTGTCATTGCAAAGTTTCCCCTACCCCTCAGCAGCGCCGTGAACAGCGAGCGCTGACACCCCCACATTTTTCCTGCTGTGCCTGTGCCTCAAAAGTCCCTTTCTCATGCATGCGCCTAGACAAGATGATGCAAACTAAGAATGTATCTTCATTCTGAGTGAAGGTCACCAGCTTTGAATTTTGGCTTGCAAGCTGAGGAAGCCAACGCATCGCACACAGTTTAAGGTTCAATTGTTTTTTGACCTTGAGAGAAAGGGACCATTCCGAAAGGAATTGAATTAAGGGTGGAGTGTATGATAAAGTTCACTAATCAAAAACTGGTCAAAGGAACATGTAATTTCAGTAAATGAAAAATCGTTGATCTGAAGGGAGTCTGCGTTACGGTCTGCGTTATGCCAAGAGAATGTAAATGCTGAATATAATGTAAGTTTGACTTTCAACTATTTTATAGACTTACGAGTCAACTTATCATTAGCCAACCTTTATTGCTGGGTTATATTATACTTGTTGGTTCTGTGTGGCATATTGCAATGAAACGCAAGTACCACCTTTGTGTGTACTGGTCTTTCTACTGGGCACATGGGCAGTACAGCAACGAGATGCATATAGACCACCAATTGGTTCCCCCAAGTTCAACGCTAATATTTAATTAAAATGCCGTCTATGTGTTCCTCGATTTGTAGCGTCAGCTTCCGCATCCCATTTCGAGCTGAACATACTCCATAGCACTATCCTTCGAAGCAAATTGTAGACTACTTTCCACGTTGTTTTCTATGTTTTCCCATTGTTTCACGTCTGTGTTCATCGTTAGTTTTAACACGGGCCCAAATTAATGTGTAAAAGGATAAATTGTAATAAAGATCGGCTAATGAGACACATTTCTGTTATGTTTTCAAAACAGATACATGCTGCTTTTCTGCGATTGTCATCGATTCCAGATACCAACTGAGGGCTTTTTCAACCGGCAGCTGCAGATACACGTAAATAGCTGGATATCAATTACTCTTTTTTGGGATGATCGCCACAGCCCGATTAGCCCTTAAACGGTACCAGCGATTAGGAGCAACCTAACATCGTTTACGGTGGCCTAGCACCAAGCTGATGCACAAGCCTTGCGATTCACGGTGCGTCCAAAGCGCTTCTTTTACCCAAAAGGAACACCTCTTGACTCACGATAAACATTTGCGGATCGAGACCGAAGAAAAAAATTACCCATTTGATTGAATATGGCAATCGCCGGATGTTCTCGGAGCATTTATTGTGAACAAATTGTACAGTCTTGCTATTTCCTTTTACACTATAGTTTTATATTCTGGGTTGTGAGATGATGTGTGTTGATTTCCAGGCTCTCCGTCACGTCACGTAGGTGATGACTGGGCGCGTTTGACTACGCTACCCAGTAACGTCCTGGAGATAGGCAGAGAATATTACTAGGTTTGGTGATGTCAGCCTTAGGGGCATATGAATTAGTGCTGCCAGGGCAGTCCTGCTTGGGCGATGCGGCAACGGATAAGATTATCACAAGATGGCCACACTCTGCTGCCTGATTTTGCATGTGTACAAAAGAGGAAAACTACAGTAAGGTGCATAGGAAATGTTTGTACGATCAATCAACGTATGCTTAAAAACACATGCCCGAACCATCTGGACAATATTCCTTTAAAGGCTAGCTATGTAGTGAACAGATTGCGGTGATGCGCCAACGTATATGCATAGGAAAATTATGGATGATTCCACAACTCATTTAAGAAGAGCTACATTCAGCAAAAAGAAAAGGTTTCAGTGTGTCGCAGTTAGAAATCGGAAGCTTAGCCATGAAGGTCAACCAAGGAAGGGCTTGGCTGGCTCAACACCAAGAAGTCACGGCTACTTTGGGCCTGAATGTCTGCACAGTGGTTACAGAACGTGTGAAAACAGAACCCCTGTCTTAAGTGAGGAGTGAGAAAATTGAAGACGTCAAAGGTTCATCATTTAATAGTATTATAATTGCAGAAAGACTCGAAAACATGGTCTGCAGTCACGTGGTTGGATGAAAATAGACACTGAGACGAGCTGTATCGAAACCAAGAAGACAGGGTATGCCCATGCTCCTTCAAATTCTCGAGTTCAGAGAACATTTTTAAGGCTAAGTTCAAAGCTTAATTGACTGGCAGACTGCAAGGGTGATGATGGATGAACAAGCTAATTGGTGGGAAGCTATGGTTTTGACCAGCCAACCAGCACCTGGATGTTAGCCTGCATGCTGCTTGCGTAGGTGGAATATTACAGAGGGGTACAAGGGTGCCAACCAATTATAGCGGGCCGCGTAACAGAGACCACTATAGTTTGTATAACCAATGGGACGTCGGGTATTTGATGATGCTCGTAGTGACCTGCACTAAGGGAAGGCTTAGTTGCCCCACCTGCTGTTAGAGACCCAATCACCTTCCCAGCAATTATGGAACGTATACGTAGATGTTCCCGTTAAGCCTATCACTTTCCCTAGTAGGTTTTTGTAGTTTGCAACGTAGGTTGACTTCAATGATGACAAGTTTTTGGTATAAATTGCTTTTTTCATGAAATTCATTGAGTGTGAAGATCAAGCGAATTTGTTGATGTTCGTTGTAACTCCCTGTTTTAGATAATTGATATTAAAACAGTTATACTTTGCTAACTTCCTGATTTAGTTTGATTATTGATGTTTGAGTATATTCTGCATCTCCATCCATCTCAAAGTATTGCTACCTTGTCTTAAAGGGCTGGGTCGGTCATCCCAGTTCAACGTGGACTGTTGTTAAGATACAAACAGTTAAGCAATGAGCGTTAATGGCTGCCACCAGCCTGCCCTTCGCGCACGCCTGTCACAAGAAGTTGTGAATACTGACACAGTATGTTTAAACTAAGGAAGATAATGGTTTAGAAACTGAGGACGCCACATCACAGAAATTGATAGTATATATATTCTTTACCTTCACCTAATAGGCAAACGGCACGCAATATTTTGGCTGCATGTCAAAATACAAGAAGCACAACTGACTGAAATAGCGATTTCTATGAATGCCTTAAAATTTGAATTTATTTGAGAACTAATTGGTCCCTTTTACATCTGATTTTTTCCACAGCTGTTTTGTTAGAAATATACTAAGGTACCATAGTACTGAAAAAACAATTTTGTTTGATATGTGATCGAGTGAATGCTGCTACTTACATGTTTTTATTTAATGTTTTGTCTTTTTTCTTTATGTGGATTTTTGTGATGAAACATAGGGGTTCAAGCCCTGAAGATGGGCACATCTGCCTGAAATGCATTGGCTATATTGACCCTTATTAATTTGCGTATACAAATGTCTGCTTCTTCACAATAAATTGGGTTGTATACAAAAAGTTATTTGGAAACTGGCTAATTAGATGTAAGAACTCAATTACCAATGGAATTTGATCAAATGAAAGCATCCACCACGGAAAATCATCTATGAGAATGGATCTGACCAGAGTGTGATGATTCTTAAAGGACAAGAGTGATTTGCGGTGTCTCGACACCTTCAGATGGTACTGTGTGCTGCCAACCACTCTGTCTACATGAGCGTCAGAGCCAAGAGAGGCTTCAGCATAAACATCCAACGTCTTTACCCTGTCAGTAATGTGTATAACATTTACCTCAATGTACATGTGGGTGTACTCTGAACCCAATTTGGCTCTAGCCTGTGTAGATCCAAAAATCATCAGCTCCGTCTTGGCACTATTAAAACACATCCAATTACTCGACATCTGGCTCTTTATTAAGCCGTAGATGTAGTGTAATGCGATTGAGACGGCCTTGTAATCTCCACTCAACTCCATCAAGAGTTGGGTGTAGTCAGCATAGTTTATACAATAAAGACCCTGGATGGTTAAAAGGCTGCAGAGGGGCTTTAAGTATATATTAAACAATGTAGGTGACAAGCAGGCCCCCTGCGGGACACCACAGTGTATTGGCACAACATCCGAAGAGGCATCACCCCAGCATACAGACAAGGTATCCAGTAAATGATTTTGGTCAAGCAGGTCAAAAGCGGCTGACAGATCTAAAATTACCAGCAGCCCTGACCTGCTATCTTCCAAAACCTCGAGCATGCAATCTAATAAGGCAGTTTCTGTTTTGTGATTGGCTCGAAAACCAGATTGTTTCGGGTGAAAAATACCTGAGACTTCAAGATGTTGTAGAAGCTGGGAGGTTGCTTCCTAGTCAATGACTTTCAGTAGGGAAAGAGTGTTTGTAATGGGGCACAAGTTGCTGGGATCTCTTAGGTGCAAACCAGATTTTTTTGGCATGGGTGTAACCACAACCTGCTTGATGGAGTCAGGGATGGAACCATGATGAAAGAGGCATTAACAAAACATGCCAGGAAAGGAGCAAAGGCTCCAGGGTAGCGCAGAATATAGTTGGAAGGATCTCGCCTGGGCAGGAAGTGGGACGCATGGAATTAAGAAAAGTCTGTATATCAACCGAAGTTATAGGTTTAAAAGAAAAACCTAAGTCTTCTTTATTGCCCAGTATCTGAGTTTCCTGTTGAGTATTAATGTTTGAGGAATTAGAGATTCTGTTTCGGGCAGTTGTAGTTTTGTCAGAAAAGGCTTGTTGCACTTTACTACAATCTTCATTAGATGAAATAAAAGACTGAATTTGAGACAGGTTTCTCGAGGTTTCTATAAATCTCAAAACGTTTCTTAGCATTATTTTCTGCCAACTCAATTTCATTGTTGTAAAAATCCCTTTTTGCTCGTAGATACTTTGTAATCTGTTCCAAATTGCCTTATTTTTAGCTGTTTGGTTTTTAACCTATAGTCGTTCTGCCTGTCTTTTTTCTTTTTTTAAATTATCCAGAGCTGGATTAAACCAAGACTGTTGGCATGGCTTATTTCTCACTGTTATTGATTTTAAAGGAGCCACTCTATCTAGGAAGCAGTTTAAGTGGGTGTTATATGTGGACACCAATGTCTCTGGAGAGTCTGTATCCAAGGTGGTATCCATGATTTTTTAAGACATAGTTCCAGCTCCTCTGTAGTAATCCTTTTCAGATTTATGCTAACAATTGTTTTGGACTTTTAGAGTTTACTAGGAAGGCAAATAAGGCACTCCGCGAAGGAATGTTTGGACCAGGTACAGGCCCTGGTATTTTCAATCTTCATGGAGACATTTCTAGAAACAATCCAATCTGACATATTTCCTCCTGAGTGGATTGGCTCGATGTTGTGGATTACAGAATCCAAATGTATTGGGTCCTCGAGTATCGAGGGTGGCCAGCAGAGGATTTCTGGCCCCACCGAGACCTTGTCATGTGGTGTTCCCCAAGGCACAGGCCTTTCACCAACCTTATTTTACATTTACATGTGCTCACTCTTTGACCTGCTGGATGTCGTTGGTGTGAAATATACCAACCACGCAGATGACACTCAGCTGGTCTTCGAGCTGACAGGGAACCACAAAGTGTTTACTGTGAGAAACCTGAAGGTGTCTCACCCACTAGTCCCCAGGGATCTGTCATCCAGGTGGCCAGGTCATGGCCATCGCTTTGGGATCCACTTACTGGGGGTGGACCAGTGTGGCAGGATCACCTGGGTGAGGGGTCTTTGGGGAGTGGGAGTGGGACACCTGATGGTGAGACATGGTATCCCCTTCCCTGTAACACCTTTACCCTATCCTACGAGGTAGGATACTTAGGAACTCAACCCCCCCTTTCACAACACAAACACTTTCTCACGGGCAGCTTGCAATGAGAGAAAATGGACTAACACCCGAGCCGTATACCTGACATGTCCCAATACAATGGTCAGGCAGGATCAGGCAATTACTGACCATCACGCACACCTGACTTCCATTACACTTTCCCCCACAGATAAAAGGTGCAGCTTGAGAGCACACTCTGAGCTAGGCAAAGCACACAAGAAAACAGCAGTTCTAAGATGGCAGTTCAACACGAGGAGAAAGACAGTGAAACAGAAGGGGATCGCAATGAGGGAAGTGCCCTTGACCTTTTCGACAAGGAACCGTTACTTTCATGAAACCTCGAGAATAGAAAGCATAAGACCAGGAAACCAGGCTAAAGAATCCTGCATTCTATTTCTGAGGTACCCGGGGGCCCTTCCATGTCGATTATCAAGGCGGGAGAATCACCTGCTGCCGTGGTACTGTCCTTGGCCCCTACAACAAAGCAGCTCCAGTGAAATCCATGCAGACGGTGAGTTGGTGAGACCGATACCGGACCGGTCTGTGTTGAAGCCAAGGTTGCAAGCAGCAACATTTTATGGTGAGCACTGAAGCGAACAGTGTATGAAACGTATGTGATAACCAACGTGAGTAAAATGGACCAAACAGATGAGTGATTGAAATTTGAAACCAAGAAATTTGAAACCAAGAACCACTCTTTGACAGAGTGGTCCGGCACCGCATGCATGCTCATTTGCTGGTCTCTGGAAGGTATCCAACTGAGAGTTGACAAAGGTGAAAGAGTGGCAAAGAACGGTCTATTGAAGTGGTACTGTGGCGGGTCAAGCAAAATCTTGTGCACATTCAAAAGTCTTCGATGTTGATAATGACAAAGAAAGTCGATGACAAAGTAGATAAAGTTGGTCCGAGCCAGAACGAGTGAGATCAATTGAAAGCTTTGGGCTAAAGCAAGTTTGTGTTGGAGTGAATCAAACTGGTCCACGCCTGGCGGAGGGAGACTGATTGACCATGGTGTTAAAACGGATCTGAGTATCCAGGGTGAACTGTAAATCACCCGATAAATTGGATACTTGAAACTTCTACGAGCATTGTGTTAAAGGGAATCTGAGCCTGGCTGAGGAGGATTCGAGGTGAATAGTGAATCACCAGAGAAATTGAGTATGTGTGAAATCCTAAGAGGAAAGGAACTTATTTTTTGTTTGTCGCATCAGGCCCTCTGAAAGAAGAGACTTTGAAAGGCAAAGAGACTTGGGCACAGAAGGCCCTGATGCTAATGATTGAACTGCACCCTCGTGCTAGAGAAGCCACAGATTGTTCTAAGTTCGAGTGTGCAGCCTTGTCCCGTGCTAAAAACGTGGGGCAGGCAGGACAATGGCCTGAATATCCTGCCATATCATTTCTCTAACACTTCTTTCTTTTTCATGAACATTTCCCCACGCTATTTGTATTTAGAGGTAAGGATTGGCAATCGTTTTTTTAGTATAGGCCCTTTTATTTTGACAAAACACAACTAGGACTGTGTTGTTATTATTTGATGGTCGTAGCTTGCTCCCATCTTTAGATTTAGGATTAGATAGGTGTTTTTCAAACCTTTTTTGAAGTTCAATAAACACCCTTGAACTGTGGTTACTTTTATTTCTCTTACTGTTGATGCCATGCCTTCCTTACAATACTATCACTCTGAACGAGACTTACAATCTCATCCAGAAATTGATGATTCTTAACTCACTTGTGTTAAAAAACGACACGACTGAGGTACTAATTGTCTGCTCAGATCAACGGATAAAGATGGTAGATGCTAGTTATAGTTATTTTAAGACTCTAATTGTGTTATTAAAGTCAGCTCTCACGTGAAGACCTTGCTGGGAGTTATACTTGATTCTGGACTGAACACGAAAAAAACACGTCCTGCAAGTAAAAGCCTCATGTGCCTACATTAGCAAACTTGTAAGACAAATTAAGCCTACCTCTTTATTTGTACTTGCATTGACTACTGTAACAGTCTATTGGCAGGCACATATCAAACTAATGTGAAAATCCTTCAAGCAGCCCAAAATGGAGCAGTTAGAGCAGTAGGTGGGATGCACAGAAGGGGCCACCAGACGGAGGCAAAAAGATCCTTACATTGGCTTCCTGTAGGCCATTGAATAGCTTATGAAATCCTCACCCTTACTGGCAAATGCATGACAGATAAGGCACCAGAATACCTGACTAAACGTATACACAGGGCTCTCCTGGTGAGAACTCCTCGCTCTAATGCAACTAATAGACTAGTTATTCACAGCCACACAAGCTAAAAACCTTCGGTGGGAACCCGTTTCAATGTGTGCGCACCTAGGCTATGGAATTCTCTACCTAATAATCTTTGTAGCATTCCATGCCTCACTAGTTTTAAGAGAGCACTAAAAACCTACCTCTTTAATTCTAAGGATTAGGCCCTGTATACTTACCTGACTGCAGCCTCGCCTCCGACTTGAACTTCTGCTTTGTATCTGTATGTCAGATGTCTTTGTGTGCACCGAGGACTATGGGCAGTATCAGAAATAAAAATAAATAAATAAATGAAATGTTTTTAAATGATGTGATGAAAATATCACATTCTACCAAAAATAAACTCTTTTTGGTGTGTTAAATATGAACATCTGAACATAATGTAGCTAATTTGAAACTGTTTTGTTTGATATATTGCAATTGACCTGGAGGAGAGCGAGGATTTAGGCAGACACTGGGGCTTTGTGTGTGTGTTCCGAATGAAAAGGCCTATTTGCATTTCTTAACACGGAAATGTTACGAACCTCTCCTCCAAAGCAATGGACTCTTAAATGGGCCGTCTTTTGATAATCGCCCTCACTTTGATGCCTGCATGAAGAACGAAAATGATAAGCAGTCATTAAAGGGTCTGCTCATCTGATGGACCACTGGGAACAGGCATCTCTCTAGCGAGCCACAGGGGGTTGGGAGGCGACACTGTGGCCTCACGCGAGCCTCGTACATAGAAGCTGCACAGCAGTTGAGGCAGACTCTGGTGCCTTGCGGGCTCCTCTGACAGCGGGGCCTTGGGCCTCCGCACACACTGCCCATGCCTTGGGCCGGCTCTGCAGATCCTGATGCTTGAATGTAGATATATGTGTGTGTAGCCTGTTGAAGCCCCAGCGGCCCTCGGCACTTGGTCATCCTTCCAGGGTCGAGATTGACTGTCCTCGAGTTGGTGAGAAATTGATGCCAATTAGTGCCCTCCTTCTGTGCAGAGCCAAGCCCAATGCCAGGTGTATGCACTGGTGAAAGGATAGGTTCTGTGCCCCCTAACTGATCTGCCAGTACCCTCTTGAGTGTCTTGGGTGTCTCTGCTTCCCATTGCCCCCGGTAACCCTCCTCTCACTGTCTGTTCTCCTACCCGGCCTGCTTAACCACATAATTCGCTTTAAAAAAACAAAAAAACAGTAACAAATCAAATGCAAAGTTATAATTTGCTGATACGACATTCTGGTCCAGATGTTTGACTCTATTGCCCGGTTCATGACCATGCCAATGACGAAGGGGTGTACCTTTAACTTTAGGAAAATGTCTGCTTTTATCATTGTTCTCTTGCCATAGGTGGTTATGTCAATAATGTCTCGCATGGCTGGTGGTACTGGCTGTTCATGACCCACCACCCTTATTAGAGCCCTGGGCATTTAGTTAGCAACCAGCACATATGACCACGCCAAACACCCTTGAGGCGGTGAGGCAGAGCAAGGTGTGTGTCCCACTGCGTGTCTGCATTCCGTATGGAAGAGGTGGGGGAGTGCATCAGAGGGTTCTTTGAGGCACACAGCTGGGGTTTTCATGCTGACAGGGTCGAGATGCATTTACTTGACTACTGGGAGATCGTAAGAGGGGAAAAGGGTGCAGTCTCATGTACAGTTCATGCTTTCTACTTTGGAGGAGTGCGGACGACGGTTGCGGGAAGTTCATGTAAGGGCGTCCTTGGGATTCATGCCAGTGTATGGATGGGGATGTGCCATCGGGACGTGCATGGGTTTCTTCATTTCACGCTGGGCAGGCCTGGATGCAGTGCATAGTGCATTAAAATCATGGCAGGCATTCCAGAATTAGGGGTTGTACACCTTCATGGTCAGGGATTGTTTGAGCATTGTGTCCTGGAGTGCGAATGGGATTAACGGCCCAATTAAAAAAAAACAGGTAATGTCACATTTGCGTCACTTGAAGACAGATATCGCTCTCCTGCAGGAAACACATATTGTCGAGGCAGAGGCAGAAAATATGCGTAAAGGTTGGGTAGGACAGGTTTTTCTTATTCATCACACTCATCGAATTCCAAGGTGTGATGATTCTGATTCGGAAAAACTTTCCAGGGGTGATTTTGGCCTCCCGTAGCGACAGGGAAGATCAACTTGTCTCCGTGACTATGAGGTTTCAGGACATAGTTATATTGTTGTGCAGTATTTTATGCCGCGGTTGTGAACCGTGGAGCCTTTTTTGGTGATGTGGGGCGATATCTAGAAAATGCGGGAGAACAAAATATCTTGGTGGGAGGGGATTTTAATGTGGTCCTGGATCCGTTCCTATATAGGAGTAGTCTTAGGTACCGAGAGGGGAAAAAGAAAGATAGAGAGGAGCTGGGCCTGCTGATGGAGGACTTCAATCTGCTGGAAATATGGAGGCTGGAACACCCGTCAGGTAGAGACGATACTTATCATTCAGGGGCACATGATGTCTATTCAAGAATAGACAATATTTGACCTCTGGTTCGGTGTCACAGAATTTTAGGAGAATTGAAATTATCAACATCTCGGTTTTCTATCATGCCCCACTAAAGATGGCATTATCCTTGGATTATTCGTCCAAGAGGTCACACACATGGAGGTTAAACACATCTCTGTTGGATGAAGAGGCTTTGAGGGAGGTGTTGGTGCGTAAGGCTGAGGAGTTCCTTGAGTTGAATATGAATGGTGAGATGGATGTGGACACAGTGTGGAAGGCTTTTAAGTGTGTGATGTGGGGGGCCTTGATGAGACTCTCTGGGGTTAAGCGTAGAGAGAAAAAGCTTGAGTTTGACGCCCTAGGTGCCTCTGTTAAAGAGTTGGAGAAAGAGGTAATGAGGTATCCTGATGAAGGGAAAAAGAGACGACTCTTTAAGTTAAAATATGAGCTGAATACATACCTGCGTGAGATTGCAGAGCGGCCCCTGTTTAGGACAAGGTGCTTTTACTACGAGGGAGGTGAGAAGTGTAGCCATTTACTAGCGCACTGTCTCAGGGTGGTTAATGGGAGCAAGGCAATTTGCGCAATGGACAAAAGTGGTGGGGCATTACGTATGACCCAACTGAGATCAATAGTAAGTTTAGAGGCTTTTATGAGAGACTTTACCAGGAGACATTAGTCGGTTGATGAATACCTGAGAGATCAGTCCATGGAGAGCTGGTCAGAGGAGGACAGGAACACTTTGGAAGGGGAGTTGATGCTTGATGAGATTGAAAGAGCAGTACATGCCCTTCATTTGGGGAGGTGCCAAGGACCAGATGGATTGCCAGCAGAATTTTACCGGACAATGCATGAGGAGGTCTCGGTTTGTTGAGGTCCACTTATGCATTTTAATAAGGGTAGGCTTGCTCCCTCTCTCAGATGTGCTACAATCTCGTCTTTCTTTAGCCAGAGACGCCTCCTCTAGATCCAGGAAGCTACAGACCGATAATCCTGATAAATTCAGAAAGTAAAATTCTCTATAAAATCCTGGCAAGAAGACTGGAAGGAGTCTTGCTGAAGCTGGTGCATCCTAAACAAGCTGCTTTTGTCAGGCAGAGAATGTCTGCGACGAACATGGGGAAGCTATGACTGACGATGTCTGATGCCGAAAAGTTGAAGATAGGAGTTGTAGCACTATCTTTAGATGCAGAAAAAGCTTTCGACTGAGTGCATTGGAGCTTTCTATTCCAGACATTATAATTGATGAACTTTGGACCAGAATACATGAGCTGGGTGAGGATTTTATATGAAGGCCCGACGGCTGAAGTGTACCAATGGTATTCTTTTCTCAAAGTCTGACCTACACTGGGGGACTCATTAGGGGTGTCCGTTATCTCCATTGCTGTTTGTCCTATCTTTGGAACCTCTTACTACAGCCATTAGATTGGAGGATTGGAGTCAACTTCTTTGGATTAATGCAGAAACTGTGGTTATATGCGGATGATGCTGGTGGTGGTTACAGGACTTGCCAGTTTCCGCGTCAGCATTAGTAGACCACATGGAGAGGTTTTGCAAGGTTTCGAACTATAAAGTTAACTGGCTCAAATCGGAGGCTCTGCCATGTTCGCAATTTTGCAATAGTACAGACCCGGCATGCCTTTGCTTCAAGTGGGGCCCCTCAAAGATGAAGTATCTGGGAATCTGGTTGACTAGTGAGTTGAGACTCATGATGGACATTAATTTGAGATTGGCGATGGAGAAATTATCAGCGGACCTGCTGCGTTGGGAGTCCCTTAACCTGTCGTTGTAGGGGTGGGGGAGTGAGTGCTCTGAAAATGATGGCTGTGCCGCGGATCACCTACATCATAGGCATGATCCCCCTTCCACCATGTATAACCATGATGAGAAAAATGGACAGTATGATTCAGTCATTTCTGTGGGCGCACAAGCCGCCTAGGCTTAAACTTCGGAAACTTTGCCGGGCTTAGTGGCGCGCGCCTGAAATCCCAGCATGAGTGCGGAAGGCTGAAATTGTGAATGGGGGTTCGCGGCTGCTGTTCCTATCCAATGGTGATCTGTGCTAGAGGTATCCTGAGTATATTCTGTGTAACCCCAAGTCAAGAGGCCTTTTCCTGGTGAACCCCAAGAGATGCAGACTAGTTTCTGTGTCCGTTGGAATCTACAAAGTACACGAGCAGTGAGCTGTGCCTCACAGAAATAACCTCCCAAAAAAAAAACACTTTGGAAACTTCAGCTTGAGTGTGAAAAAGGGGACCTGAGTGTTTCTGATTTCACTAGATACCACCTGGCGTTTATGTCAAGAAATGTTCTGCCATTTTTGAGGGAGCCTCATGATGATTGTTCAATTGCTGAGGCGAGTGTAACAGGTCCACTAGAACCCTCAGCCTTGCTGTCCTCTGCAAATGAGAGGAGGAGGGAAAAGTCTATTCTGACTGAATTTCTACAAACCTGTTGGAAAGATATAGGGAAATGTTTAATGTGGATCCTTTCCTGATAGATTTAGCGTAAATATGGATGCATCCATCGATAAGACTCAACAATAAAGTGTTGTTCTGGACTGAGTGGAGTACAGAAAATTGGAGACCTTTTTGAGAGGATTCTTAGCTTTCCTTCCCTTCCGAGGTATGATGATTAAGTACGACATTGTAGGCTGCACATATAGAGAGTATCGGTCTCTTAAATCTGCTGTACCAATGATGGTCCTTTTGAAGTCTGACTTTTTGGATTCCATGTCAGGATCACATGGCCTCAGAGGTGTACAAACTCCTGAGTGCTTGTCTAGCTGGGAATACGAAACTCCTGAAATCCTGGTCGGTCCGCCTCACAGATGAGATGATGGTGACAAGATAGGAGACACTTTGCAGGAATATTCCCCGAATGTCAATTAACATTGGAAAGAGGGCGTGTCAGGTGAAGTTGTTTAATAGGGTTTTTTGGGCTCCTGAGCGGATGTGCAAGCAAGGTTTGAGCCTGTCGGCCACATACTGGGGATGTGGCCGGTCAGTG
This sequence comes from Ambystoma mexicanum, assembly GCF_040938575.1. Taxonomy (NCBI): domain Eukaryota; kingdom Metazoa; phylum Chordata; class Amphibia; order Caudata; family Ambystomatidae; genus Ambystoma; species Ambystoma mexicanum. The sequence continues at coordinate 150,926,898 of NC_090929.1, read as the reverse complement.
GGACATGTTATGGGATTGTTATAGAGTCAAATCATTCTGGAGCCAGGTGACGAGAGTGATGAACACTGTTCTTGGTGAGGATAGAGAGTATGACTAATTTTGGGTGAGGACACTGAGCTGGCGGACCTGGAATACCATCAGGTGACTTTGATTCAGAGGGCTTCGATGGTTGCCAAGAGAGTCATCTTGCGGAACTGGAGATGTGCAATCTTCCCAACAAAGGATGTGTAGTTCCAGGAAATGTACTCCATTTGCAACTTTGAGAAGATTGCTTTGTGACAGCAGAAGAAAGGCAAACATTTTGATGACATTTGGGGGGGGGGATTTCTTGATTTGGAGTGACGTGCTGTTTCGAGGAACACTGGTGGAACTTGTGTTTGGAGGAACGGTGGTGGAACTTGTGTTTGGAGGAACGCTGGTGGAACTTGTGGTTGGAGGAACGCTGGTGGTGGAGGAACGCTGGTGGAACTTGTGTTTGGAGGAACACTGGTGGAGCTTGTGGTTGGAGGAACGCTGGTGGTGGAGGAACGCTGGTGGAACTTGTGCTTGGAGGAACGCTGGTGGAACTTGTGCTTGGAAGAACACTGGTGGAACTTGTGCTTGGAGGAACGCTGGTGGAACTTGTGCTTGGAGGAACGCTGGTGGAACTTGTGCTTGGAGGAACGTTGGTGGAACTTATGCTTGGTGGAACAAAGGTGGAACTTGTGCTTGGAGGAACGCTGGTGGAACTTGTGCTTGGAGGAACACTGGTGGAACTTGTGCTTGGAGGAACGCTGGTGGAACTTGTGCTTGGAGGAACACGTGGAACTTGTGGTTGGAGGAACGCTGGTGGAACTTGTGTTTGGAGGAACACTGGTGGAACTTGTGGCTGTAGGAACGCTGGTGGTGGAGGAACGCTGGTGGAACTTGTGCTTGGAGGAACACTGGTGGAACTTGTGCTTGGAGGAACGCTGGTGGTGGAGGAACGCTGGTGGAACTTGTGTTTGGAGGAACACTGGTGGAACTTGTGGTTGGAGGAACGCTGGTGGTGGAGGAACGCTGGTGGAACTTGTATTTAGAGGAACGCTGGTGGAACTTGTGTTTGGAGGAACGCTGGTGGAACTTGTGTTTGGAGGAACACTGGTGGAACTTGTGGTTGGAGGAACGCTGGTGGTGGAGAAACGCTGGTGGACCTTGTGCTTGGAGGAACTTGTGCTTGGAGGAACGCTGGTGGAACTTGTGTTTGGAGGAACACTGGTGGACCTTGTGTTTGGAGGAACGCTGGTGGTGGAGGAACGCTGGTGGAACTTGTATTTGGAGGAACACTGGTGGACCTTGTGCTTGGAGGAACGCTGGTGGAACTTGTGTTTGGAGGAACGCTGGTGGTGGAGGAACGCTGGTGGAACTTGTGCTTGGAGGAACACTGGTGGACCTTGTGCTTGGAGGAACGTTGGTGCAGTTTATGGGTGGTGGAACATGTGCTTGGGAGAACGCTGGTGGAACTTGTGCTTGGAGGAACGCTGTTGGAACTTGTGTTTGGAGGAACGTTTGTGGAACTTATGCTTGGTGGAACTTGTGCTTGGAGGAACACTGGTGGACCTTGTGCTTGGAGGAACTTGTGCTTGGGGGAACGCTGGTGGAACTTGTGCATGGAGGAACACTGGTGGACCTTGTGCTTGGAGGAACTTGTGGTTGGAGGAACACTGGTGGACCTTGTGCTTGGAGGAACTTGTGTTTGGAGGAATGCTGGTGGAACTTGTGTTTGGAGGAACGCTGGTGGTGGGGGAACGCTGGTGGACCTTGTGTTTGGAGGAACGCTGGTGGAACATGTGTTTGGAGGAACGCTGGTGGAACTTGTGCTTGGAGGAACGCTGGTGGAACTTGTGTTTGGAGGAACGCTGGTGGTGGAGGAACGCTGGTGGAACTTGTGTTCGGAGGAATGCTGGTGGTGGAGGAACGCTGGTGGAACTTGTGTTTGGAGGAACACTGGTGGTGGAGGAACGCTGGTGGAACTTGTGCTTGGAGGAACTTGTGCTTGGAGGAACGCTGGTGGAACTTGTGTTTGGAGGAACACTGGTGGACCTTGTGCTTGGAGGAACGCTGGTGGAACTTCTGTTTGGAGGAACGCTGGTGGTGGAGGAACGCTGGTGGAACTTGTGCTTGGAGGAACTTGTGCTTGGAGTAACGCTGGTGGAACTTGTGTTTGGAGGAACACTGGTGGACCTTGTGCTTGGAGGAACGTTGGTGGAACTTATGCTTGGTGGAACTTGTGCTTGGAGGAACGCTGGTGGAACTTGTGCTTGGAGAAACGCTGGTGGAACTTGTGTTTGGAGGAACGTTGGTGGAACTTATGCTTGGTGGAACTTGTGCTTGGAGGAACGCTGGTGGAACTTGTGCTTGGAGGAACGCTGGTGGAACTTGTGTTTGGAGGAACGTTGGTGGAACTTATGCTTGGTGGAACTTGTGCTTGGAGGAATGCTGGTGGAACTTGTGCTTGGAGGAAAACTGGTGGACCTTGTGCTTGGAGGAACTTGTGCTTGGAGGAACACTGTGGACCTTGTGCTTGGAGGAACTTGTGTTTGGAGGAATGCTGGTGGAACTTGTGTTTGGAGGAACGCTGGTGGTGGAGGAACGCTGGTGGAACTTGTGTTTGGAGGAATGCTGGTGGTGGAGGAACGCTGGTGGTGGAGGAACGCTGGTGGAACTTGTGTTTGGAGGAACGCTGGTGGTGGAGGAACGCTGGTGGAACTTGTGTTTGGAGGAACGCTGGTAGACCTTGTGTTTGGAGGAACGCTGGTAGACCTTGTGTTTGGAGGAACGCTGGTGGAACTTGTGCTTGGAGGAACGCTGGTGGAACTTGTGCTTGGAGGAACGCTGGTGGAACTTGTGTTTGGAGGAACGCTGGTGGTGGAGGAACGCTGGTGGAACTTGTGTTTGGAGGAACGCTGGTGGTGGAGGAACGCTGGTGGTGGAGGAACGCTGGTGGAACTTGTGTTTGGAGGAACGCTGGTGGTGGAGGAACGCTGGTGGAACTTGTGTTTGGAGGAACGCTGGTGGTGGAGGAACGCTGGTGGAACTTGTGTTTGGAGGAACGCTGGTGGTGGAGGAACGCTGGTGGAACTTGTGTTTGGAGGAACGCTGGTGGTGGAGGAACGCTGGTGGAACTTGTGTTTGGAGGAATGCTGGTGGAACTTGTGCTTGGAGGAACGCTGGTGGAACTTGTGCTTGGAGGAACGCTGGTGGAACTTGTGTTTGGAGGAATGCTGGTGGAACTTGTGCTTGGAGGAACACTGTGGACCTTGTGCTTGGAGGAACTTGTGTTTGGAGGAACGCTGGTGGAACATGTGTTTGGAGGAACGCTGGTGGAACTTGTGCTTGGAGGAACGCTGGTGGAACTTGTGTTTGGAGGAACGCTGGTGGTGAAGGAACGCTGGTGGAACTTGTGTTTGGAGGAACACTGGTGGTGGAGGAACGCTGGTGGAACTTGTGTTTGGAGGAACGCTGGTGGTGGAGGAACGCTGGTGGAACTTGGAAGATCTTTTATTTCTTGAATCATTATAGGGAGAAGGGGGAGGTTCAGTTCACCCTTTTCTTTCTTTCTAATGGCATAATTATAATATATAATAAAAATTATAATTGTGTATGTGGAATGTTGATGTCCTTGTTTGTGATACGACCAAAAATTGTTTATAAAAACAATAGTTCAATAGGCTGAGGTCCTTTTGCAGACACCAGCAACTTAACAGGTTACCAAAGGGAATACTTCCAAGATTGAACGCACCTATTGTAGAGCTCTCCGAGACCATTTGTGTGTGCGCTACACAGGGGTGTGCTGTATATTTAACCTTTACAGACCCGGACATAGGGTTGTACTGTGCGTTTTGGGCCCTGAAGACTGAGTTAAAGGTCTGAGCAAAGTGTAAGCATTTAACAAATTTTACGGGCCAATAATATCCATAACGGCCTTTGGTCTGGGTCTATAAAGCAATTCTTAACTCCCTCCCCCCACTTCTTTAAATGGCTGAAAATAATAGTTGTTAATGTGAAAAAGGGAATACAATGTAAACTAATACGACTTAAAACATTTTTTTTAAGTTTTTTTAAAAAAATACCCATTTGGTAGCTGTGTGTTAATTGGCCTATAACTGCTAGAAGGCCCAGAGCACTATAAAGCAATTACTACGCTTATATGAAATCTAGCAGTCAGTGATACGGAGTATTTTGAACTACATTTCGGTTTTGACGGATGTGAACCTGAATCAGTGAAAAGGGAAATCACGAGATCTTGTGCAAAGAGATGCCCGGAGGGCAGCTGCGGCAAAATATTGGCATAGGAGAGGGGCTGTGATACAAAAGTTTGGCGTAGATTGTGTGAGCAAGCAGGTGTGCATTGGAGACGACGAATGAGATACAAGGGGGATAGGAGAGAGGCGTGCACAGCAGAAAGAAACACTAATGAAGAAAATAAACGCTGACTCTGCAAGGTAATGATCAACATTGCTATAAACTGAAGTTTTAGTTTTTTCCACTAGGTGGCGGAACTATACTGCTCAATGTTCATCCGAATTCTGCAAATAAAGAAAACGGAGGCCACACTTTGTAGCGTCAATGTTACGACACCCCGCAAAAACAAGTTAACAGTTCAAGAAACCCCACATTTTGGTATTTATTATAGGTTTACCATGGCTCAGTGGGTTGAACTCATACTGCAAAGATACGTCACTATGTAACCTACAGGACATCATAGATTTGGAAATAACCAGGTTGATTTAATCTTGAATAATTCCAATGTAGATTCGATGAAGATGATTGATTCCGGTAATTAAAAATCATAATAATTTAGCACCAAGAGGCACTCTTGTAGTGTGTTCTATACAAATGAGCAAGGCTTTAAGTGGGAAGAGAAATAGAGAGGGGCTTCGACAGGGGGCATGGCCTAAGTGGTGGGCGTGGCCTAAATAGTGGTGTGGAGCATTCCCACAAAACGCCAACTATACAGTAATTTACAAAAATCTCAGTGGTGTTTTACTTTATAATTAAGTCCATTGTAGATTAGCCTGTTTATTTAGAGGATTTGGAATACTGTGTCACGATAAACATGGCAGATATTTTCAAAGCAACAACCAACATCGATTGTTTTAAACTTTAAACAATAACAATTGAACTCCATGCAGTTATTTATAAAAGGTATTTACTCTGAAGGTCCTGCTTTGCTTTTTTAAGCTAAAACGAATCTGCACTTTTAGTCTTGATAAAAGGGAGCACCAGAATCTTTCTTTTTTTTTTTTTAAAGAAAAAACAAACAGAAGAAGTGAGCAAGTAAAGTCATTTTCTTAAACATAAAACCAGATTAAATCCAACCTGCAGGAGACAAAGCAGGCTCCTTGGTTGTGTGAAGGCCCCTAACAGCCTGTCACAGCAGGTGGGGACTGCCAGTGTCCTCCTCCATGACACCCCCTCCCCCTCCCCCCCTTGCGCCCCGCACTCCCGCTGTCATGGTGCTGAGAACTGTGCTTTGTCTGATGCTTGTTGTGTGTTAGCGACCCATAAATCTGAAACACTATTTATAATACAGCAGGAGTCATAATAAGGACGCGGGCACGGAGCCAGAGGCGTTGCTGCGGGGGCGGGGGGTGCTAAGTGGGCTATAGCCCCGGGTCTTTTCCAGATCTAGCAACGCCCCTGCAGGGAGCTGAGGAGGACGTGACTTCTTCTTTATGTCGTGTGCCTCACCCCCCACTTCCCACGTGACATGTCCCCACTTTACAAGACTATTAGAAGACATGGGCCTCATTACACGGATGGCGGTGAACCATGGCGCTATCAGCGCCATGGTTCATGCCGGTAAAATACCGGCACCGCCTTGGTGGAAAGGGGAATTACCGCCCTATTCCAAGGTTGGCGGGGCGGTAATTCCCCCTTCCACCATTGCCCTTCCCCATTCCCATTTTTGCCCCATAGGGCTCTATGGGAATGGGGAAGGCCCTAATTATGGTACCGCAAATTGCGGTACCGTAATTAGCTCCCTGGTCCCTTTGGGGGTTGGTTTTTTAACGCCTGCAAAAAGCAGGCGTTAAATTCCCCAACCCGCAAAGGGACCTCGTAGTAAGGCGGTAAGGATTTACCGGTACCGGTAAAATACTGGTACCGGTAAACCCTTACCGCCATCTGTGTAATGAGGCCCATAGGCATGGGACAGAGGGCAGGCATGAAAACAGGACACTACTTCTCCCCCTTACATAAATCATTACATGGCACATTATTCCATTTCCACGATCCACCTTGATGGTTTTTGGAGCACTCTCTTTGACGGACTCCTAGGAACAGCCACTTCGATGTCTGCACCACCGCAACTGTCATCAGTGTCTACGTCAGTATCCGTATAGTGAGAACAGCTCTCTTGTGAGCTCATTACATCAGCTGGCTCTCCCTGTTCAGGAGGACGTTCTTCACGTTTCCTGAAGAACAATGAGTTTCTGGTGATGGAACGACCATGACCTTCAGCCGACACCATGGACCCTTGAACTGCTGTCACAGTCAATGAGCTGGTATCAAACGCGGACACATCCTTCTGCCCTAGTGGTTGGCGTACTAGCACAGAGTCACCCACTGGTATATTCCACTCCTTGGCTCTTCTCCTACCATCGGCATACTTCCTAATTTTCCTTTTACTTGCACTTCTCTTTTCCAAGCCTTTTGCTCCAGGTCTGGACACATCACCGGATGCACTGCTTCTGGCAACCAGGTCCGTACTACTCTGCCAAACATCAATTCCAAAGGGCATACTCCCATCAAACTATGCATCGTGCTTCTGTAGTCTCGTAGTAATGTGCAGATGGCTTGCGTCAATGACCCTCGTGCAATGGTGCATACTGGAGGAGTGTGTTTAATGTTGGCCATGAACCATTCTACAGTGCCATTGGCCTGAGGCCATTCTGGGTTGATCCTTTGATGTTGAAACCCCAAATATTCCGCAAACATGGCAAACTCTTGCCCGCTAAAGGGCAGACCATTGTCTGATTTTACCATTGAAGGGATGCCATAGTCAGCAAACATCTTGTCTAAAACTAAAATTACTGCATGGGCATTGGTAGAGGTGAGAAAAGGTACCTCCTGGAAAGGAGACATCTCGTCAATAGCCACTAAGACGTATTTGCCATTTGTTAGCAGCCAAAACATGTCAATAGTCACTTCATCTCACACTTTCCGGGGTAACAGTGTCATTCTCAGAGGCTCTGGGACCGTGCGCGAAGCCACTGCCTTGTAAATGGCACATGTTTCAAGAGTTTTCTGTATTTTATAGTCCATTTTGGGAAACCACACCTTTCTTCTGAGCTGTCACTTAGTGGGCCAGACCAATTACTCGATCCTGCAGGGACACGAGAATGATAATTCTGTCCTCTTTTAACTGCAACCCTTGTGGAGAGATGGACAGCACATCCTTTAAGAGATGAAATGTCTTCAGTTGTTTCCGTTCACTCCCCAAAACTGTTTCATCACAGCTGCGCGATTCACACCACTTTCCATGTGTCACGTTATTGTTGACTCATGTCAGGACATCGAGTAGTGCCTTGACGAGCTCTGGAATGGTCAGGGACTTCGGAAGTGCATTGTCTGAAATATAATTGATCTACTGATCCACTTTGGACGATTCGGCTTCTTCTTTTGCCAGCAGAGGATCCCTGTACAGCAAATTTGCCCGATTGTTGTCTTTTCCTGGCTGGTGTTTAATGTCAACACAATACTCTTGTAACCTGAGCCCCCAGCGTGCGATCCGCCGAGGGATTTTGGCATTGGACTTGACATATATCGTTGTGAGCGCCTGATGGTCTGTAATAATGGTACATTTCCTTCCATATAAGAACAGGTGATAATGTTCACTTGCTCACGCTACAGCCAAAATGTCACTCTCGGGCTGTAAGTAGGCACATTCAGTGGATGACAAACTTCGACTGGCATATGCAACAATGCGTTGTGGCGAGGAAGACCATGGCTTGAAATGGGCTAGTATGGCTCCCAGTTGTAACAAAAGGTGTCCTAATAATCGCCCCTGTATAAAATTGTCTCTAAGAAATTGTATCTAAGACATTAGCAGCACTATGAATGCTGACAAGATTATTTGAAGGGAAATGCATATTAATTACCATATATGTCTTAATGAATGACACAGAAATGTATGTTTTTGGAAAACGTTATTATTGGGACACGTTTTGTTAAAATAGTATTTCAGCCCTAAGTCCTAATAATATAAAGGCCCCCCTTTTGTTAAATATGTTTGAATGCAGCATCTGCTGTAATAGGATTCATTTAAAAAAAATAGTAGGCAGTTAGATTGCCACATCAGAATTTATACAAAATAGATCACAAAACCTTGTATTGACCATGCATACCTGGAAAGATAACGTCTTAACAAACTTGAGAACAGTTGGCAATACTATATCACTGACAATGGAACAAAGATTGAGCTTTACTGAAGAGCAAACCAATTAGATCATCAGAGGCCCCTCATTATTCAACACCCGAGGAATGGACCCAACTACAGCCATTACCTCATCAGGAGAGGATGTCCTTAAACTCAAAAAGAAATGTTTTCATACCGAAGTACACTGCCATTTCATGCGGGAATATCTAAAAGCAAATATAGTCCCATTGGGACTTATTGTAAGAAAAGAGCCAGTACTATTTTTAGGTGATAACGAATACATGATCTGTTACAGCCATATTGCGACTAAATGCAGCCGCGACATAATGGTGTTTTTAAGGAAGCATTGCTAGGGGGTGTCTGAAGATATTTTGGTTTAACTTGTGCTTTCGCTCCCTTTCGCTAAATTGTTAGAGTGCCATTTGTAGTTGGTTTTCACTATGCCGTTTTGCTCAGTTTTCACTCTACCGCAAACTTGTCTACAATTGATTAGGGAGTTGTATATACTTTCCTTGACTAAACTTAACTTGCTTTATCAACTGTGATTTATGTGTTGAACTAGATGTGTATAAATTAAATCTATATATTCTCTTTTTGATACAAAGCTTTGGTCAGTGTTTCCTTGTGCCATAGTGCTGTGATACCTATTGTGTAAACCCTGAATACTGCTCATCTCCCTCTTGAGATAAGTCTGACTTCTTAGCCACAGCTACCAACTAAATCTTTGTGGTACAGACTGATACCAAAGGGGATTTTTCTTGCTCATACCTGTAGTCTTAATCTTCTGTAGTGCTCCCAAAGGGAACTGCCTAGGATTCTGCCTAACACATGACATGGTCTGGGAAACAGGCATGGAGACAATATCCAGTAGCCACTGGCACAAGACTCAGTGCCAGATGACCACAACTGTGATGAGGGGTGCTGTATAAAAGCCAATGTGTATGGCAACATATGGTTCGGCTGCTCATTGATGGTGATACCAGGAAGTTCTGGACAAGTTTTAGAGCTATCAGTAATGCTGGTAACCTGGAGCTGCTGATTCCCATTGAGCAGCTCATTGAGTTGCACATGGGCAAATTTCCTCACTAATAAATTTAAAGGTGAAACCACAAAGCTTGATTTCCAATCAATATCTAACATGACCATATGTAGCAATGGCATTCTGTTGGTAATCAAAAAACGAAAGTCCTCCGGAGCCCCAGGACCGGACGGTCTATGTAACATCATTTTGAAAGAAAATTCTGAAATCTGGGCCGATATTCTGGTGGTATTATTCCAGAAGGTCATAGATACAGGGATGATGCCTAACTCTTTGATGGCCTCTAATATTATCCCGGTCTAAAAGAGTGGCCCTCGCAATCTCCCGGAGAGTTATAGGTTTTTAGCCTTCATTGACGTACCGAGCAAGATCTTTTGTACTATTATCTTGCAGGAAATAAATAAGTGGATTGAAATGGATAACATCTTGGACAAGAACCAAACTGGCTTAAGGAAAGGCTGCTCCATGGTGGACAATATTTGTAGCAAAAACAAAGAGGTGATGGCTGGAAGGTTTAGACTGAATCTTAACCACTGGCATTGCTCGGGGCAACCCTCCAGACCATCGTTCTTCGCCTGCCAAGCCATTACAGAAGGGGAAAGACCATATGCAAATCAGGCTTGGCCCCACCCCAAAAGGGGAAGTCCAGCCCGAACTGCTAGGTCACATCCCTTCTGCACGAGACCACAAGCATCCCCAAACATGTTTCACCCTTGTTGGGGCTCATCAGTGAGGAGTAGCTTGGGTCTCTAGGCCCAGCAGGCACGGGACCCACGTCTGGGCATACCCGTCACACTCGGGGTGACAAAGCAAAAACAAAGAGGTGATGGCTGGAAGGTTTAGACTGAATCTTAACCACTGGCATTGCTCGGGGCAACCCTCCAGACCATCGTTCTTCGCCTGCCAAGCCATTACAGAAGGGGAAAGACCATATGCAAATCAGGCTTGGCCCCACCCCAAAAGGGGAAGTCCAGCCCGAACTGCTAGGTCACATCCCTTCTGCACGAGACCACAAGCATCCCCAAACATGTTTCACCCTTGTTGGGGCTCATCAGTGAGGAGTAGCTTGGGTCTCTAGCCCAGCAGGCACGGGACCCACGTCTGGGCATACCCGTCCCACTACAATATTTGTATACTGAACACATTAATTGAGCAGGACAATTGTGATAAAAAGTTACCTCTGTATGTACTTTTTGTTGACTTCACCGCTGCATTTGATTCAGTTGAGCGGGTGAGGCTGTGGATGAAATTTAGATCTGCTGGCATGCCCTCCCACCTCCTCTATTTCTGTATTATGATCTACGATGATAGTAGAGCCAGGATTTGTTTAGATAATCGGGGCACACTATCTGATCCCATTAATATTCAAAAGGGGGTTAGACAGGGTTGTGCACTCGCCCCTACATTGTACAATCTGTTCATGTTTGACTTTGGTGGCATTTTTAAAGACAAAATGAATGTCCTTCCTAAATTTGGCCCACATAAGGTTGGCTGGATTTGCTATGCAGATGATATTATTATCTTAGACAACACTTGTGTGTATTTGTAATAGTGCTAATGCCCTATGTGAGTACGCAAATATTAATGGTCTCTCCACTAATCTGAAAAAAAACTCAATTTATGGCTGTCGGCCATAATTGCTGTAAACAAATGACCATACCATGCCCCTTGGGTATGATAAAGAAAGTTAACAGCTTTACATATTTGGGCCATAAAATATGTGGGGAAAGAAGGGAAATGAATCCCTTAGTCCAACTCAGCAAAACAACCAAAATAATGGCAACGTTCACAGCTGTTATGTCATTCTCCAAGAAAACACCTGGGTTCAGCTTGTTGGGTATTGTTAATATTTACAAGCCAAAGCTGGCTGCATGTAATATGTCTATATGCATTGGAAGCCTCTTTGTCTGACTGGTCTGCTTGAGCTGATGTGACTGAAGGTCTGATTTGGAGAAGATTTCTTGGTCTCTCTAATTATACTCTGATACAGGCCATTCGGTTAGAAATGGGGCTCATTTCTTTATCTGCACAAATCGAATAATACAGGGCTAAGCTATATGTTAAAATAAAATATGCTTGTCAAGATTCTCTATTACATATTCTTTGTGAAGGTTTGGAGGGAGGAAATATGAAGGCCTTGAATATCTTCCAGAAGAAAATCCTGTGCTTTTTTGAAATAATAGGGTTCTCCCCTAAATGAGAATTTGGGTAGAGTATGGTATTAAAATCGTTGAAGAACACCCTAGAAAAGTGGGATTGGACTACCAGCAATGACAGGGTTGCTGAACTAAGAACCCTGTGTACATTTGCTCGATTGCCCTTCCTTTATAAAAAGCCTCAGTACTACCTAAAGCTGATGCCTTCCAAGGCTAACCGAAAAATATTCCTGAACATTAGACTCAACCGTCCTGGGGGTATGCAGTGCTAGGACAGGAATTCCTATGGATAGAAGGTTCTGTAGATTGTGTTGTGAGGAAACTGAGGTTGAAACAGTTAGACATGTACTCACCTGCTGTAAAAGTATAAGGTCCATCTATTAGAAGTATTTTGCAAAATATGAATATGACTTGGATTATATTGCAAGTGAAAACTTTTGGTTTCGATGCCTAGCAGGGTGGAATAGGAGTCTAATTATCCTATCACCCATATATGGAAAGTGGCTGATATTCGCCTCTGGGAATTTGAAGATAATGTGAAGTCTGATCAGTTAAGCAGGATTGGTGAGTTGTGATGGAGGATGGGTGTCACAATAATTATGAAGTTGAAGGTATTACCTTTTCTGTGGGTTGGGTCTTTCTTGTGCTGTGTGAGGTTCAGAGTGCGAGAAGGCAGTGGAGATCTTCCTGCATGGGCTTGTTTGCTGGGTTGCCAGGGATCTTGAAGTCGCTGAGGAAAATTGCCAGTATGAGTTAGAGACATGGTTGTGACCAAGTCTGTGAAGTCTCTGATGAAGGAGATGCTGTGCTTCAGTAGTCTCTAGATGAGGTGGAAGATGACAGTGTCCTTCGGGGAGAGCAGGAAGTGGCAGGAGAAGCTTTCTAAATAGCTGATGGTGGCCACATCTAGTTGGGTGCATGGCCATGATACCTTGTGAATGATGGTGTGGCCTCTGCCCATTTTGTTTGGATGGTCTCTTTGTAGAAGGTTGTAGCTGTTGGAGATGAAAACGTCTAAGATATGGGTAGTCGTAGTTGGCATACAGGTCTCGGTAATAAAGATGGTGTCTAAGTTGTGCGTGTTGTGATGCAGTCGCAATGTCTGCTGCATGGTTGATTGCTGAGAGGACATTGGTAAGCATCAGTTTTTGTGTAGTGGTGTATAATGGGGTTCTAATGGGGTCTATGGTGACCTCAGTGAGGTTGCTGCACTGTGTTGCTGGTGGGTGGCATGGTTGGAGATGGGTGGGGATGTGGGCGATGGGCTGTTGTGAGGGAGTGGTGAGAAGCATCTTCAAGGGAGCTTACCTGTTGTTTGTGGAGCAGGGGTTCTGGTCCTTGGTCCTCTCAGTCCGAAAAGGTCCAAACAGGAATTGAGCTTTTGTTCATCTGCTCTTCACTTCCAACGCCTCGGCGAGGGAAGCTTGATGCTCTAACAGTTAAGAAAGGAAAGGACAGGTCTACGAAGGTTGGTGGGGCAGGAGTCACGTGAACTAGATAAACTTGCACCAGCTGACCAGCTGCAAAAGAAAAGAGGGTGCAATGCTGCTTAAGTACGGTAAAAAAGAGCAGCATAACAGGAAGGCAACTAAAAGATTAGCAGTGATTGACCGGTGGGTGCAGCCAAAGTCATGTGACTAAGGGTCCCATATCATTTCCACAAAGTAAATAACTTCATGGTAATTTACTTGTGGAAATTAGGTTGACGGTTTAGTTCGAAATGTATTTTTTTTTAAGTAAACTGTTGATGTCATTTTCACTAAGTAATTTGCCGCGTAGTAATTTACTTTGTGTAAGCAACATCAGACCATGACTAAGGCCCACTGCACCTGATGTCCAACTGCTAAAGAAAAGAGACTGAAAGGCTGCATAGGTAAGCAAAAAAAGAGGGGTAAACCAAGAAGGCACCGAAAGGTTAGCAGTGATGGACAGGTGTGTGGGAGGGTGAGAGACCTAGATCTACTTGCACCAGCTCATCAACTGCTTCAGAAGGTGTCAGGATTTGTACATGTAGATGACCTTATGCCAAACTTACTCCTGGTCAACAGTCATACGTCTTTCTGTGAATCACAAGAAAGTATGTTTATGAAGAAGCGTAACTTGCACTGGCGTAAACTGCAACTATTTCCAGGTGTAAATCGCACTTGATGCTTAGTAAAGCTTTTGTGATGGGCTCCATCAACTGCAATGCATTCTACAAAATGTGCCCTTAATTAGAGGGACTGTTGCTGCTATTGATCATTTGCAGGGATTTAAGTGGGGCTGGGGTTTGGCAGGGCTCTCATAAAATGGCTTTTTTGGGCTGAGGCTCTGCCGGGTTCAGTTGACATCATGTGGCTTAAACATGAACTGGGCTAATATTGAAGACATGGTGCATTTTTATTCCCTCACCACCAATGGCTACAATATGCATCCATGGATTACATGGACAGGATTTTCTCTTCCTCGTGCATACAGTGATTAATTCCAACCAGCATTGTAGTGTCCTGTTTTCATGTCTGCCCTCTGTCCCATGTCTATGGACTTCATTACAATGTTGCTGTTCCGGAAACAAGGGTGCTGGTAAGCTCACTGGCACCCTTGTTTCAGGACCGGCAAACTCTGAGTCTGCCTGTCGTGGCCGCGCTGCCCGACAGGTCTTACCCTGCCGGGTGCAGCGGCCACGGTAGGCAGACCGGTCACCGAAGCACCGGCACCGTTAGCAACAGTGCTGGTGCTTCTGTATCCCCACTCCCATAGAGTCAAATAGGACTCTATGGGAATGGGGACTTACAATTTACCGACGCCTTACTTCCCAGGCTGCATGGCTCGTAATGAACCGGTGGCACCGGGAAGTCAGGCGCTACCTGGTCCGGTGGCAACCTGTCGGTAGCACTGGCAGGGTTATCGCCAGAACCGTAATGAGGAACTATGTCTTCTCCCAGTCTTGTAACGTGGGGACATGTCACGTGGGAAGTAGAGGCATGGTTTACTCAGAGTGAGGCACACAAAATAAAGAAGAATTCACATACTCCTCAGCTCTGTGTCCACGTACTTATTGCAACTCCTGCTGTATTATAGTGTTTCAGAGGCACAGGCAATTAACACACAACATTGGCGACGAGTGTACCCTGCGTGCCCATGTGCTTCTGGTGTGCTGGAACACAGCGGCATTGTGTGCCGGGCTGCATTCTCGCAGCGGATGCTGGCGGGCCTACATAAAGAGGTCTCGCACTGCGCTGTCAATACCACCCTATCTCCAGCAACTCAACAGTGCGGCGCGACGAGCAAAGAAAGGGTGCCTTTGTGTGCTGAGCGCCCCTCTCCCCAATCCCTACGCACTTCACTGGGAAGCATGAAGTGAATAATAGCAGTTTGATTCACCCGTACTGGGTGGATGGACGTATTCCTCCTTTATACAGTGCCTGCCTGCTTTCACACTGCAGGTGGAGCTAGAGGAACAGTGCAGATGTGGTCACATCAGGACAGCTCAATCCACAGTCCCAGTGGCATTCAGTGGCCTATAAAACATGTGATCAAGACATCCTCAGGATCACAATCAGGGAAGGAATAATTAACAATTCAACATTCAGCCTGAAGTGTTAGATAAAGTACATAATTTATCACACACAAAACACTTCTAGAAACCCACTGCATCACGTGGGATTGCTTGTTAATTATACAATTAATGTATTACCTCGTAAAATCCTCATTACAGACTACCCTCACCTAGTGTGGGGTATCTGTCCTTAGGTGGAGAGGTGGAGTGCCGCCTGTCCAGCTGGGCCAGAGAGAAGGGGGGAGTGGGAGAATCCTATCCCTGATTCTGCAGTATACGAAGTAATGAAAACCTCTTGATGAAGGTGAAGCAATGTCTCAAGCACTAGGGCCACATTTCTATGAGGAGCTATTTCCCACGGGTCATAGACCCTTCATTCTTTATTCGACCTTCGGAGAAGTGTGTGTGCCCCAAGTTGTAGATCACTTGCTTAGTTTTAAAAACAAAAACAACAGAAGTAACACATGTACAGTACATTACATTCAATCAGGAAATCATAAAAAAGCCTCTTCTATTGAGGCCTAATAATTCGTGTGACTGTATGAGCTCAATTGTCCAGCCCTACGGTGGTCTCTTGATGATGTAAGCTGTAGACCATAACCGATTTTAGAGTTCAGATATAAATGTCCACATTGGTAGAAAGTTCTTGGAGAATTGGTTCTCCATTACAAAGGCATAGTTAATTGTCGGTATCCCAGCATGTTCTTCGGGATATCCTGTTTACAGGGGTCGACCAGTTTCGATGATTTCCTACTTTATCATCTTCTTCAGGACCAGTTAGTTATATTTTGTCTTGCGAGAGATCAGCATTTCAGGTGGATATGGGGAACCATCACCCCGTCTACCTTATCCCACAGACCTGGCATTGGAGGTCTGCGTACTTTTTGGCTATCCAGGCTTTTTACTGCTCTTCAATGATCTGGACAGGCCCCGTTTGGGTAATTGGGATTCCGTATTTCTTCAAAGAATGCCCATCACGCTGGCCGGAACACTGTGAATCGCGCTCCGTGTCGGCCACCTTGATCTGTTCTTGGCACCGTGCACCTGGCCACCCTCTGTCCTCCGGGCCCAGGTACTTGCTCACCCTGCCACCCTCCTGCACTGCCTCCGGGCCACCCTTTGCACTGGGGTCTGTATCTGTACACATACAGTCCCCCCCTTTTTCTTCCTGCACTCACAGACCTACCCTGTTGCTGCCTTAACCCCAGCACTTGCCACTTGCTGGCTGCACTACCACTGTTTGTTGCCTTTATTGTTTATTTATTTATTATTATTTATCTGTTTCTCCTTTCTCCCCCCTTCCATGCACTTTTCCCCTCCACCTCTCCCATGCGTTCTCAATGTCACTGGGCCTAGTAAGATCCTTGTTTTGTTCTCCCCTGTTCCCCTCCCTTGCCTTGTCACGCTCTGAAACACTTGTGTACGAGCGCAATAGAAATAAAATATCAATTCAATCAATTCAATTCAATCCCTATGAATCTAACACACTGCTCAAATGTAAAAGGATGTTTGAAACAACCTGCTCATACAAGGACAAATCTGCGAAGTTTGTTATCTAAGTTGTGAAAGGTGAGGTGCCAGGAATAAACATCCTCAGCTTCAAATCAGCCATGCAAATGGGGTTGATGCAAATAATGTACCGAATTATGTTGGCGTACACCACAAATCCCAAAGACATGGTCGTCAAGATGTTTCCCCCGCTGTTTACTGGACTGGGTAAACTAAAAGAGAAGCAGATTAAATTGCACATTAACCCTGATGTTAAACCCGTCGCACAGCATTATCAGGGAATCCCACTGAACATTCACAAACAAGTAGAAGACGAAATACAATCACAGTTGAACCACGACATTATTGAACATGCAACAGGGCCCACTCCATGGGTTTCTCCAATTGTTCTTGTGCCCAAGAAAGAACACAGGGGGATTTGAATTTGCGTGGACATTCGAGCATCCAACCTGGCTATTGAAAGAGAGAGGCATCTATCTCCAAGAATGACCTATATGATGAATCTACTGGGTCGAAGGTGTTCTCAAAACTGGACCTTAACAAAGGTTACCACGAGTTAGAACTGCACCTTGAATCTCGGTATGTCACCACCTTCACAACACATTTGGGATTATTCGGGTATAAGAGACTCAGCTTTGGGGTCTCATCAACAGCTGAAATCTTTCAGAATGAGATTAATCAAATCATCAGGAACATTCCCCAGTGCCTCAACTACTGTGATGACACTTTAATCTTTGGGGCCACACAGGAGGCGCATGACGACACTCTGTGATGAGTGTGCATGCCACTGGAGAATGTTAACTTGACATTGAATGCAGCAAAGTGTGAATTCAGCAAATCAACAGTGAAGTCCTTTGGACATATATTCTCAAGCAAATATCTACAGCCTGATCCTTCCAAGGTGCAAGCTTTAATTGCCACACCAACTCCTACACCAACGTCAGCAGTGCAATCATTTCTGGGTATGGCCAGCTACTGCACAAGATACATTCAGGACTTTGCCTTGGTTAGTACACCATTATAACTCCTCGCCATCAAAGAACAAGAATTTGCATGGACATCAGAGTGTGAAGAAGCCTTGAGGGAGATCAAATCACACATCTCATCAGCCT
Source organism: Ambystoma mexicanum (assembly GCF_040938575.1). Lineage (NCBI taxonomy): Eukaryota > Metazoa > Chordata > Amphibia > Caudata > Ambystomatidae > Ambystoma > Ambystoma mexicanum. The sequence goes on along the minus strand of NC_090929.1, from coordinate 150,909,143 downwards.
CTTACATGGCCTACTATGACCCAGATCTGGAAACAGAGCTGACCGTGGATGCAAGTCCAGTAGGCTTGGAGGCCATACTATACTTAACAAAAGGGGGGCCATTATATTATTAGGATTTATGGCTGAAGTACTATTGTAAGAAAAGTTGTCCCAATAATCAAGTTTTCCAAAAACATAAATTTCTGTGTCATTCATTCAGACATATATAGTACGTTATACACATTTCCCTTCAAATAATCTTTTCAGCATTCATAGTGCTGCTAATCAATTTCTCAAAAAACAAACATTCATGGCAAATATTAAAATGAACTTGTGACACCCAACAATCAGTGATTTTCCTATGCATCCATTTGTTGACATAACACATATGTAAATATATAGACAAAACCTTAAATACAACACATATACATATATATGGATAGAAGAAATTGGGTTTAATACATTGGACAACTTTCTGCTATTTGCATTCCCTTAAAGATTTTAGTGTATGTGTCAGGGTTAGTTATTCGTCCTGAAGGCTTTTCATTTTTGGTGAAGAAATTACCTATTGTCGTTCATTATTTCCTCCAGAGGTCCTTCGACCAATCCTCGGTCGAGGTTGCTAGTAGTTAGCTGTGAATGGGGATAAGGGCTTGAATTTCCGAGTCTTAGTCCTTTCTGTAGACGTTTTGGCAGGATATTAGAGCTTCATCTGCCTTGTTCGGGATCTGGATTGGAGTACCCCTAGTGTGGGAACACCACATTCCGAATTACTAGATTGTTGATCATTAATTCCCTGCAGTCAGAGAAGCAGGACACTAAAGAGTGAAAGAATGAAGGAAAACATTACCTTTTAGGGCCCTGTCATTACTGACCCTGTAATACCAACCCTTCCTCTGGGGGTCGGGCAGGGACATGGGCAGCAAGCCTCAGTGCTGTATCAAATGATGTGGGGGGTGTTGTTTCCTCCTATTCCTCTGTTATATTGCTGCCCAAGGTTGTGGGGGACTGTACCCTTGGTTTGGGAGAACACTGCTGTAAGGAGACAGAACAAAGGGATGGTCATGTCTCAGAGAATGTTCAGGGGGTCTCTGCTTATGGAGAGGATAGATATATATTAACCAAGGTTTAGAAGGGCTAGCTCTCATTCAGGGCTGTCATAAGGTAATTCTCTGCCCCAATAGTTATGCTGGGATCTCCACCTGAAGGTGTAAAAACAATGGATAGAGGGGTGGGAGAGGTGAATACAAGGTTACCTCTCTAGCTAGGTTGTGATAACGTTGAATTGTTACCAGTTAGATACCTGTGAGGTGGGTTTGCTCCCTTGGGTGAATTCCCGCTGGTGTGGCCGCAAACACTGATTTTTCAACTGTGTCGGGTTTGTTTTTATCTTTGGTTCCAATACTATGCAGAATAAAGAAAATAGATCCTCTGTTTGTAAGGGGAGAATGTGTCGGCATTATATCTCGTAAGAGGCAATATCTATTTGAGAGACGGCTTACTGAGGGGACTGCGAACTGCATTCCCTGTGTGCAAGGAAGGACGCAGTGGTTTCCGAGGTTACATGGGGCCATTTTGCATAGGCGCATGCGTATTGCGCAAGAGATCGATAGCTAGCATATTATAGTAAAGGAGCTGGCCATTTTGGAAAGGCTACTCTGTATGCTTTTGTCGGGTTCAACTGCTGTCAGGGCGGAACCTCGTAATGGAGAGCATCAAGTATGGACCAGTGCGTAGTAAATCGGCATGTAAAACTCAATAAGCATTTAAACACTTAAGGCATGTCTGATGTCCTCTGCATGGTGTACTCTGGAATTTATGGTCCGAATTCGAAGAAGCGACCCAATATTAAGACTTTTATTGCCTGTGTCGCTTGTATGGACTAAGTCTGCTAGATAATATCCTCAGAGGGGCTGCCGATCCTGATTGGAAGGATACCCATGTAGCAAACTGAGACTAGTGGTCTTCTGTATTGACATAGATCAAGCAAACATTTTATGTGTCCATTTGTTTTTTTCTATTTTAAAGGACTTCATCTTTTTAGTAAATCTGCATGCCGTGCAGCTGCCGCATGGGTAATGGCCACTGATTTCTCTCAGGTTACACAAGGAGCTTCTTGTTTCCTTTTTTCACGTGCGTGCATGTGTCAGATACTCTTTTCGATTTTTTGATCTCTTAAGGGCCATACGTGGCAGTGATTTCCCAGGCAATCTTATTTGTACTAATGGCCAGAATTTCTTAATTATGGATCTGAGTTTGCCGGTATCTGGGTCAAAAGTAGTTACACGTGTTGGTTTGTTGTCATCGCTGCTTCTGATCTTTGGAGTCAATCGCGTATCTGTAGGGGCATATTTGGCTCTCTTTCTAGCATTTTTGAGTAGTGTTTCAGGATAGGCTCTTGTTCTTAGTTTCTCCTCTAGTTCATCTGCATGACGCTGATATTCAGATCATTCTGGGCAGTTCAGACGGTTCCTTAGGTACTGCCCATATGGGACATATTCTGGGACATTTTCCTTCAGGTTTTTGGGTTGATGGCTCTCAAAGTGTAACAGCATGTTTCTATCTGTGCTCTTTTTGTATAATGTGCTCAATAATTTCCCTTATTTATTTAAAATGGTTAAATCCAGGAATTTGATGGAGCGTGGGCTGCTGCACATAGTAAATTGGATTTCAGGTTTTCCTTTGTTCAACCATTCATGAAACTCATTGAGTCTCTTGAGGTCCCCTTGCCAGATAGAAATAATGTCCTCTATGTAATGTTTCCATTTTGTTATCCTTTGATGAAAGGGGTTTATGTTTGCAAATACATGCATTTCCTCATACATAGCCATATATATGATGGCTAAGCTGGGGGCAAAAGCTGCTCCGATTGCCATGCCACAGGTTTGAAGATAATACGTTTTTTTAAATAGAAATATGTTTCTATTAAGAGCTATTGTGAGTAGTTCCACAATGAAGTTTGTCTGAACCCTGTCCTGGGTCATGTGGTGTGTCAAATGGTTCCTAATGCATTCTTGAGATGCTTCCTGTGGGATGCTAGTATATAGTGTTTTAATTTCCATTGTCACCAGGAGGTGAGTAACTGGATCGAAGGGTGTGTCTTCAGAGTATGTAATCATAGTCATAGGGCCTAATCACATGGATGGCGGAGAACCATGGCGCTAATAGCGCCATGGTTCATGCCGGTAAAATACCGGCACCGCCTTGGTGGAAAGGGGAATTACCGCCCCATTCCAAGGTCGGCGGGGCGGTAATTCCCCCTTCCTCCATTGCCCTTCCCCATTCCCATTTTTGCCCCATAGGGCATAATGGGAATGGGGAAGGCGCTAATTACGGTACCGCAAATTGCGGTACCGTAATTAGCTCCCTGGGTCCCTTTGCGGGTTGGTTTTTAACGCCTGCAAAAATTCCCCAACCCGCAAAGGGACCTCGTAGTAAGGCGGTAAGGATTTACCGGTACCGGTAAAATACCGGTACCGGTAAATCCTTACCGCCATCCGTGTAATGAGGCCCATAGTGTCTTTCAAATATTAACTTGTTCCTTGGTTCAGTGGTTTTTAGAAATAATCAATGAACTTGCATAATGGCTCTAGTATACAGCCACAGCCTAATACTATGGGTCTGCCAGCTGGATTGCTCGAGTCTTTGCGTATTTTTGGCAGCACACAGAATGCTGGAATTCTGCCTTGTGAATTAGTTGAATTCATTCTTTGTAAACCATTCATGTTGGTAGGCAAAGTTTGCAATCTCTTCTATCTGTTGGATCATTTCTACTGTGGGGTCTTTTCTCAGTTTCATACAGTTGTTCCCTTCTTCCAGCAGGCCATCTGTTGATATTGTTCCAGGGATCAGATTACTACACCCCCCCCCCTTATCTGCAGGTTTGATGATAATGTGTGGGTTGTCACTCAAAGCTTTTAAGGCTTTGCGTTCATTATTCGATAGATTGTGTCTTGTCTGATGTTTATTTGTTTGAAGTTTAGATATTTTCCTAATGACACATTTTCAAAGGAAATAATCTCCCTTGCTGTTTGATTCTCATTGGGTGTGAACGTTGATTTGGGTCTCAGTCCTGTATCTACTTCCAGATCACTGCTTGGTGTTTCACTAAAGAATGATTTAAGGTGGACCTTTGTGAAGAAGTGTTTCATTTCTGTTTCTAGGGTGAACCAATTAGTTAAATTGGAAGGAATGAAAGACAACCCCTTTGCTAGGACTGATTCTTAATCTGCAGTGAACCTACCTGCAGACACATTGCATATAGGGCTGGTTGGAGTTCCATTTATCTCTGTTGTGATCGTCAGTAGGTGGTAGGCAAGGAAAAGCAGTGGGGTGGGGTGTAGGTGTTTGATTAAGGTTAGGTATGTGCATACTCATCTTCCTCTAGTTCAGCTGAAAGGTAGTGCAGAAAAGTAGCAGCATAAAGCTGAGATGCTGATATATTTTAAGATCTATTCTAGCTGGCAGATCTGGTACTATCAGTTAGGTGTACTCTAAAGAAGTATGGCTGGATTGGATTCATGATGGGCTGGCAATGTGCTCAAGCAGTCTAATGTAGTTTGGGGCCCAGTTGGATTGCATGTGTACAGTAGTACCTGGAGCGTTCCAAGTGCCAGATGAAATTACTAATGACGATCTCAGACCCAAATAACCAGACAGACTCAAAGAGTATGGCAAAATACAAATGTATTATCAGCTCAATGAAGTAGGGCAATCTAGCGAACAACGATTCGTAGTCCACACACTCACAATAATAATTTGATTATACAAAGGCTTTATACCTTAATGTACGTCAGCTATCACATTATCCTATGTGGCAAACTTGAAAAACCTATTGACAGGAGGGATTGGTTAAGGGAACATATGCATCTATAGCTTGTATAAGTGTTAGTATCATTATTGGATGCCCTTATCTGGTGGGCACGCCTCAAACCACCTCTAAATACATATAATACAGGTTAATAGCAAATTTAACAGCATCAGACTGGATTCTGCAACACATGTATATCGCACTGCTGCATAGACCCTTATGATTGGTTGGCATTCTTTCCCAACCTGGATCTTTCGTCTCATTAGCAGCATGTAAGCAAAACAAACTTCAGGTGCAGAGAACAATGTCAGACTACTATCCACTCGCCCAATTAGTACATCATCTCTCATTGGTCAGGCCCTAAACCAAGGTCTCTTCTTTGTAGTTGATCTTGCGGACTGTTCTCTTCTCTGGAACTTTTAACAGAGGGTAGGTAAACCACTATCTTTGTCTGCAGCTTAATGAATATCCCTTTTGTTTTTACTTCTGAATCACATGTGAAGAGATCACAATTTTGTCAATTTTGAGCTTTTATTTACTGCTATTTAATTAAATAAGGGTGGGTGTCAGTACTCCTCTTGGCATCGGGAGACTTGGTTGCTCTACCTCACGCATGCTTTCTGCATCCTTGACTGTCCAACACTTGCATGTGTACAGTACTACCTGGAGCGTTTCAAGTGCCAGATGAAATTACCAATAACGATCCCAGACCCAAATAACTGGACAGACTCAAAGAGTATGGCAAAATACTAATTTATTATCAGCTCAATGAAGTAGGGCAATCTGGAGAACAACGATTCGTAGTCCACAGACTCACAATAATAATTTGCTTATACAAAGGCTTTATACCTTAATGTACGTCAGCTATGACATCGTCCTATGTGGCAAACTTGAGAAACCTATTGACAGGAGGGATTGGTTAAGGGAACGTATGCATCTATAGCTCGTATAAGTGTTAGTATCATTATTGGATGCCCTTCTCTGGTGGGCACGCCTCAAACTACCTCTAAATACATATAATACAGGTTAATAGCAAATTTAACAGCAACTGCTATTTAATTCAATAAGGGTGGGTGTCATTACTCCTCTTGGCATCGGGAGACTTGGTTGCTCTACCTCACACATGCTTTCTGCATCCTTGACTGTCCAACACTTGCAGATGTTTTCTTCTTTGCTTAATCTAAGAGAAATATGTCTTACGTACATGGCTTATCCTCTTGACTCCCTTTGTGTCTTGCGATTATTCCTTGACGTGGCATCCTTGATCCCAGGCCAAAAGATATTATTTGTTCCTCACACAAAGCTGTTTTCCAGAACCTCTTAGCTCTGCAGCACTGGTCTGTTTCTGAGGTAGCTTGATTGGTCTCAACACGAGTCCGGCATCCATCTTTCAATCATGACTGTTTTAGTCACGTTATATTTTCTTCTGCAGCAAGCTTTTATATGTCTTATGTAACTTACATTTCTGCGTATGTACATTCACTTCATCTCTTCTCACTTATTTCTTTGGTGGACATGATTTCTTCATATTCGATTACATCTTTCTCTTGTTACTTCAGTTACATCTTTATTCTTCAAGTATTCGTATGTCGTTTCAGTGGGTCCTTATGTCTTTTCTTCATGACTTCACTCTGCCCTCATCTAATTTCAGTGACATCCCCTCAATGTCCAGTGGTGTATGCAGACATCCTTCCAACACGTCAGGGCGAGGCTACATTTGATATGGTTGTCTGAGTGCATAACATCTCTCGTATCTTTGATGCAGCATTGGGACAATACCTGGTGTCACGCATAGTGGTCTCTTACTACTGTTCCAGTATAACGGAGATGAGGGGGAGGGAGCTAGAGATGACGTGTACACCTACTCCTCTATACATGTGCTTAACCTTCCCCAATGCACCTTCTCACAAATGTGTTGGTCACTTGGCTTTTAGCTTTCTTTGATTTGACCAGTGGTGGGAAGGTCCTGATTGTTGACTTTGGCAGGTGAGTAGCTCTCCTAGCTGGGCTGAACTCGGGGAGCGGGCCTGGGTTGATGCCCCAGCATGGGCCAAAGATTCTGCCAGAAAGAAAGTCAGTGTTGAGGCTTGGTTGGCTGCACTGTTGGATTTTGTCTGCTTCCCTGCCCCAGGTTCCTTGTCTTGTTACCCACAGATGTATGTCTATTGCTCCCCTACTATTGTTCACCAAACCAACTGGTCGACAGTAACTGCTCCCTACAGCCAACTGCGAGATTGCACTTTAACATGGTCAATTTCCATCTGGTTGACCAGTAGTGGTTGTTAATGCCCAAATGATTGACTTTGTACTGCATGACTCACAGGCCTTATTGTCTGTTCTTGGGGGTCCCCCCAATCATACCAGGCTGCACCGGTCTCACCCATCCTCTCTTTCTCTACATCTTCATCCCTGCCCTCCCCAACCCAAATTCTAGATACTACTGCATTTCATTCTTGGCCTTCACCCTCATTCTTATCCCGCGCCCACCTTTTCCCTTCTTTCTTATAAATCCTTACACAGTGTCCTTTTCACGGGCAATATCATGTTTGTTTTGTCTCTCCCGTAACCCACCTCCTCACCTGTAGCCCAGGTGGTCCCCACCTCCCTTTTCGCAACTGCAATTCAGCCATCTCCTATAAATCCCCCACTGCCTCCTGGTCTCCCCGCTCTTGCTTCGAGCAGTCTTATGGCCCCAACCACTATCAACCTTCTGTGCTGCTTAATTCCTTCTTCTCCCAACCAAACCAGCCGCCACCACTTCTCTACATCTATTTTACCCAGCCTAAACTCCAACCAGGCTGTTGTTGGCCCTACGCCACCACACTCGATTAGTGCTTTGTGTTTGTTTTGCTAGCCGTCAAAGCAGAAGTTAGCATTGCACGCACTAGCAGGCGCCCAGGCGTGCTGTTGTGTGCAGCCTTGACCTGCATTTGGAAAGCAAAGATGAAAGCAAAGAGAATCAACAAAGATGAAGTATTTTAAAGTAGGTTAATGTCATGCCTATAAAGCATTTAGAAAGATGTTGAATTTAAATCTCTTCATGATGCCCTTTCAATTCACAAAACCATTCATTGATATCTTTGTGGCAAGCCAGTTTCATATGACAATCAAAATAAGGTGGGAAGCGGTATTTGTCGTCACTTTAAAATGTTGATCAGCTGGGTATCTATAAGTAGACCCAATACTGCCACCCACCAGAACCCCCCTACTCTCCTCCCTGCCACTGTGCCATATGCTTGCTTATTTCTAGTGGACCGTCATCTGCTGGTCTCCCATTCTCTGTGTTCCCCTTAAAATCCTAACTGGATCCTCGTTGCTTCGTCCCATACTTGTTCCACCTGCTCACACCTCGAAGGTATGAGGTGTGTGTCTGTTTTTCCCTTTCCTTCTGTCTCCATCTCCCTTTCATCTCTCCATACCTCCTTCTTAGTTCTTCTCCCATCCTCGTAGGGTTCACTCAGCACCTCCTCCTCAGCTCCGTTTATCATGTACTCCTTAACTCCTCTTGCCACCTCCTCCTTAGATCCTTTCCCCACCACCTCCTTAGTTCTTCTCCCATCCTCCTGCGGTGCACTCAGCACCTCCTCCGGAGCGCCGCTTAGCATGCACTCCTTAACTCCTCAGCTCTGCTTAGCACGCATTCCTTAACTCCTCTTGCCACCTCTTCCTGAGCTCCTCTCCCCACCTCCTCCTTAGTTCTTCTCCCATCCTCCTAATGTCTAATTAGCACCTCCTCCTCAGCTCTGTTTAGCAGGCACTCCTTAACTCCTCTTGCCACCTCCTCTTTAGCTCCTCTCCCCACCTCCTTCTTAGTTCTTCTCCCAACTTCCTAAGGTCCACTCAGCTCCTCCTTGTCAGCTCCGCTTTGCATGCACTCCTTAACTCCTCTTGCCACCTGCTCCTTAGCTCCCCTCCCCACCTCATCCCTAGTTCTCCCATCCTCCTAAGGTCCATTTAACACGCACTCCTTAGCTCCTCTTGCCACCTCCTGCTTAGCTCCTCTCCCCTCCTCCTCCATAGTTCTTCTCCCATCCTCCTAAGGTCCACTCAGCACCTCCTCTTCAGCTCCGGTTAGGATGCTCTCTTCAACTCCTCTTGCCACCCCCTCCGTATCTCCTCTCCCCACCTCCTCTTCAGCTCTTCTCCCATTTTCCTAAGGTCCACTCAGCACCTCCTCTTCAGCTCCGCATAGCCTGCACTCCTTAGCTCCTCTTGCCACCTCCTCCTTAGCTCCTCTCGCAATCTCCTACTTAGCTCCTCTCACCGGTGCCTCTCAGTCTCTCCGTTCTGTAGTCGCAAACCACTTCTAAACACTCACCATCTACAAACACCTACACCTATCCTCTGACCTCCCTGTCTTATATGAGCGTCTCATACTGACCTATAACTAATCACAATACAAAAACATGCATCCATACTATAATAATCACTTTTTCTTCCCCCTCATCCATATTTTTTCCCCCTACTGATTTGGTGTGTCCACTACCTAATCCTTCTATCCTTACACCTCCGCACCCAACCCTCTTCTGTCTTATCCAGAGACCAAGGTTTGGCGTCTCTGTTGTGAGGTCAAGGTCAGGCTCTGTAAGACCACTAATGTGGTGACAGGTGCAGTATAAATGCTTGATAACATAACATAAAGGCAAGAATTCCTTCCTCCGAAATATGGTGGCAAAATAGCCGCTTCGATGATGTAGGCCGGCCATTTTGTCTTCAGGATACTTGGATTTATGCGAGCGGTGTTGGAGTGCTCTGTTCTTGTCTTTACAGTGATGCAACTTCAGAGTCAAATGAGGGTTTGATTTTGGCTATTTTCTTTCTAGACTGTAGGGTTGAGTGCATCAAGAGCTCTTCCCAGCCCCTTGCAATGATTTATTTTATTTTTTAAGACAGACCTGTGCTAATGTAGTGTTGACTGTTTGCTATGATGATAATTGAAATTGAAATAAAAGAAATGTAAGAAAGAGCTCTCCCCAGCCCAATCCATGGTAGATGTTACTTAACAGAAAGTCTGGAGGCCCAGAGGTCATACTATAGTTGGCAAAAAGAGTGGGTGATACTCTTTTCATAGGTTGCGTAGGGCGAATCCTTTAAACGGACAGTCTGTACTTCTAGTACACTTGCCTTGTGGTTACTGGCACTACTTCCATGCCCCAAATGGGGACTGGTCTATCTGAGGGACCATGCTGTAAGACCTTTCTGCCAGACTATTACTAGCCAAGGGATGCTCCTCACACCTCCTGGGCCCAGCATCGTATGGCTTATGGAGACATCTGGCCCCCTTGGTGAATGCACCGTCCAACCACTGGGTTGGTAGAGGATTTGTGACGTATAATAGCGTAGTCAATGAATAGTGCTTTATGATTACTCCAAAAAGTGGGATGAGATTGCCGGTCCGAACTGCCCCGGCCATTAATCACCCCCGGATTATAAAATAGTAAGAACTCCAGATAGAGTATCTCAGGAGGGTTGTAGGAGGATTATACAAACTGGCTATATCATTCAATTAATCTAATATACTTGAATCCTCTGAGAAAACATCTGTGTTGGAAAATTAGACATTGCATTCCCTGCCACAATATAAATATTTTCCCTCTCCAGAAGAAAACCCAAAGACACATTTTCCAGTAATTCCATATGTTTTCTTGTGATCAATTAACTCCCCTTTTTCTCCAAGTCCTGAGTATAAATATTAAGCAAATGGCATTAATCGAGTAGTATTAACCTTTGAAGAATGTAGCAGGAAACAGATCAGGCCCCCCTGAACTTTGCCAATGGAAGCCACATCTACAATTACATGTGTAACCTCATGCAGTCGATAGACTACTGGTGTGATTGGCTCAAAAGATTAGCAATAGATTGGGAAAGGTCTGCACTCAGCAACAAAGGCAACCTTGCAGGTACCCCAGTGCCATTGGTACATTTATTAATTTCTATTAAGTTCTTTGTTTCACAAAGCGATGATGGTCTCAATTCACTGGTTGTCTGGGTGGCAATTCTCATGACACTGCCACAGTGGGACTTGGCAGAAGACCCTAGCATTGCTTTGGCTTAGGTCATCATTTCTCTCCGCCCCACTCCAGGTGTGTTGCCCGCTGGAGTTATTAACACTCCTTGAAGTCTTTCCAGGAAATCCTGTCATCCCATTTCGATCATGGTTTTTAAGGAAGATGAGCGAAAATCCAGTAAAATAACATTCTTTGCAGTTGCCACATCCCAAAACGACACGATCTATGTGATATTTTCGAAAATCAATACCTGGGCCCAAAATACCGCCCCCCGCCCGCACATTTCAATGCACTTATGTGCGGGGGAGACCCCAAGCAACTCCTACCATACTCCCTTACAATATTTATCCTCACCCATCACGCACATATAAGTGCGTTGAAAGATGCATTTCGAAATTCGGCATTTTGGACTGCAGCATTTTCGGCCACGATATTTTGGGGTAACACCATTGACACAATCTCAATAAATAATTTGAGAGTTCGATGGCAGACGGGATGCCATTCTGATATACTCTCTAATGAATAGCATTGTCTTATGGGCCACAACCAATGGGTAACCTTCTTTATAGAACATAGAGCCCTTTTGGGGTCTCCCTGTCCCTTATATCCAAAGCTGAAGGGCCATACCTACCCATGACATACCATCCCATGTTCTGCTGCCAGGCTGAATGCCCTTCTGCTGCTGCATAGACATTGCTTGTTGTTTCCTGTTCACTCTTGGGAGTGATTGAGTAGCCCCCCTTATGTGGATAAATCAGGGGAAGACATTTCAGCCATATTCGCTTCTTGGCTCTATGCTATGATTTTTAGAAGTGTTAACACAAGCTAATTGTGGTTTCAAGTGCCCATTTTATTACTGAATTCCAAAATCACACCCTTCAAATATGAAATGATATCTTTCTGTACTTGGAATAAAGTAGCAATATCAGACAGTTTGAACACCCCAGCAAGCACCCTTTCAGAATCATCAGCAATTAGGCTGGGATATTTCGGCTTGTATGATGAATCCAAAGAATGTGTCCCTTTTCCCCAAGGGGGAGGCACCCCCTTTGGGACCAGGGAGATGACCCTGCTACGCAACATCCTACCTAGAGGTCAGGGGAAGAGGGATCCCACTGGGGGTGACTCCTCTCGGCCGACAAGGAATGCCAGAGGGAGACTAACACCCCACCTTCTCTTTCTCACACATGTAACATGTTATTTGTTACATATGTAGTCAGCCAGGTAATTATGTGCATAGCCCCTTTAATTTGAATGTCTTGGTTTCTGACCTGTGTTTGGTGTCACATTCTTGTGGAAGCCAGCACCAATCAAGTTTCTTCTTCTGTTCCAGTGAGGAACTTGAAGACCGCAGTACAGCCAAGAAGGGGATGAGGACCCGCTGTGGAGCGAGGGACACAGGTTCGTGGATCCATGCAGATTAGAAGCTGAGTACAAAGCAGGCGCCAGGGTGGGGGGAATCCAGAGACAGAACGGTGAACGCTGTAGATCAACAAAGGTGGAACCTCGTGTCAGAGAGGGGTTGCTGTGGCAGCAAGCGCCACCACCACTAAAGGCATGGAGTACTGGGTCCTGGAGTGTAGACACCAACACTGCCACAGGATGCAATCGCTTGCAGCGCCGACATTGAAAGGGCCAGATTAGTCCATATCCTGCAAGGGGCACACCAAATGAATACCCCTGGATGGGGTGCATGAAACCGAACAGGCAAATGGGCCAGCAAAGCCGATAGCCTGAAAGGAGCATACCAACAACATACCCCAGTATTGAGTGAACGGAACCGAGCAAGCAAAGGGGCGCCAGAAGACCTTAGCCCGTTGAGGGGCCAACCAAGAGTATACCCCAGGATGGGGTGAACAAAAACAAACAAGCGAAGGGACCAGAGAACCCTGTAGTCCAAGAGGGGCCAATCAAGAGTATACCTTTGGACAGATTGAACAAATCCAAGTTAGCAAAGTGGGCAGAGAAGCCCGTAGCCCATGAGGGGCCAACACAAAGCAAACCCCAAGCCAGGGTGCACAAAGTCGAATGAATGAAAGGGCTGGAAAAATCTGTAGCTTGCGATGGGCCAACAACAAATATAACCTGAGATGGGGGTGAATGAAAATGAACAACCAACCAGGCCAGAGTTGTCCAATGCCCCAATGACTGAGAAACAGAGAATCAGACAGAAGAAGCACAGAATCTAGCTGAGGTCACCAGAGACAGGAGGGCCTAGGAACGAACGTTCATGGCCTTGGGAGTATCGAGACTCCCGGGAAAGATCTGCATATCCCTGGAGAAGGGAATTGATCAGATGGTTGGATGAGGACTTGGTGTTGGACTCAACAGAAACTTTGAAAGACTTTTTCTTTTTAAGCCATTCTTTGGATTTTGATACAGGAGAGTATTTGCGAACTCTGTGGTGAAGGTTAACCAGTCACCACTACTTTCCTGGGTGAAGTAACTCTTACCTAAACCACAGTTTTTGGCTCCTTCTCTCTATCTTCTTTTTTATACAATAGATCAGTGTTAGGTTAGATTGGGATTTGAACAGAGGACTGGCTTTAGCTCGTGAGACATCCTGACGAGCACCTTTTTGTTATTTATTTGCATGGGGAACTCATCTTAGAAGTAGGGATTAGAACAGGTTTTTCTTTACTTTACTTAATAAAGCTTTGTTGATCTATGTCTCTGTGTCTGCCTCCTCTGTCAGACCTACCACACTGACCTACCACACTTGGTAAGACTAGAGGTAGACTGAACACTCTCATTGGCTCATCCCTGATTATTATTCACTATAGAAATAATGTACACTGAAGAAGTAGCACTAGCCACAGACTCTACTAATAATGGGTCAGTAAATGGTTGGCATCCCGTCAATCATTGAAATCTGTTGGAATAACTAATATTCACAGAATATGTGGTTGATGATGTTATGTTTCTTTCGTCACTGTCGTACAACACGTCAATATGGGGAACACATGGCGATGTAAGGCTGATTTCGTCATTTTCTGAGGAAATAGCTCATTAACCTTCTTTTGGTTAAAACTGGTCACACCTTACTTTTACTAACAAACATAGCACAAGAAACCTTATTTTGGATAATATTTTTTTGTTTATGCCTTGAGTTTCTGTTTAACCGATGTGTGGAGCAGTGGGGAAGTGGGGCCTTTAGCCCTACAGATGTTTCGGTCTACTACTCACATGGACCCCACACAGCATAGACAATGGTGAGGAATCATTAGGTTTGCATGCCAACACATCTGGAGAGCTGCAGACTGCCCACCATCGTCCTAGAATCAAAGAATGATTAACCTCAGCCATAAAGGATTCACTGTGTCCTCTGACTCGGTAACAGAAGAGAAAGAGGCTTTCGTTTTCCACTCTGACATGGTAAAATGTATATTTTTTAAATAAAAGAAGAAACAAAAGATGAAATAGAACACAACAATACAAACCTCAAAGTACTGATGATGAAATTACCTGCGAGTATGACCTGCTTTTAGAATAAAAAAATGGCATTCATAAATATATTAGCCAACAAAAAGACAATAGGGAAAGGTCCACAAACCAAAATATGTGCTTCACAAAATCCAGAAGGACTCCAAATCCTTTGAAGCCTCAGTTTAATAATCAATAGCCCAATGCAGTCCAACAGTGTGTAATCCAGTGCAGATTCCAAAGCATAATTAGAGCCCCAGGGGATAAGAATTAGAAATATAAAAAATCTAAACTCCAGACAGACCTAATAAACCAGGACTCAGTGACTTATGGTAAGAAATAAACCTTAAGATTGGTGCCACAAAGACATGGGGAAAAACGTAACATACAAGCAAGGTTAGATTTTAGAACATCTTTTTTCGTTGGGGTTTCCAATAAAAAGGGCCCTAATCTGGTAGGGGTTCTTCTCAAGGGTTAGAAACAAAGATAATGAACTAACTATCTTGGGTCGACATCTTCCAAGACTCTTATACTCTAGGGTTTAGTCACATCTCTGATTTGGTGGCAGTCTAAAATAAAGAAATTGGCTTGCCTTGGTTCCCGGGGCCCCAGGTGATGCTTTATTCCTGCATTAGGGTCCCTGGGTTACACATATCCATCCTCCGTATTGTGAAGGAGTTGGATGACGTCTCAAGAGAGTTTCCCAGCCTGTTCTTTCTCTGGCTCCATGAGGAAAAGATCAGTCAAAGTTCTTATCCAAAATAATCTCTAATTGAGGGTTCCACCAAGGCCCCCAGTGTCTTCCAAAAGTGAGGTAGGCTAGGGGTGTCTCTAGGAGCTTGACAAGGAGATACCAGGCACTAAGGTTCTCCCCTTTCTCTAGGGCCTGATCCTGGTACCCAAACCCCTCACGCTTTCCTTCTTGCAGAGCCGAAGCTCACTCATGCTCAGTCTGAGCTGTCCGTTGGCTCACCTCCTTGCTGTTCTGCCATGAGTTTGTTCCTCTTCCCACTTTCCCCAGATAATGAATAGATAAACATTGTCTCACTGTGACTTGCTTCTGGCTCTGTACCTCCAGGGAAATTCCTGGCTTCCTGTCTGACTTTTAGCCCCCCCCTCTGCCCAACTCCTCTGTTCTCTTCTCTCCTCCTTGATATTCTCTTCCTCCAATTTCCTCTCTACCCAAAACTCTCTCTTGATGTTCTCCAACTCCAAACTCTGTGCTTTCCTCTCCGCCTTGGTCCTCTCTCCCTACAGCCTCCTCTTCACTTTTATTGTTGTCAACTCCTCAACCTCCTGCTGTACCTTTGCATCTATCCACTTCAATGCCTACTCATACACCGTGAGCGCTCTACACTCCTCTGCCTACTCTTGCCCCTTTACCTTTCTCTGATCCTCAGGCTCTCTGCACAGTACAACTTCTCAGCTCCAAACACCCACACCATTGACTTCCCTGGGATTTTATAAGGCTCACTTCCCTTGGGCTGGTCTTCGTTTCATAGTTTGAAGCGGTTTCTCGTTAGCATTGCTTCTGGATTGGCTCGCCCTCAAACCACTTACAAGATGAGGTTTGTTTAATTGCGTGAAACCAGAGTCTTCCCTGATGCAATAAACGATATAAAAGGTCGGTCCACCCTATGTTGAGCCTTCCAGAGCAGTGTTTCATCCATGTACCTGGACTCACTATACTGTGCGGGGGACTCTCTGCCAACAGGTGGGAGGTCGGAAGATTTGTTACTCATAACCAGGGCCAGCCTTAGGCTAGGGCTGCTGGGATGACCGCACAGGGTGCCATTAGCCCCCCGCCACGCCAGCTCGGGGAGTCTTTCAACAGCTCCCCTGTGCTGGCATGGTGGGAGAAGGCGCAGCAGGCACCCTATTGAAATTAAATGCACCCTGATCTCGTGCTGGCTCCTGGCTTTCCAGCACAGGAGTGGGGTGCATTTAATAACAATAGGGAGCAGGGAGTTCAAATGAATGTTGGCATTGACCAGGGGCGCGCGGGGAAGGACAGAGTGGGACGCCATATTTCTGGTTAACTGTTCGGTGCGGTGCCACTGCTAAGGCCGGCCATGCTCATAACGATCCTTGATGATCGGTGCAGGTCTGCATTAGCCGGATGAAGTATGATTGAAATGTACAGCAGTGGCAGTGCACTTAATGTGGTGCCATATTCATGATGATGGCAGAGAGGAATGGGCTGGATGGGGCAGCTAAGGTCACCAGAATGAGGCATGCTGCGTCTTTCTTAATAAAGACCACGTTGGAAGGGGTTCTACCAGTGTTATTCAGTTCACTTTCTCTACCTGGTCCTGCCCTTTGTTGTACCATGCAAGGAAGCCATCTCAAGTAAACAAGTGGTAGCATTAGCTGCCCGATCCATTGCAGCTTCCAGCCCCTGTCGACTGCTTTGCCAATGGCACACACCACCACTACCACACTTTTTAAGGATTTCTTTTTAAAAGCCCAACTGTCCCACGCCAGTGTCAAAGATCATGTGCCATCACTTCCTGTGACGCCATTGAGGATTTGAGGATGGTGTGATGTCACTTCCACTACCATTACAATTTTGGGCACATTTTATTTGAGTGCAGTGTTTTGGAAGAAAGATCAAGCGAGTTATTACTTCTTTGCATGCATCACCACATGAAATAAAAATAAAGTTCTGGCCAGTTCTGACCTCTTTCTGTTTCTAAGTCGCTCTCTTTTTCTCTGTCCCCTTGCATGCATGGTCGTCCTTTGGGTTAGGTTCTCATTGAGAGTGGGGCAGTGCAAGGAGCATGCAGGCAGGAGAATTCTAAACACTGGCAGCATGGAGGGAGGAGGGTGCTAGACACTGGTACCATGTAAATGCCACAAAATAATAACCACACACTCAGTTTGTGTACTGGATGCTAATACTGTAGAGTAAAATACAAAAAAGTCACGTATGCAGGAAAATAATGTCACAGATGATCTCAAGCGCACACCAACTCTCGAAGACAACTGAAGGGTTTTTATGTTCAGATTGGGGTTCTTGGTTCTCTAAGAGCCCCTCATCTCTCACTCATCCAGTGTGGGCTGTTCCCACCCTAGTCCAGGCTTCTCCCAACCCCTGGTTTGAATCTAGAGATTGGTAACCCTGACTATCTAAGAGGCTACCTGAGTGGTTGTGGTGGCCTACAGGTTCTCCACTCACACCTTCTCCCACAGTCACCCTGCTTCCTCTCTTGCACACCTTGCAAGCACACTCAAATGAAAGGTCAACCTTTCCCCACCAACCAGTACCACATCATGCACACTACATTCATTACACCGTCCTTCCTCCGCTTGGTCTATTGGTCCTTCTCCTCCTCCCCTAACCTCACCTGAAAAACCCTCACCCTCCTGTTTCCTGGCCCCCTTTTATCCTCCCCTGTACATTGGCTCTCTCCCTCACTTGGCTCCCCAGGGCAACCACTGGCTTTCCTTTCACATAGGGAGGTGTTCCAGGGGCGCAAAAACACAAAGGGTTCTTAAGCCCCACACCACTCTTGTATGGTATGCAAGTCCACCGGCTATAGTCAATTTGGGCCTCATTATGAGTTTGGCGGGAACCAATTCCGCTGCCTGATATCCCGGTGCCACTGGGACATTACCAGTCCCGGCAGCCCGGGATATCAGACAGTGGAAAGTGCAAGCCTCATTCCCATGGAGTCCAATAGGACGCCATGGGAATGGGGACCCACAAGCACTGGCACCATTGCTAACAGTGCCAGTGCTTCCGTGACAACTCCGCCTACTGGTCTGTTGGTCCGGCAGTTAGACCCATTGGGCACAAAGGCCCAGGAAGGGAGAGTTGGAGTGTGGCGGTCCGGAAAGGGTGCCAGTACAGCCGGCACCCTTATTTCCAGACTGGCACACTCGGAATGAGGCCAATGTGCAGGTTTGTGTGAGGGCTTCCCATGTATGCAAGATGCCTGTTTGACAGGGGTCTGCTCTGCGGCTCCTTCGCAAGCAAGAGGATTGTCCATGTGGGTTTGATTGCTTGTCCTGAGATTGCTGTTCTATGAAGAACGCTCCACGTCCTCACTGCAGCTGAAGCAGTTTTCCTCGTGCTGACTGACCCATGACGCGTAGTGTATCATTTTTCTGGTCTGCGGTGCAGACTGTGCTGAGGCCCGGTGGCTCTCCATGCTCTGTCTCACAGGCAGGCTGCACATTCGTTCTTCCACCGCTGTGCATACTGGTTCTTAGAGTCCTATGGGCCAAGAAAGAAACTGGCCATCATTGTGCAGACAGGCATGGGGCAAGAGGAAGTGGTAACATTTCAATCCTGCAAGCTCAGGTATAAGGGGCAGGGACTGAGGCCCTCCCAACTGCCACACCCCACCTCTGCAGCAGAACTTATTCTGTTGAGGACCCTGGTACGCCTCCCACCCCAGGCTGAGATGGGTCCCCATACCCTCTTGACATGGGCCTCATCACGACTTCGGCGGTAACCCTTAAATCCGGCGGTAGCGATATTACCGCCGGATCTAAGGGTCCGCCGAATCAGGGCTTCGGCGGATTTCAACCCAGCTCTGAGCTGGTGTGAAATCCGCCAAAAATTCGCACTCATACCGCCGGCGGGAAATCCACCGGCAGTATGAGCGCGAAATTTCCCCATTGAGCCCAATAGGGAATGGGGCATTCCCGAATGGGCTCAATGGGGAATGGGGACTTCCAAGAACGCCGAACTCGTGATCCCGTGCTATTAGCGCCGGGGTCTATGGCGGTCGCGGTAATAGCCCCCACGCTAATAGCGCCGGCCCTACCGCCGAAGTCGTGATGAGGCAGAGGCCTGTCACATTAATAAAACAAAAGAGGAACAACAAACAGGTTAAGTAGCAGAAAGAGTTAAGTGGAATACCGCACGGTTTGCACATCGCCCTGCCAGTGTTAGTCAGTGTTAGTCAGAGGATGCCTGGCCCTGAGTCAGCTGCTGAGCGTGGGCATAAATTCCAGCACCATGCAGATTCACAAGTGACAGCTAAAAATACTGTCAGCGAGGGATACTGAGGTCTTTTGTAGGTCTGCGAAAGAGAATGAACACACAAACGCACACACACAAATACACAGATGCACACACCTGACTAATACCACCACCTTCAACAAGTTCATCACTGCGGTTCAGTTCTGATTTTTTCTAAGGACATTTCCCAAATATATGTTTGTATTTCTGAAATAACTGTGGTGCACATGCAGTGGGGGCAATGTATGTTTAATTGTGGGTTGCAAATAAAAAGCATGAACACTTTCCAAAATATTTGTGGTTTTTCATTTCTCTTTACTCAACTGCCTTTGGTTCATGCCAACGGTCCCCGGCAGGCCCACACTCTTTGAAAGAAAGCTCTTTGTGTATAAGCAACCGTTCCAGTCATATTTTGGATGCAAACCAGGGTGACAATATGGGAATGGATGGTCAGTTACTGACTGAAAAGTAACACTAAGACTGTAATTATGGTAGTGTTAATCAGCTGCAATCTGTGGTGCTCCCCCCTTTGACCAACTTAGTGGGAGCTGTGAGCAATCTGGACATTGTGTCCCTTCTTCCCAGAGAAGAGACAACCCCTTTGAGGCTAGGGAGGTGAGCCCGCTCAGCAACACACTCCCTAGGTGTCTGGGCAAGTGGGACCTCACTGGGAGTGATTTCTCTCTTGAGGACAAGGACTTCCATTCCAAGAAGGAACTCCGTGTCCGGAATATGCTATGTGCCTACATGGGAATTGGAAAGACTGTTGTTACTTCTGTTTTGAACTCTCCCAATAGTGAAATTTCTTCAATGTCTTTTGCTTCAGATAATGCTGCATTCCACCCGAACGCCACAGTCAAAGAAGAAAGACACACCACTTTTGTTTGTCATGACGTACATAAAACCATGAGGAACTTTGAATGGAAAAGAGAGAATCCTGTGCAGAGGTGATCCTCTGTCGGGAAGACATCCTGAAGGGGCGGAGCCACAGTAGACCAAGCACCGAATGATAGCGTGGAGAGTGAACAAGATGCTCTCAAGATGCAGGAAGGCTGGTGTACTGATAAGCAAAGAGGTCCGGGTCAAGAAGGAGTGAGGGATGGTAAAGCAACAGTCTCGCCTGGTGGTGGTGCGACCACATGAAAGTCGTGGTAGGCCTGGTGTTAAGAAAACCTCTCGTTCATTCTGGATGAGCTGGAGAAAACATCATCCACGATACTTAAAGTGGAAACCAAGATGGCTCCTCCTTGACTCCATCACCAAGGGTACCAAGTACTGGTCTAGTCTTTTTCCGAGATGGCGACCCACCGATTCTCACAGTTCCCATTTAAACAAAACGTTGGGAACAGGAAGGTGTGTCTATACTTTGCCCACTTGCAGATTTGCCTAATGCCTTCCGTGGTTTTGGGTTCTTCTCTGATAAATCTTCCTTAATTGCGCTTCACTCCGCTTCTGTTTCGCTACTCCTCTGTCCCTTGCCTGTCTCTGTTCTTGTACTTCTTTCAGCTCCTTTTTAGTCCTTCCTGTGCAACCCTTGTATTCTGCTCTCTCCTTCATTCCTTGTTAAGCCCTTCTTCCTTAGTGATCGCACCTCCCTTCTAATCCTCCTTCTTATACTTGTGCTACCAACTCGCTTTACCATATTCTTCCCTTCCACAAGCATTCTGGCCAACACTCCTTCTTTTCTTTTCTTTTTTTTGTACTGGTTCTTCTCTCTTCTTCCCACCTTACCTTCTATATGCATTATTTCCCTACTGCTGCTTACTTCCATTCCTGTGAAATTACCTTCTCTTACCTGTATCACGTTCCAACTGCTCGTTCACTTCCTTTC
The DNA here is from genome assembly GCF_040938575.1 of Ambystoma mexicanum. Lineage (NCBI taxonomy): Eukaryota > Metazoa > Chordata > Amphibia > Caudata > Ambystomatidae > Ambystoma > Ambystoma mexicanum. Next base: position 150,888,120 of record NC_090929.1, on the reverse strand, counting down.
TTCTTCGTCTCCCCATTTCTCTTCTCTCCATCCTTCTCCGACCTTCCAGGGATACGCAGCTCAAGAGTTCTTCTCTCTTCGGTCTTACTAGCTCGTATTTGCTCCAATTACTTCATCCAGCATACTCACCTACACACTACAGGATCCAACATTCCTTGTTCTACACCTCAACTGGAACCATTCTGCTACAATCTTCAAGACAGCCCAGTGCAGCGGAGAGCCACTTCTATCTGTCATTTACAGGTTTCTTTCCTGACAAGGGTTTCCCGAGGGTGCAGCCTCGGGGTGCACTGAGCCCAGATTCTGGCCTCTGGACACCCCACGGTACGCCCTCAAAATTCTTCTATCTCAGAGACCAACTAACTGTGAGTACTCACATCTGTTGCTAATAGATAGCAACGCCTGCAATAAGAAACTGGAATGGATCAGCAGGTACAACAGTGGGCCGCTGTTCTCCAGAATCTTACTGCCGAAATGCAAATGTTAAAAAACGAAAACACTATGCTTAGACAGATGGTCACCTCCCACTCGGAACTACCACCAGGACCGTTATCTACAGGCAAATTTGACGGTAAGCCTAAAAAACTAAAGGAATTCCTTGACTCTTGTATGGTCCAGTTTATGCTGAAACCCACATTCTTTCCTACAGTCGCACTAAAGTCCTTTTTATGGTATCTAACTCATCTGGCAGTGCTCTAGCTTGGACAACCCCCCTCGTCACCACAAACAATCAAATACTGGACTCATCAGTAGGATTTGTGAACAGTCTCCAAGCCATGCTTGGATGAAAGGAAATTAGTCGTCACGGCTCAATAAAACATATTCGACCTTAAACAAGGAGGTATGGATGTTCTTTCTTTCATCACACAATTCAAACAATTGGCTTCTGAAACAGCCTGCCCAGATGACGTGCTTCTCACCATATTCCGACAGAATGTAAGTGAGGAACTCAAAGATGAAGTCTCGAGGGTTCCTCGCCCTCACGACCTAACAGAGATGATAACAATGGTATTGCAAATGGAATACAGACTCCAGGAGAGACATCTGGAAAGGAGAAGAGGCCGATATTCTCGCTTGAATCCTACGTTGTCAAGAACAGAAAATACCAAGAATACAAAACCCTCTGACGAGGGAGAACTCATGCAACTTGGAGTTGCCAGAGGCCCTGTATACCTGGAGGAGAGACTCAGAAGACTGACCTTGGGTATTTGTTTGTACTGTGGGTCTCACAACCATGTCCTAAGAGACTGTACCATTGTGCCTCCGAGACGCTCGGGAAATGCCTCAGCCCGTTCATAAAGGGAACCATGAACAGGTTTTCTACAAAGAGTTCCCTGGATTGTATTCCAACTTCCTGTACTATGGTGGTACTACCGGTCACACTTCAATACCAGGATAAACCCCTATACAGGGTTCCTGCTCTCGTGGATTGTGGAGCTGCAGGACTATTCATAGATACAGATTGGGCTACCAGAAACAAGATAGCACTGTCTCTAAGAAAGTGGAAGCCCCTGTTGAAGGAGTTATCCGAACACCACTTACTTCAGGACCCATCAAGGAACACACTTCAACCTTAACAATGAAGGTATCCTCTCATTCTGAAGAAACCTCTTTCGATCAAATCAAGGCAGCACACTACCCCTTGATATTAGTATTGCCATGATTTTTGTTTATTTTGTTTATTTATTTATTTTTCTAGGGGAAAGCGTGAAGGCAGTCCCCCACTGCCAGGAATAATGCAGTCGAGTATCCCGCATTTGGGGACATCGCAGGGGTCAGCAAATCCGATGTGCAATGGACGAGCCTCACCCTGGGAGATCTGCCTTTCTGATCACAGATGCTCTCCTGCCAGGTTAGTATAGTATTGCCATGATTAAAGAAGCACAATCCCTACATTAACTGGACCGCCGGGACATTGTTCTTGGGATTCGAACACTGTCTTTCCTCCTGTCTTCCCCAAGGAGCGGTAGGAATGTTTTCCAGTTCTGCAATTGAAAACCCATAATCTTCTAAACAAACCATTTCCAACATTTCTCTTCTTCCTGAATGTTACAAAGAATACCAAGCGGTGTTTTCTAATGGTGAATTAAAAAAACTGCCACCCCATAGAGAGGATGTCTGTGCCATTGACTTGCTTTCAAACGCTCAAATACCGTTTGAAAGGATGCACACCTTGTCTGCGCCTGAAAAAGATGCATTACGAGAATATCTCCAGACAAACTTGCACCATGGCCTTATCACAGAATCTAACGGCCCGGTAGGGGCTTCTCTGTTCTTCATACCAAAGAAGGATTGCTATGAATTGAGGCCCTGTATCAATTATAGGGGACTTAATAAAATCGCCATCAAAGACTGATACCTATTGCCTCTTATCCAAGATATATTGGAGGCAGTCCGGGGAGCCACAATTTTTACAAAGCTTGACTTAAGGGGTGCGTGTCATCTGATCAGGATAGAAAAAGGAGATGAGTGGAAAATTGCCTTGCGCGCTCACCCCTTGGGCACTATGAGTACCGCGTGATGCCCTTCGGGTTTGCCAACGCACCTGCTGTCTTCCAGCGTTTCATAGACCATCTATTTGCACATTTACTACTACACACCTTAATCGTCTACCTTGATGACATTCTCATCCTCTCAAAAGACCTCAAAGAACATACTTGTCATATAGCAGAGGTGTTAAGAAGACTCAGAGACAACCACCTTTGCGCCAAACTGGAAAAATGCTCTTTCCATCAGCCCAGCGTGCTTACTTGGGGTTCATTCTATCAGTGGAAGACGCCTTAATGCAACTGAGAAAAGTCAAGAATGTCTTACAGTGTAAGACACCACAGACCGTCAAAGAAATCCAACGGTTCTTGGGGTTTTCAAACTTTTACTGAAAATTCATTCCTAATTTTTCATTGAAAATCAAACCCCTGACTACTATGTTACAGAAAGGACAGAAATTCTGTTGGAAGCTCAAAAACGTTTTGAGAAATTGAAAGTAGCCTTCTCTTATGCACCCATTTTGAGGTTACCAGACCAAACTAAACCCTTTATAATGGAGGCTGACGCATCACATTCAGCTCTAGGTGCAGTACTCAAACAAACCTCTTCTAAAGGCATTGAACATCCAGTACCCCCACCAGTGCGTCCATGTGCCCCCTGACCCCCGCTATTGTGTCTATGTGCCCCCCTGCCCCTCGCCAGTGTGTCCATGTGCCCCCTTGCCCTGGCCATGTGCCCCCTGACCTCTGCCAGTGTGCCCATGTGCCCCCCTACTTAAAAAACTTGACCCAAACTATGCCTCATTTAACATCGACAATAACTTCATTAAAGTGATGCCTGCAGTCAAAACCCTGGGAGTTTATCTGGACTCAGCACTCACCTTTAAGAAACAAATTAACTCCCTAGCCTCCTCCACCGCCTATACTTGTAAACTGATCCGAGCTTGCAGACCATTCCTAACAGAGGCTAGCTGCATTACCTTAGCTAATGCACTTATCATATCCAGACTGGATTACTGTAATGCTCTATATGCGGGATCCAACAAGTATATCCTTAACAAACTCCAAACACTCCAAAACAATGCTCTCAGAGTAGCCTTAAACATTCCTAACAGAGCCCATGTCTCTACCTCCAGAAGGAATATCCACTGGCTAAAAATTAAAGACAGAATCACCCTCAAAACTCTCTCGCTCACGTCGAAAGGGCTAAACAATATAGCTCCCCCCTACCTAGCAAACAGGCTTAACAAGAGAATTTCAAACCGCCCCACAAGAATGACCAACGCTTATACCCTGATGGTGCCGAGATACAAAAAGAGTACAGCTGGCGGCGCCAGCTTTCCAGTCATAGCTGCCCAAACCTGGAACAAACTCCCCTTAGAACTTAGAAAGGACCAACCTTATCCATGTTTTAGGCGTAAGGTTCTTTCATGGATACGATCAAATGACATCTAACGGGATCACCCCCCTCTACTAGAACCACTCGTCTTGAGTGTCACCCCCTGACTATGCCTTTTGTTAACTTGACCTCCTTTAGGGACCCGTCCACCACTGCCAGTATCTAGGAATTTCACTGGCTCTGTCCGAGACCACAAAACTGTGGCTGATTGTTACCTAGCATTGCATGCCTTCGACATATGGCATCATCTGTATAAGTATATTCAGACTGTAACCCTGCTGAATTATTTACTGCCTATTTTTTTGTGTCACTGCATATTTTTTTGCTTGTCATTGTAACTAAGTTCTCAAGTCACCTTGTATATGCTTGCGCCCGGCTACCTGCGGGTTTGGTTTTGCGCTATATCAAATAAACAAACAAACAAACAAACCCCTGCCAGTGCGTCCATGTGCCCCCTGTGCGTCCATGTGCCCCCTGACCCCCGCCAGTGTGTCCAAGAGCCCATGACCACCACCAGTTTGTCCATGTGCCCCTGACCAACGCCAGTGTGTTCATGTGCCCCTTTGCCCCTCACCAGTGTTGTCCATGTGCCCCCGACCCCTGCCAGTGTGTCCATGTACCCCCAACCCCCACAAGTGTGTCCTTGTGCCCCCTGACCCTCGCCAGCTGTCCATTTTCCCCCTGACCCCTGCCAGTGTGTCCTTGTGCCCCCTGACCCCCTGCCAGTGTGGACATGTCCCCCCTGCCCCCTGCCAGTGTGTCCATGTGCCCCCTGCACCTGCCATTTTGTCCACCCACCCCCCACTCCCTTCCCCTTTTGGTGTCGCCTTGCCCCCTTGATGATCTCCTCCTCCCTCTCTCCACTTCTTGCCTTACACCCTGTGTCCCCTCCTTTTTCTACTCCCTCTCCCTCACCCTTTCCTCCCCTCCTTCCCTTCTTTCCCTCCTCTGTCAATTTCTGGTACTAACTCAATTGCCGTTAGGCATAGTAATTCATAGCCGCCGGTCTTTGCGCAATCTTCTTATCCCCCCTCCACCTTAAACCTTTTCTCAGCACTTACTCTTATCATCTGTCCCTGTGACCACTAATAATAGCTTCTCTGTCCCCCCTTTCTTCCCTTCTTGTCTTAAACTCCCACTCCCTCCCTGCACTATCTTGAACAGTTGTTCACCAAAATGGATAGTCACTTGTTTGTTCCTCTCCTTACCCCTTCTATTCCTCTCTCCCTCACCTCCCTACCTCCCCCCTCCTCTTGTCACTCTTGCACTGCAACAATTGTCATCAGGCATAGTAATGTTACTGCTAGTTGTGCCTCCTTTTTCCCCCCTTACCTCTCCCTTATTGTTCCATGCACTTGTACTATCTGTTATGATATGATAGTTATTGTTCACATTCTGATCTGTTTCAAGGACTTGTGAGAAAGTATTTGTTTTCTCCCATGTTCCCTCCCTCCTTGAAGTGCTTTGAAACACATTGTGTATAGGCACTATACAAATAAACAATCAATCAATCAATCATACATTTGTGGTAAATAGTGAATAGGATTTTAGCCAATATTAATAGGCCATTGGAGAACATAATGGTAAACCCAGTGTTACGGTTCCCGCTTCCCGTGCCCTTTCGGGGCCTCGGCGTGCTACTTCTAAGGTTCCTCTTACTGCATGCCATTATAATTTGGCTGCCCTGTTCTTTTGGCATTGGCAGTTGCCCTGGAGATGTGCTTTCGGCCGCTGTGTACTTTGGAATGCGTTGCTCTAGGCATCCACACCGCGTTGCCTGGAGCGGTCACGTGGTTACATCATCTGCTGTGCTTGAGAGGTCACACCCCCGACGTGCACATAAGGGACGCCTTTGCCGTATGATCGCTGCTTCCGATTGTCTTTGCTCACTCCGACAGCTTGCGTTCTAATCTATTCCTTATCGTTCCTGAATACGGCTTACTCTTCCCGGACGTCCTCCTGCCCCTTGTTGAAACTGATTGAACTCGCTGTGAACCGACCTCTGCCTGCCCTCGGACTGCCATTTGCCTGCCGCCTTGTGCTTTTCTGCCTTGCTGTGACCCGACCTTGCCTGCCTTTGGACTGCCTTGTGCCTGCCGCCTTGTGCTTTTCTGCCTTGCTGTGACCCGACCTTGCCTGATTTCAGACAGCCTTCCGCCTACCACCTTGTACTTGCCTGCCTTGCTGTGGAACACCCTTTGCCTGGTTCCAGACTGTTTCTTCCCTCTTCGCTTCCACGCATTGGACTCTTCACGGCCACCGGAATCAATGTCTGCTTTCTGGAAGCTCTGCTTTTTCTTCTGCAGCGAACCATCCCCACACTAGAGCGGCCCTCGTGCCGCATGGGTGAGCCTTCCCTACTAACCTTCGCATTTATTTGTTTTACACCATTCGCGTGGTAATACCATGCGGTAAGAGCCATTCTATTTTCACTCAATACTGTGGGTAGTCAGAGTCCATATATTCACAGTACCTTGTTCTTTCTAGGCTACTGTCCGGCGGACCAAACGGTTTCCTACCCTGATTCCAGAGTCCTTCATTTCAGGGTAATTAGAAAGTCTGCTGGGGTGTTTGATACTGAGATCCTGACTCACATTAACCACTGTCTGATTTCCTTTACAGCTGGGGTAATAGCAGTGTGTTCTACCCTCTCTTTCATTCGATTCACATCTCTGTCTGGTTATTACTGCTATCAGCAGAGAGGTGTATCCAGAGAAAGAGCTCTCTCAGGTGAGGAGGCCTGGGTTAAGGAATAACCCAGGCTCTTCAATCAAGCTGACCAGACCAGGACTCAGCTTCACTTCCACTTGGTTCCCTGTTGATTCCAGACGGTGAGTGACACCCAGTGCGTGTTAAGAAAGCAATATTGGACCACGACTGGGCCAGTACTGTAGACACAATGCGTTCCTCACATATTGCCGCCTCTCATTCAACTAAAGATAAGCCTAGAGGCACTTTTCTGGCTTATCTCTCCTGTATTCCTAACTCCAGGTGGAGAACAGAATTCCTAAGGTATAGATATGATATGATATGATATGGCATTTGTAACGCGCCTATACGCAAGTGTTTCAAGGCGCGATTAGGCAAGGGAGGGGGAACAGAGGGAAAACAGACAACGATCCTACTAGGCCAGGTGTCATTCAGATCGCGCAAGTGCATGGGAAGGGGGAGGGGGGAAAGTGTGACGGGGGTACAGTGCGGTACAAGGGATAATAGAATAAATAACAGTAGGGAAAGTACGGCCAACCGGTGGCAACTGCAAGGGTAAGTGCAGACATTGAGTGTCAAGTGCTGGTAAGGGGACTGTAGGGGTACAGTAACAGTCCCCAAGTGCGAGGGTTGCCAGGAAGTCAGTGCAGGTAAGCAACTGGCAGGGTGGGGACCTGGGCCCAAGATCAGAGGGTGGCCAGGTAACCAGTGCAGTTTTGGTATCAGTCAGGAAGTCAGCATGGGAGAGGAGGAGAGGAAGCAGAAGCAAAGAGAAAGGTTTTGAGTTTCTTCTGGAACCGGAGATGATTCTCCTCAAGTTTCAGGGAGGCAGGGAGGCTGTTCCAGAGGGAGGCCGCAGCCAAAGAAAGAGATATACCACCAACTCATTGCTTGGAGAAGCGACTGACCCTGAGAGAGTTGTAGGCGGCTGAGCAAAGAGCTCGAGAAGGAAGATATTTAGGAAGAGATAGTTGAAGGTATAGAGGCCCCAGGACTCATAAGGCCTTATGGACAATGCAGAGGGTTTTGAACTTAATCCTCGCAGCTACTGGAAGCCAGTGCAGAGATTTGAGTCCTGGAGAGATACGATCCCTGGGCTTGAGGCCAAGGACAAGCCTTGCAGTCCTGTTCTGGATGAGGTGCAGAGGGCGGAGGGTAGAAGCAGGCAGATTTAGAAGGAGGCTGTTGCAATAGTGAAGCCTAGAGAAAACCAGAGCTCTGGAGACAGTGAGCTTCTGGGGGAAGCATAGGAAAGGAAGAATACCTCTGAGAAGGTGCAGCTGGTAGTGTGACTTCTTAGAGACGCCAGAGATGTGGGGAGAGAAGGAGAGTGTGGAGTCAAAGATGACCCCGAGGTTTTTTGCCTCACAGGTGGGAGCAGGAGGAGGGCCAAGAGAGGCCGGCCAGAGAGTGACAGGAAAGGAGGGCTCGGGTGTGCCGATGAGGAGAATTTCGGTCTTACTGGCATGAAGGCAGAGATCATTGGCAGCAAACCACTCCTGGATGGCAGGCAGACAGTCTGAGATGAGGGAGGGAGAAAAGGTGGCTGAGGGCGGCCTGAAAATGAGCTGAGTGTCATCTGCATAGTACTGGAAGTTGGGGCAGAGCTCTGCAATGCGGTGGGCAAGAAGTGCCAGGTGTAGGTTGAAAAGCCAGGGAGAGAGGTTAGACTCCTGGGGAACACCACAGGTAGAGATGGAGATGGAGGAGAGGAAGGACCCAAGTTGAACCTGGGAGGGTCGGTCCGAGAGGAAAGAAGTCAGCCACCCTCGGTTATCCCGGAGATGGTTGAGCAGGATGGTATGGTATTGTTAACCGTGTCAAAGGCAGAAGAGAGATTAAGTAAGATGAGGTCACAGGGGGTGTTGGAATCAAGGTTGGAGAGCAGGTCTTCACAAATTTTCAGGAGAGCAGGTTCCGTGCTTCTGGCAGCTCTGAAGCCAGACTGGTGATCATGGAGACAACCAACAGATTCAGTGTGGATGAATGTTATACCAACCGGGGAGATAAGGGGTTATACCATTCAGTTAGGATGAATGCTATACCAACCGGGGAGATAAGGGGGATCCGGGCAAGAACTAAAGGGGTGCAGGGGACCCCTGGGTGTAGCCTATGCAACTCTCAACAAGTCCAATCCCGGAGGCATATTCTCATTAAATTTAGTGCGATCCAAAGCCTTCGAGTAAAGCACTTTTCATGTTTTGTGATGCACAAGGAGTGGCTTACATCCCTGCCATTTTGACAGAGATTGGCCTCAGGGCATGAATTAAGTATGGTACTGGAGGTATTCAAATTTTGAAAGGTTTTAGGCTTCATAAAATTGTAATGTAGGTGTTCATATCGTTTGAGAAGACTCTAGTCAAATCATTAAGTATGGGAATGATGAGTCTTCATACTTGTGCTTTTAATTTTTCCTTTATTGTTTTGCTTTTAATTACATTTTTGTTTTTTTGTGTATACCCCTCCGTAATTGGGGTTGGTTTTGTGGGAGGCTTAGAATGTATTGGGGGGGAATGATAGTCTTATGTATAATGAGATGATGAATTATGAACCTTTGTTTGTTTTCTCGTTTTTTATTTTCTTGCTTTCTTGTTTTTGTTCTCCTTTTTCCTTTGTTGTTGTATAGGTATTATGTATTTGTGAACAGTCTTTTGATTACAACACAATTAAAAAAAAAGAAAAAAAGAAAATGTGTGCTTTAGGACGCATGGTCTTCTTGAGTAAAAAAGTCAGTCGAGGAGACATTGTCATAATTGGGGACATAAGGATGGGGAGTCCATGAAGAGGATTGTTTCTTCTTATTTCCTTCAATTCGACAGCAATGAGCATCTGGTTGGGTCCCCTAAGCCCTTTCTCATGACAATTAGGGCCTTTCTCCCTGCTCGTGTGCAGAGGTCACTTGAAGTGCAGGTGTTCTCTGTCCATCTAAAATATAGAAAACTGGGTGAGTTTCTTGAAAAATAAGTGTATGTTATTATCAGCACTTCCTCCTACAACCTAAACAATACTACTACAATGCTTCTATTTCTTTAAAGTACTCCTACAATACTTGCTACAAAATGTCCTCTTCTTGAATTTATTTAAATGGCTGCTTCTCCTCCCTCTTGTGCATGCCTTAGTGTCACCTGTGTTTATCTATGCTTGTACCTGGGTGTGTTTTTGATGTGGGACCAAAAAGCACACACATATATTGTTTTACCCTCACTTGCCCTACCCCTTTCATAGGTTCACACTCCCTTTTGCCCTTCTTGGTGCCATGCTGAGCTCAAACGTCATATCCAAACGCTTCTCTTAATTGAAAAAGGAAACATTTCTCCTCTATTCTTGATAGAATTTATTGAAAACGGTTGTGTCATTTTTAATACTACTCACGTTAAAATGTCCCCTTCTTTATAATCAAAGTAATAAAAACGAAACATACAACTAGACAAAACCACTCTTTTTCTTTCTTCTTGGCACAACCATAGATGGCAATGTAATTCACTTCCTACAAAAACCAAATGGAGGCAAAAGTCATGGTAAGCCAACAAAGAGAAATGTACTTTCCCAAAATAGGCCTTTCTTCCTTCTTCTGCATGGAGGGCGCTGGCCTTGTCGCTTGATTATTTCCTTGACGTGATGGTGCTGGTGTCATCTGTTTGTATCCATGGCCAGGTAGAACGCAATCTCATATTTTTTAAAGTAGAGGCAATGGTGCACTATACGCTCTCTGTTTTGCTTAAAATCTTCTCTGTACTCTTCTTTTTGTAGTCTTACTCCTGATGTCGCCAGACGTCAGTCTCTTCTTTCTTTACTGTGTTTATTCTGGTAAAATACAATTAACACTTAGTGTTGCCCTTCCTACTCTAATATGCCTACCCATGACACTGAAAAGAGGCATGTGTGCTATTTAAGTGCATGAAAGTGTGACATATATTCATACCATGTGTGCCTACCACTTCATTTTCGAGGCCCATTATTTCTTTGTTCCTTTATACATAACATATTTGAAACATTCTTTCAATACTTTTCATTAAAATAATCATGAAAGGGTTACTCCACCTTCTTACATCCAGGAGTCTCCTCTACCTTCTTCACTATATATGGTCATACCTATACATATTCTATACTTTATCTACACCTACTACAGTCTACTTAGGAGAAATATGATCAGTTTAAAACCGCTGTATGCCTCACTATCTTTCACTTGTACTCACCTGCTTTCCTCTAATAATAATCAGTGAGGAGATCCACTCACTTCTTGTGTCCACAGGTACCTACCTTTTCACTCTTTATTTGTCTACCTCTCTCATTCACTAATCCTTACCTTTTCTCATAATGTTTCTTCCAATTGTATCACTATATTCCACTAAGGCCATATCAAAATGTCTCCTGTGCTCCAAAAATGACACTCTCTTTTGTAACATAAATCAACATTTGTACGTTAACACATATATAACACATATATATATATAAAATAATGTTCTTGTTACTTACTAACATACGTTGTTCTGTGCACTGACAGGAGTTCTCTCATTGTGTTTGTCCTCATAACCCCTCCTTCCTGAACTTTTCAGTTACATGTTACTGTGTGTCCTTTTATATCATGTGACCCCAATCCCATATAATTAAAAAAATGCTCTAAATATACTACAACATTATAATCACTTTATGTTCTCTTATGTTGGGTTTAATAGGACATGGGGTTACTATTGCTTAAGTTGGCACTATACTTGTATTGTTGGAACATTGTCTGCTGTTGTGGGGTATATATATATATATATATATATATATATATATATATATATATATATATATATATATATATATATGTCAGAAAAGACTGTTTTCTCTGCAGTCCGTGGAAAGCACTCCCCCATTCATAAAATATTTCTCCAGGAAGCCGGTGTTTTTGTGTCCAAAACAAATGTTCTTTATTGATTAAAATTGCGCAGCATATGGCTCATAAAAATCCACCAACATTGTGGTCCTCCCAAAATGTGTGGCCCTTGCATATATTTATATATTGGATGAGACTGTTTTCCTACAGTCAGAGTGGGAGGCACTCCCCTGTTCGACAGAGAATCACCAGGAAGCTCGTTTACTGCAGATAAAATATCTTCTTTATTATATAGACCATGGGCCTCATTACACGGATGGCGGAGAACCATGGCGCTATTAGCGCCATGGTTCATGCTGGTAAAATACCTGCACCGCCTTGGCGGAAAGGGGAATTACCGCCCCATTCCAAGGTTGGCGGGGCGGTAATTCCCCCTTCAACCATTGCCCTTCCCCATTCCCATTTTTGGCCCATAGGGCTCAATGGGAATGGGGAAGGCGCTAATTACGGTACTGCAAATTGCGGTACAGTAATTAGCTCCCTGGGTCCCTTTGCGGATTGGTTTTTAACGCCTGCAAAAAGCAGGCGTTAAATCCCCCAACCCGCAAAGGGACCTCGTAGTAGGGCGGTAAGGATTTACCGGTAACGGTATTTTACCGGTACCCGTAAATCCTTACCGTCATCCGTGTAATGAGGCCCCATGACTATAAATAAAAAACACAAAATACGTGGTGCTCCATACTTAGTGGCACAAAAATGACGTGTTTCGCTGTTATCTCACCGCTTGCTCACAACAAGTGATACACAAACACCATATTGTTAAAATACCTCATGTGACAGGAAGTTTGACATAAAATTGACATAAAAGATGGACTGAGCAGGTAACTGTGAACCTATCTGCCATATTGGAACAGATAAAATAACATAGTTTTAATGCGTAACACTTTTCACTTTCTTTGACATACACCCACTAGAAAGTTAAAATGTAGATAAAATATATACAGAATTGTATAAAAAGGAACATACATAGTTCAACATATTATCACAAGCTTTGCAAAGTGTCTTGTGCATGCATTTCGCTCAAAGCAACTTGTGCAAAATACAGCAACATTAAAGTGCAATGTGCCAACATTAAAGTGCATAGTGCTCATTAATTTATCAAATGCTTAATGCATCTATGTTTACTTTGTTGTCACATGTATGCTCCGTATATCTCTTGTGGGTGTGTTGAATCTCCATGGACTCACCCTAAACACTATCATTGAAATTCCTATGTTAGTGGCCCAATCTCTTCTATTTATGACTAACCAGTCTCTTTTTTATCAGAGGAAAATATCATGAAGATACCTGGCAACTGTCCAAACATAATGTATACAATGGCTAAAGTCGTTATAACTCCCTGAGCAGTGGCATTGGACAGACCGTAATGCCTGTATATTCATTTGTCTAATTAACAGAGAAGACTATCAACTTAGACATTACCGGTTCGATATATAGATTAGCAAACAGTTCTGAAAAATATATATATGTATATATCTATCTGTTTATATGGAAATAACACATTAATAGCCCCAAAGTTGGTGTGTTACTATCTCGCTATCAATAGAGGCTAATGTTCAAAACAGCATTGGTTCATATCTGAAGAGCATACTATATCTTACAAATCTATCTCTGATTTAAAAAGTACGACTTTCCACTGTCAAAAGAAATTGCTGTTACAATGCCATAGTTTCTTACTTTAAAAAAAAAAAAAAACCGTCACATGTCTCACCTTTAAAACAACAAGATCACCTTAAGTGTATAAAAGAGAAAAAATGGAGACCCCAATAACTGTCGCCACATCAGGCTGCTACCTCATCCTTATAGATACCAAATAAAAGAGAAACAGAGAAAGAGAGAAAAGTGAAAAGAAAAATTTGAATGAGTGGAGAGGCAGAGACATAGGAAGAGAGGAAATAGGAATCGAGACAGTTACCAATCTCATTGTACATAGGCATGAACCTTATCCATCTAGGTTAAAATTAAAAAATGAAAGATGGATTAATAGAAATTTTACATGGCAAGCAGGAAGTTAAAAAGTAAACAAAAAATTAAAAAAGGGGGGGGGGTGGTGAACAAAATGAACAAAAAATGAAGGAACCCAGAGATGAAAAAACAAAAAAGCAGAATATGCATTCACAAAGTCTGAATTTACTGTCCCAAGAAGGTATACAGTTCCTCGTCCACATTATGGCCTATTGGATGTTTTGTTTCAAAGTCCAAAATACAGCAGGTTTTTTTTTGGCTGAGTCTTTTTTCTTGGTCGCCTCCTCTCGGTTCTTTATCAATTTTGTAGATACCAAAAAAATAAAAACTCTGCATGTTGCTATCATGATGTTCGCTGAAATGTTTGGCCAATGGGTAGTTTGAGTCTTGGTTTCGAATTGCTCTTACATGTTGCTGTATCCGTATTTTAAGCTTGCATTTAGTGCTGCCTATGTACCATTACTGGCAGGCGCATCCTAATGCATACACAACATATTCGGTTTCACATGTGATAGTGTCCAGGATTTTAATAGTGTTGCCTAAAATCGGATGTTCATAGGTTGCACAATTTTTTGGCATATTTGCAAATATTGCATTTCGTGCATTTGAAGAAACCCAATCTCGGTGTTGTTAGCCACATTCCTTTGTTCGATGTTGCTTCATTTTTCATGAAACTTTGAACCAAGGTTTCTTTCAAGAAACAGTTGCGTCTTAAGCTTACGTCTGGGTACAGTTTCAGATTATTTGCAAGGTCTTTGTCAGCCATTGGGATCTTCCAATGTCTTCTTAGTATCTGTTTTATCTTACATGTTTCATTGTCAAAGGTTAGAATCAGTCTTGTTGTATCTTTTTCTTTATCATTCTGTGTTCTGGCTAGGGTTCGGGATCCTGTGAGAAGGCTCGATCTTTCCTGTTTCCTTGCTTTAATGTGCGCTTTCTCAATAATCTTTTTCAGATAGCATTGTTCAGAAAACCCCTTTGCTGCGATTTTACTGTCTTGGCCGTATGCCCTCAAAGTTGAGCTGTTGCGCCGAATTCTTATAAATTCCCCATAGGGTATGCTCCAGATTAAGGTTTTTGAAGGGCCACTGGTCGCATGCAAAGGTGTATTGGTTCCAGTTGGTTTCCTGTGTAGTTCAGTTGTTAGTATCTGATCTACAATTCTAATGTTCACATCCAGAAAAGTTAGGAAAGTACGGCTATGTGTCTCTCTGAACCTGAGATTGTATTCATTTACATTGAGTAGTTTCACAAAGACGATCCATGCCGTCTCAGATCCCGTCCAGATTATGAAAAGATCATCAATATATCTTAGCCAGAGTACAACATTTTCTGTTGACATAAGATTCTGATCTGACCAGACATCGGAAGCTTCCCAGGCTCCCATTGTAAGATTGGCGTACGATGGGGCAAAGGTTGTACCCATTGCAGTGCCTTGCAGTTGTCTGAAGAATTCATTATTGAAGATAAAAACATTATTTGTCAGACACATGTCAATCATCTCCAAAACCATTTGTGTGTGTTCCAGATAGTTCCAGAAAACTGAAAAACGAGTGCAGATAGGATGCCAATACATCCACAAGATTTTGGGTTACAAGGAAACCACCTGTAAAGACATTTAGGATTACCTGCGACCATCTACATCGGCGCAAGGAGACCAACCATCAAGATGTTGATCCTTTACCCACAAACCCAGAAGATGTCCACTGGATGTTTGTAATGAGAGATTCATCAGATAAAATAAGAATATCGATAAATTGATGTATTTCCAGACAGAGCATATGAGATTTTTCCTAGAATATTTATACTCGCCTCTGACAATTGCATAGAGGAGATTACGTTGCTCACCCCATCTTCCTGCGAGGCAACACACAGTTGGTAGTTACCCTCAGTCCTGATGAAGGTTGACAGAATCGAAGGGCAAGAGATGTGATGCTTTATCCAATATCAACCGAAACACATGTCGACTGTTAGATCTCCTGTAATAGATACAGAGGGACACACCTGTAAAATAGAAAGGGTATAGGCATAATATATGCATTAATGTGTATGACATGGTGACATTGTTTATGACACTGTTTTTTTTAACAGAGTAGAGAGTTTGTGTGTGTGAAGAGTGTGACAGGGTATAAATGATGGGCTAAAGGCTATGAGCTTCTTTTAGATATGAATTTTGTTATGTATTTGTATTTATTAAATTGTATATAGCGCTTTACGCCAAGGCGCTTTACATAAGCAACAGTGAATACATAACAAGCATTACCTAACAAAACATGAATCAAATAACCGACAACAATATAGAGAACAATTTACCATGAGAAAAATGAGTGAACTTGAGCAGTAGGGTAGTTTTGAGAGAGAACAGTAGAGAGGTGTCAGGTTGGAGTTTGAAGAAGGTAGGATTTTAAAGAGGAGCAGAAGGAGGAGTAAGAGGTGGTGGAGTGGATAGAGGGAGGGAGACGGTTCCAATGAAAAGGAGCAAAAAGTTGGAAGGAACGGAAGCAGGATGGAGCGCAGAGTCCAGGTGGAACAGAGAGTAGGAAATAATCAGCAGAGCGAAGTGGGAAAGGGGGAGAGTAGAAAGAGAGGAGGTAGGAAAGGTAGGGTGGAGCGAGACCATAGAGAGATTAAAAGACAAGACAGAGGAAGCTAAATTTAAGTTGGGAATGAAAGCAGAGCCAGCCCAGAGAGAAGAGTGAAAAGGAGATGGAATCGTGAGGGGAGAGAAGGCAGAGAGAATGGATGGCAGAGTGGTAGATGGATTTTAGGGGGGTTAGATGTGGGGATGGGAGACCGAAGAGCAGAGCAGAGCAGTAGAAAAGTCTAAAGAAGATTAGAGAGGAAATTAGGAGTTTAGTGGCGTGAAAGGTGAGAAAGGGTCGGATTTAGCGGATTTTATAGAAATGGAAGCGACAGGCACGGGAGGTGAGAGAGATGTGGTGAGTGAAGGAGAGGTTAGAGTCGAAGTGTAGGCCAAGATTGCGGGCGTGATTGGAGATGGGTAGCAGGGAAGGAGGAAAGAGGATGGAGGGAGGTGGGGAGGGGCGAGGGAGGGTGTTAGCGGGAAAGAATAAGACTTCGGTTTTGTCAGTATTTAGGGTAAGAAAGTGAGAGGACATCCAGGATTTAATAGCAGAGAGGCAGGAAGAGAGCTTGAGATGGATGTCAGGGGTAAAGGAAGAGAAAGAGAGAAATAGCTGGGTGTAATCAGCGTAGAAGTGCTGAGAGATACCAAAGATATAGATGATAGGAGCTAGGAGGGAAGTGTAGAGGGAGAATAGAAAAGGACCGAGCACGGATCCTTGTGGAACACCGTAGTTTAGGGAGTAGGTAGGGGAGGTGCTGCCTCCCCAGGAAACTGCAAAGGTTACGATTGGAAAGATAGGAAGTAAACCAGTTAAGGACGGAGTCATTGAGGCCAAAGGAAGAGAAGAGAGTCTAGAAGTAGAGGGTGATCTACGGTGTCAAAGGCTGCAGAGAGGTCAAGAAGAATGAGAATCGATGAGTGTTTAGAGTAGTGAGCAGAAAGGAAGGAGAGGTGATAGCAGTTTCAGTGGAGTGGTTAGGGCGAAATCCAGATTGGGTAGTGGGGATAATAGAGAGGTTGGAGATGAAGGCGGAGAGTTGTGAATAGACAAGGCATTCAAGGAGTTTTGACAGGAAGGGTAGGAGAGAGATGGGTTGAAAGTTGGAAGCCAGATGGGGGTTGGCAGAGGGCTTTTTCAGAATTGGGATGATGGTTGCATGCTTGAAGGTAGAGGGAAAGGTAGAGGTAGCCAGACAAGTGTTGCAGAAGGAGGTAAGGTAAGGTATATGTCAGCATATGCCGCACTTAGATAGAATCCTCAACGTAGCCTGCATTGCATCTAGATAGAAATGTTATTCAATGATTGATATACGACTCTCCTGCCAAGCCTAGATCAAACGTGCAATCATGAATCAATAACCAACCCATTAACAATCTCACTCCTCTGCATACACCTCAAACCCTAACCAAACACAACCACAAGCCTTAAACGCAGCAAACCGCACAAACTTCACTACACTGCAACAACAAAACAAACCGCACATAGACTTGCACAACAGCACACGATGACCACCGACCGAAAAACACACCAAGCCCAGCCAACGGAACCAGTGGGCTGAGGCGGCCAACAGCACATCACTGTTATCTTGCACTTTTCCAGCTCATTCCCACTACCCCCTTTCTCTCCCCCCTTTTCTTTCAGAGCCGCCAGAGCGCCAGGGAACCACTCCGGTGGTGATAGTGTGCAGTACACATATCCTTTAACATTAACGTTAACATAAGGAGGGGGTACATTCTGGGAATGAGAGAGGTAGGAAGGGGGTCAGAGGGAGTGGAGGTTGGGTGAGTTTTAGGCAGGAGGAGAGAAACCTCAGATTGAGTGACAGGAGTGAAGGAGGACAAGGTGGTGGATGGAGTACTGGAAGGAGGTAAAGGGAGGAGTAAGAAGGGGAGCGGAGAATGTCTTGGCATAGAGTTTGGACCTTGGAAGAAAATAAATTTGCAAGATCAGTGGCTGAGAGAGGAGAGGCAATAGAATGGTCATGGGTAGGAAGAGAGAGAAGGCGAGTCAGGGTTTGAAAGATTCGGCGACGATGAGAAGATTGAGAGTGGAGAAGATCAGAGAAGTAAGCACGTTTGGTGGAGTTGAGGCAGCTTTCATAGAGGGTGTGGTAAGAGAAGTAGGTGGATTGTTTGGTTGGAGAGCGGTTTTTAAGCCACCGTCGTTCAAGGCGTCTGAGGAGGCGGGGCATGGAGGAAAGGTGTGAGGAAAGCCAAGGTTGGGCAGGTTTGCAAGAAGGGTGAAAGGAGGTGAGAGGGTGAAGCTGGTCAAGACTAGAAATGAGGGAAGAGGATAGGGCGAAAGAAGCCTCATTTGCAGTGAGAGAGGCGAAGTGAGGGAGGTGGGGAGGGAACAGGAGACGTGGAAAAGAGAGGGTTTAAAGTTATGAAGGTCGCGTTGGTAGAAAGAGATGGGAGTTGAGGTGGGGAGGAGAAGAGGAAGGGGGAGTGAGGGAGACAGAGAGCAAAGAGTGGTCAGATAGATAGTTGGGAAGGGTGGATATGGATGAGGTGGTAAAAGTGGAGATAAAGATAAGGTCGAGAGTGGAGCCGGAGAGGTGTGTGGGTGGGGAGGGGTGCGGGGTGAAAAGGTAGGAGTCAAGTATAAATAGGAGATGAGAGGTTGGGAGATTGGTGGAGGGATGGAGGTTAAAGTCGGCAAGAACGATTAGAGGTATGGGATTGGGGTAGATGAGGATAAGGAGGTCATCAATATCCTTGTAGGAGGATCCGAGAGGGCCAGATGGTCGGTAAATAATGAGAAAAGATATAGCATGCAGAGAGTGGAAGATTTTATACGTAAATTCAAAGGAAGGGAAGACAGGAAGTGGAGAGGAACAGGGAGTTGAGAGGCACTTCGGGTGGAAAAGAAGACCAATACCACCTCCACGGCCAGTGGGTCGGGGAACATGGGCAAAGGAAGAGGAGGAGGAAGTAGAGATGCAGGGACAGAAGTATTGTGGAGGGGATCCAGGTTTCTGTGATACAGAGGAAGTGAAGGTTCAGACGTAAGAACAAATCCAGGACAGCAGCAGTTTTGTTACAGAGAGATCTTGCCTTTCATAAAACGACATTAATGGTGTTAGAAGTATTAGACATTCGGGGATAGATGAGATTGCGGTGTCGAATGTATTTATTTAATTAATTTATTTATATTTATATAGCGCGCAGACAGCCCAGGGGCATTGTGGCGCTGTTACTTGCAGGAACTTAGTTACAGGGGGTACAGGATTGGTAGCAGTCGTTGGCACATTATGATTGCTACAAACAGATTAGTCATTACAGCTCATGCATCTTTGGTTATTACATTACAGGCAGTTTATTGGCAAACATGGTGCTGCGAGAGACCTTATGTGAAGAGGATGGTTTTCATAGCTTTCTGGAAGGCAATGAGGGAGGGCTCACCTCGGATTGTGGCAGGTAGGGCATTCCAGTGTGATGGTGTGAGATAAGGGAAGCTTGATCCTCCAGCTCTGGCTCTTTTTACTAGTGGCACACAGAGCATGTTGCTATATGGTGACCTGGTTGGCCTTGAGGAGGAGACAGGGCGGATTCTTTGTGAGAGGTAGACCGGGGCGGTGAGGTGGATGCACTTGTGGGCCAGTGTCAAAGCTTTGAAGGTGACTTTCCTTTATTGGTAGCCAATGGGCTAGTTTTCTGGCCTCAGAGATGTGTTCTCTTTTTGTGATACCTTGGGCAGCGCGGAGGGCATTGTTCTGTATGATTTGTAGCCTTTCCAGGTTTTTGTTGGAGGTTCCTAGGAAGAGTACATTGCAGTAATCTAGCCTGGAGTCGGTGATTGCTCTGGCTATGTTTGTGCAATTCTCTTTGGAGAGGAAGGGTCTGACTGCGTTGATCAGTTTGGCGTGGTACGCAGCTGAGGAGGCTATTGTGTTGACTTGTCTGTCCATGTAGAGGTTGGAATCCAAGTAGACACCAAGAGTTTTGACCGAGTCTGAGACAGGTATTTTAATGGAGTCAATGGTGAAATTACTGAATTGGGAGTCTAGATTTTTTAGCGTGTCGTGGGAGCCTATCAGGAAGAGTTTCGTCTTTTCGGAGTTGAGGCAAAGTCCATTGTCTTCCATCCAGGCTTGGATCTTGTTGTAGAGGTTGTTGAGGGTCAGTGAGTCAGTGTCATAGTTGCCAGTGAGGGTGAGGAGGATCTGGGTATCGTCAGCGTAGTTGGTGTAGGAGATACCCATGGCGTTGAGGATGAGGAAGAGGGGTCGTGTGAAGATGTTGTAGAGAGTGGGGGAGAGGCAGGAGCCTTTGGGCACACCACAGAGGATGATGGTGGGTGAGGCGGAGGCTAAGTCAGAGAATACTTTCATGGTTCTGTCTTGTAGGAAGGACGTGATCCATGCTGTGGCCTCAGGGGAGAATTTAGTGGTGGCATAGGGCGTCATGGTCTACGAGGTCGAAGGCCACTGATAGGTCGAGAAGTAGGAGAAGTGCTGGTTTGCCCATGTCTCTGGCGTCGTCCATCTGGTTTTTCAAGTCAAGTAGCGCGGTTTCAGTCCCGTGTTTGGGGCGGAAGCCAGATTGTCGGAGACCTAAGAGTTTATTCTCTTCAATGAAGTGCTGAACCTGCAGATAGGCTGCTTTGTCCAGTATTTTGAGGAGGAATGGGACAGTGGTGATGGGTCTATAGTTGTTAGGGGATGTGGGATCAAGAGTTGTTTTTTTTAATAGAGGGTGGACCCAGGCTTCCTTGAGGGAGGCGGGGACTTTCCCCGTGGCAAAGGATGCATTGGCAAAGGCTGTCAGGAAAGGAGCTAGTGCTGCAGTGCAGTCCTAGATGAGGGTAGCTGGGCATGCATCACCTTTACAGGTAGAGGGTTTGATATTCCTCATTATGTTGATGATGTCTTTTTGCTGTATGGGTTTGAAAGAGAAAGGTTGGGGGGGTCGGATGCTGGCGGGGGGACAGGGATGTGTGTGTTAGGCATGGCTTGTTTAGTGGCTAATATTTTCTTTTGGAGGAGGTTCAGTTTGGCTTGCATGGCAGTTTGTATTTCGTCACACCAGGCTTTGTCTTTGGTGAAATTACGGGGGCGGGAGTGGGCGTCTCTAGTTCCCTGAAGATAGCAAAGATTTCTTTAGTGCTAGATTGGGCCTCCGAGATTCTGGATTCGAAGGATTTAGCTTTGCTTGGGTGATTGCGTTTTTGTATTTGGTAGAGAGGGCTTTGAAGATCATCTTATCTTTGTCCGAGTGGGATGTTTGCCATTGTGTGAGTGCAACCTTTTTCTCGTTGCAGAGTGTGAGAAGGTCAGGAGTTGGAGTGGGTGGTGGGTTTGGATTTGCGGGGTTTCAGTGGGGCAATGGAGTTGATGGCTCCTTTGATGGCACTGTCATATGCTGTTGCAAGTGATTCTGGGTCTGTGGAGAAAGGAGATCTGAAGGCTAGGCCTTGGAGGAAGGGCAGTAACCTTTCCTTTGTGAGCTGACGGGAGCTTCTTGCGAGGCAGGGTGGCAAGGGTTGGGGTGCCGGGGTAGAGGGGCTGGTGGTGGGGATGCTGAAGGTGATGATATGGTGGTCAGACCACGGGGTGGGCGTGTTACCAGTGATGGTGAGTGGACAGTTGTGCTGTGCAATCCAGTCGAGAGTTCGTCCCTGGGTGTGGGTAGGGCTGAAGATGGTGTTTTTGTAGCCTAGTGCCTTGAGGGCTGAGTCAAGGGATTTAGCTGCTGAGTCCTTGCAGTCAAGGAGGCCTAAACTGATGTCCCCAAGGAGAACGGCTTTAGAGTTCTTTTTAAGGTTGTCTGAAAGGAGGTGGATGAGAGAGGCTTGAAAGTCGCCTATTGGGCCTGGAGAGCGATAGACAATGTGAACAGCAATGGTACAGTGGGGAGAAAGGTTGATTTCGACTTGGAGGTAGTCACTGTTGTTGTGCAGGGATTTCTCTATCTTTCTAATGGAAAGAGAATCTCTGGCAATGATTGCTACACCTCCACCTTTAGAGAGGCGATCTTGTCTCGTGATGGAGTAGGCCGGAGGTAGTGCAAGGGAGAGTGCAGGACCGGAGGCTTCATGTAGCCAGGTTTCTGAGATCATGAGCAGATCAAGATCAAGGGAGATTATGAGGTCATGGATGTCCAGAGCGTGAGCATTAACGGACCTGGCATTGATCATGGCGCATTTGAGATGGGATTGTGTAACAGCCAGAGGGGGGGCGGAGAGGAGAGCGAGGGAGAGGTGGTGGACACACATGGAATAGCAATTGGCACAGTAGCATTCAAAATAGTGGTAGAAGAATTGCACATCACAGATTTTACACTGGGGGGCTCATTTACAGTGGGCGCATATGGGGTGACATTTAATATTGAGTCGGTGTGATTAACAGTGGGGTGCGTTGCTTCATTGGCAACTATATAGGAGTTGGCTCTAATGTCTCTGCAAGTAGTGCGGGAGGCTCTGGCCTTGATTGCCTGTAGAGTGACATCTTTGCAGCAAGTGGGTGGTAGAGTCTGGGAGCATAGTCTTAAATTGCGGGTGCTTGTTGCGAGTGGCTGGGAGTAGAAGTTGGACTTAGGAATGCGAGCACATAGTTTGAGGTTTCTGGTGGTAACAGGGGTGAGGTTAGAATACAGGTGGGGATGGTGGGGAATCATCCTTACCTGCCTGATGCGGCATGACCAAGTGGCGAACGAGCAGCGAAGAGCTGCAAAGAGCACAGAAGGCCTTTTACCCTGGCCTTCTCTTGTCGGCTTCGCCTCTCGGCCCTCTTCCCCTCCATTTAAAGCAGGAGGGGAGGGGCGGGCGGGCCGACGTAACGAATCAGGATCTTGGGCTGCGGCGGTGAACTTCGTGGCTTCAGCTGATCCTGTTGTTGTAGCTGAAGTCATGGAGACGCAGGCATCCATTTTAGATGGGACGGTTGAACACGCGGCCATGGGCGGGCTGGAGCAGCAGCCTGTTCCGAAAGTAAAGTGAACAGCTGATCTTAATTCGAGCTAGTGGGGGCGGAAAAGTGCTTGCAGCGAAGCTGCAAAGAGCACAGAAGGCCTTTTTCCCTGGCCTTCTCTCGTCGGCTTTGAGGTGTTTGGGCGCTGGGTCATGTGGGGGTAGGGAGGTGAGGGATAGTTGAGAGTAGAGATAGTCATGATGATAAGGCAAAGAGAATTGGGGGAGGGCAAGGCAGTAAAGCGGGGAATGGAGGGTAGAAAAGGATGAGGCTGGTGTAATGATATGTATTTATAATATAATAATATAATATGATATAATAGATATATAATATATAATAATATTATATAATATAATGATGATATGTATTTATAATATAATATTTATAATATGATATTATGTAATGATATGTGATGAATTAAAATAATTTTCTGTGAATTAATTAAACAGAAATAGTACATTGTTGTCTTTTGTCTATTGGTCCACTTTTTGATACATTGCCATCTATTTTCTAATAAAGATACTTACAATGTGTAAATGGGACTAACAAAATCGGGCCAGGCTCTGGTGTGTGCTAATATAATGTCTATGATCAGGTCCTTAAAAAAAGTATCTGGCCTAGCTCCAAAAAATCCAAAGTTACTAATAAAACCTTAAAATGGGAAGTGGCTTGTATAATTATGTGTAAAAAATGATCTAATGATGCCAATCTAATCCATACATGGGTAATGAATGGGGACAAATTCTAGTGTGAAAGAATTTGCTCCAAATATGGTTAATCATACATAACATGTTGGCCCAAAAAAAATATTCATAAATATAGACCCTTACCAAATAGAAAAACAGGGGTCCATATACAAAGGTGTCCTAAGGGCACCATCTCAACATAACAACATAACGAAACATAACAAAATTCAAAATTCAAATCTCTTTTGTTTTCCTTTACACAACATCCATTCTTGTGTTGAATCAAACTAAAACTGACATCCACTACTCAAAACACACAATTATCACTGATATATCTCATAGAAAACCTTAAACATTTAAGCCAATTTAATGAGTCCTGGTTCTAAAATACTTTTTCAATGAGAGTGGCACTGAGCCCCTGCTTCAAGTAAAGCTCTGTATTAAAAATACATGTTTTAAAAATATATGACCATAATCATTCTAATATTTTCTCTACTGGCAATGTCAGTCCAAAATCACTTTGCTACTATATATACCATATTGCTTCATTCTAAAAAAATTAAAAAAAGAAAATGTACAAATCTTAAAAACCTGTCTTTATTCACAATCTACAGTAAGCATGTGCATGCACACATATATGTCATCTCTAGCCCTACTCATTTTTATATATCCTAATCCACATCTCCTATTTTCCAATCTATTTCACATGTGCATTTTTATGTGCCTCAAATCACACCACTCAAAAAGGGATTAGTCATAGACCTTTTTCTTCTTAGATTCAAAGAATATATAAACAGAAACATCTACACCAACCACTTCCTACCTCATTAAAGGTCCAACAAAATCTACTTTTCTGCTCCTCCATATGTTTTTTCTCAAACCACCATTTCCACCTTGCCATCTCATGTTCATATGCACATTATCAACCCATAACTGCTCATTTAAAGCAAACTGCATTTTTCTTCACATTGTTTTTCAGCATAACTCAATGTATATCACATAGCGCTTTACATGACCGATATTTACATATATTAGTATTTATCATTGCCCAATCAAAATTGGCACTCACGTGTGTGTGTGCATTTCAAATACCTCTGCTAATCGTTCAACCACAAAACCATACCACCACTATTCCCCATATTATTTCAAAAATACTTGCAAAACAGCCCAATCCACCTTTCTAAAAATCTAAACCCTTCATATGATTTCTCCAAGTTTCTCCATTAATATTCAACTGTAATTTATCCCAACCCTACTGACATCTCTAACAAAACGCCAACCAAACTCTTTTACACTTTAAATGCATATTAATGCAATCAATGTGGGAAAAGGAGCAACCAATGCCTTTCCCGACTGAGCTATCTTGGGTCCTGCTCTTTTTCTGAGCCCTCCCTTTGTGTCTTCTACTGAAGGACTGTAGCTGTTATCGTTCTGCCCCATCTGCTAGCAAAGGAATGTTATCTCTGCTTGGCAAGGCCATAAATTATGTCACATTTTAGCTGAAATGTTTGCATAGCAAATCACTGTGTCTCCTTTAAAACTCCTTCATTTTAGCTTAAATGCGTTATAAGATATGCACATTCTTTAGGCCTAAATAAAACTGAATTTGTAAAAATTTGCTCTTTTAGCTCAGGGTTATCAAACAAAGCGGTGGTCTACTGTCCTTTTAAGTAAACCAAGCTCATGCTCAGACTGAAGCTGCCTTTACTGCTCAAAGGAATACAGCTGTTATCTGTATAACCGCAGCCCACAACTTAGGCGCACACAAACTGAGTTTCTTTTAAAACTAAAGATGATTCTTCACTGGTCAAAAATGAGACTCTATTTCTATAACATTTATAACAAAAAATGCATTGATTTGTTAAAAAGTAAAATAAAAATCCCTTAACACATGAAAGAAAAAATCGTTTTCTTTGAATTCAATGGACAATAACACAACACACATCCCGTACCACATATAGCACGTGTCAGTCATCATGATCACACAATAAAACATATCACATAACAAATATTTTTTTAAAAATTCCATTAAAAAGCCAATTGCCCTCTTCTACATTTATATGCGTAAGAATATGCAGCAAAATGAAATCCAGCTTCAATCACCACACATCACCACAATATCTTTACTATCACAGCTAAACCCTGACAAAATTTACACTTTGGGAGAGACCACCAGGGGGCGCGGAGCATGCAGGACGTGTAAGCACCGCGCTCCTGATAGCACCGCAGGGCCCAGTGGACTTCTCCAGTCCCCGGTCTGGAGTACGGGGCTGAGCCGGAGAAGACCTGTCCCCTGACCAGCTGGCCCCACTCGGAGAGTACCTGGGGACCCGCCGTTGGGACCCGCCGCAGCGTGGCCAGGGGTCCTGACTACAGAGGCACCCTGAGGAGTGCACACGAGCAGTGGGTACCGGTGCGGGCCCACGACACCGGACGCTGCCGTTCCCGCAGCTCCGCGAAGCGGCCCGTGGAGCCGGGCGCCCCCCCCTGTTGTGGAGGCACGTCTGGTGGAGGCGTGCCGGGGGACACACCGCACCGGTGGGGGCTTGGAGTGGGGCTCACACGAACGTGGCCCCAACAGACACAGTGAACCATACGAGAGCCGCGGGCTGAAGAGGACGCGGCCCGGGCTCCCCACCCGGTAATAGTGCATCGGAATGGGGGCAGCATGGAGGAGTCCCCCCAGCACGCCGAAGAGACTCCCTCCCGACTGGGACCCAGAGCCCGCTCCCGGCCCACACCCAGTACACGGAGGCCCGGTTCGGGGCCGGCATACTGCGGCCCCGCAACAGATAACGCCTGGACGGAAGCATCGGCCCCGTGGACGACACAGAAGCGCCTCGGCCTACCCGGCGGGGCCCAGCACAGTGACGGGGAGCAGTTGGGGGAGCAGCTGGAGGTGAGGAAAGCATGGCGGGGAAGGGACAATTGAGTGGACGAGCCATCTAGGGGCAGCCCCCCCTCAGGGCCCTCTCCTTAGTAATACACTGGAACGTCACCCGCACGGGGCGCGACGAAGGGAGGTCTGTGCTGCCTGAAACCCACAGATTCATCTTGGGCCAGTACCTCAGAGGCCCTACTTAGATCAGCAGGCCCCGGCTAGGACACGGCACCATTTACAGAGCCACGTGCCCACATCGCCCGAGTCCCCAGTAGTCTGACCACTGAAAGGGCCTTGGACCATCGACCCTGACACCGTCCCTCGCAAGGGGAATCCTGTTAGCAGCACCGCCCAGAGGTGCGCCGGAGGTCTTGGACCCTGGAACGATCCCCAGTGCCCGGGGCGATCTCATCCCTCCAGCGCTTCCGCCGGCCTCCCACGGCCACGAGTGCGGTCCCCAGGAACATCATAACTACCATGCCAGCAGGCAGTGAACCCCCTTCCGCGGCACTCACCAAAGAGGTTCTCAAGGACATTCTCCAGGAGATTAAGGCGATTCGCACAGACATTCAAGCCTCCATAGTGGACCTCAAGGGAACGGTGGATACCTTGGAGGATAAAATGGAAGGGATGGAAAATAATCACCTCGAGGCAGACCTGCTCGACATGAAATATGAGGCAAGGCTTACGGACTTGGAAATGAGAGAGGAGGACATGATCTTGAAGATAGATGATTTGGAAAACACAGAGCGCCGAAACAACCTGCGCATTATGGGTGTGAATCAAGAGAGAGGGGTAACTGCAGCGGATGTGGGGAGGAAAGTCCAGGGTCTGATAAACTAGCTCTTTACACTGGAGGGCGGCAAGGAGGTTCAGCTGGAAAGAGCGCATTGAGGTGGAGGGGGTGCTGGCGGTGGCCCGAGGTCCATCGTAGTGCGGTTCCTCCGCTATAGAGAGAAAATGGAAGTCCTGGAGAAGGCAAAAAGACTTGGGAGCTTTGCATTGGAAGGTGATACTATCAAGATATTTCAGGACTTATCATCCCTCACGCTCACCCGCAGAAGAGAATGTCGTCCACTCACCCAGTGGCTCACAAGCCAAGATATCAGATATAGATGGTCCTTCCCCTTCGTCCTTTCCTTCAAACGGGCTGGGGTAGACTACAGAGTGATTAGTGGCAAAGAAGCCTCGCAAGTATTACAAGTGCTTAAGGGGGATGCCCCGGAAGGGGGTAATTTGATGGAGACTCAAGAACCAGGCGACACTGTGAGAGAACCGGTGGGTCCCTGGCCCATGAAGAAGAAGACAAAGGGCAGGAGAAAATTCAGAAAACCTAACACTCCGACGTCTGAAGCTGAAGGGGACTAGGTGTGTAAAGATAGATTAACGAGAAGATTAAGTTTGGTTCGCAGGCGACCCCGGCAGGGGACACAGATTTTACTGAGAGAACTGCGGTGTAGGAACATGCACACACCCTGGTGGCTTGCCTGTTGGCAGGCGCCTTGGACAAGGAAGGGAAGAGGGAGGGGGGATGGGTGGGAGTTGAAGGTAAGGGGCTCGGGACACGATATCCACCACACTTCAAATGGGCACAGGGCAGCTCCGACATGATCGGGAGGACAAGATACTCAAGAACAAAAAACAATGGTAGACAATGAAAAAAGGGGCCGGGTCGAGTCACTCAGAGTGGGTTCACTCAACGTCAAGGGGCTCAACTCCCCGACAAAGCGCTCCCTTCTCGGGAGGGTAATGAAAAACAGTAAGGTGGCTATCTTGTTTGTGCAAGAAACCAGAACAGTGAGGGGGGAGGAGAGGGCCATCCCAGGATCTCACGTTGGCCAGACTTTTTGGGCATCAGGCAACGTAAAGAGAGGCGGAGTTGGCATCCTCCTCCAAAGAAACCATAAATTGACATAGGTGTCCCGGTGGGAGAGGGAGGATGGAAGAGCCCTGGTAGTGTCCGGCAATCTAAATAATTCTAGAGTCAGCCTAGCAGTGATATACTGCCCTACGTGGGTCAGAGAGAATTCGCTCAAGTGGTTTTGGGGGAGGTGATGGCCAAAGCGGAAGGGCTCCTGCTCCTGGGTGGGGATTTTAATATGTGGGCAGATCGAGAGCTGGACCATAGTGGGAGTTCGGCCACATCAGGTGATAGAGGAGCCGAACATCGTGGTGGTCTGCGGGAATTAATGTGGGAACAGGGATTGGTGGACATATGGAGGGAGCTGCACCCTAGGCGAAGGGGATACACCTTCTACACCGCAGTCCATGGTACCAGAACTAGGATAGACTACCTTTTCGTGGGGAGCCACCATATGAGCAGAATAGAGGCCTGTGATATCCGCCCAGTCAGCTGGTCAGACCACGACATGGTCTGGTCAGACCACGACATGGTCTGGTCAGACGTTAGTATAGCGGGCCTGAAACCCAGGGAGTCCCTCTGGAAGTGCAATGATTTCCTGCTGAGGAATGCGGTCTTGAAGGAACAAATGACTGTTGCAATGTAAGAATTCTTTGAGCTAAACGACACGGGAGAGGTGAGCCAGGAGATGGTGTGGGAGGCGGCTAAGGCGACTTGGAGGGGTAGGTTGATCAGCGAAGGGGCATCCAAAAAAAGAATTAGGACTCTCTTGACCCACAGGTTGGGATCCGAAATAATCCTTCTAGAAAGTTCGGAGGGGAAGGTGGAGACAGAGAAAGAGAGGGATCTGGGCATAGCGAGGGATAAGAGACAAGAATTGAGAGAAATGGAGATGGGAAACATTGTAGCGGGGCTCCAACATCTACGTCAGAAATACTGTGAGAAAGGGGATAAGGCCGATGCTATGCTGGCAGCAAAACTCTGAGGCCAAAGGGCAGATAGATGGGTGGCAAGAGTAGTTAGCGCTGAAGAGGGGGAAACATCAGACCCGGAGGGGATCGTTGAGAATTTGGCTTCATTCTATGAGAAGCTCTACGGGAGGGAAGGGGAGGTAGAAAAGGAAGCAAGTGAGGCATATGTCAATGGGGTCACCCTCCCTGTCCTGGGTTCTTTGGAAGCATCGGCCCTAGATGCCCCTATAACAGAGGAGGAGGTGCTTAGAGCCATATCGGGATTGAAACTCGGCAGGGCCCCGGGGAGGACGGGTTCACGGCAGGCTTCTACAAGGCCTTCTCGGGCCAACTAGCGGACCTCTTCTCGAATATTATGAGGATGGGGAGGGCACCCCCATCCTTTGGCAAAGCTCTGATCACGGTGATCCCGAAGGAGGGGAAGGACCCAGTGGACTGCCGCTCCTATGGACCTATCTCCTTCCTGAATGTAGATGCCAAGCTATTTACCAGGATCATTGCCTCGAGATTAGACTGCTACATGCCGAGGCTAATTCACTCAGATCAGGTGGGTTTTATACAGGGAAGGCAAGGTGCGGATACACTGCGCAAGACTCTGCACCTGATGAGAGAGGCAGCACCGAAGGGTGGGAACCCCGTCCTGGTGTCCATTGACGCTGAGAAAGCGTTCGATTGGGTCAACTGGGGGTTCCTTCAGGGGGTACTCGAGAATCTGGGTTTCGGTACAGGAATTAAACAAGCCATCAAGGCCCTATACGCATCACCAACCGCCAGAGTCACAGTTAACGAGCGTTTGTCACAAGTCTTTCACCTCCAGAGAGGGACGAGGCAAGGTTGCCCCCTCTCCCCTCTCCTCTTCGCCATGACAATGGAAATCTTGGCAGAGTACCTCCGGGGCTCATCGATGGTGAGAGGAATTGAGGTGGGCGAACGTACCTTTAAATTAGGCCTCTATGCAGATGAAATCTTGCTACACCTGCGGGAGCCTGCAAGGTCAGGCCCTGCTGCTTTGCAGGTGATTCACCAGTTCGGCCACTTCTCCGAATTTAAGGTAAACGTAGGCAAGTCAATGATCTTTCCCTTCGCACCCGATGCGGATAGAGACTTGGCGGAACTCGCCCCACTGGGCCTCCGAATTTGTATGGAGGAGATAAAATATCTGGGGATTAACATAGTTCGTCCCGACGGGGATTTAGGCCAGGCAAACTACCCCCCGCTCTTTGATAGACTATTCAGGGACATGGAGGGATGGGGGAAGGGGCAGATTTCCTGGATGGGAAGAATAAATGCCATAAAAATGAATCTGCTCACTAGGGTGATGTACGTCTTCCAGATGCTCCCCTTGGAGGCTCCTGAAGCATATCTCAGAGAAGCCAAGAGGCGTATAGTGAAGTTTATATGGCAGGGCCAGCGACATAGAATTGGATACAAGACTCTCACCCTCCCCAAGGATAGAGGAGGGGTTGCTCTGCCGGACCCGAACGCCTACCATAGAGCAGCCCAACTTAGGGCCTTGGCACCCCACCTTAGAGAGGACCCCAATAAACAATGGGTATACATTGAAAACTTTTACCTACACCCAGTTACCGTAGGGGAATGGCTACGGGTCCCACTAAAAAAGCTCCCCAAAAGAATCAGGGACCACCCCATACTGGGTACAATGTGGAAAGCATTAGCGGGGAAGGGCCCTAGCGAGAAAGTCACCACATGGCCCTCTCCCCTGAGCCATATCTGGTCTATACCAGTCCTGGAAGAAATCCCAGGCCACAAACACTACCAGTCATGGTTCGACGCAGGCCTGGGTAGGGTAGGCCAATTGGTAAGAGAGGACACATTTATAAGCATCCAGGAGCTGGAGGCAGCACTGGGAATCGGCAGGCTCTCCCCGCTTCTATACCTTCGCCTCAAGGGCATCCTAATGAAGCCGAAACTAAAACCTTGCATACAAAGAGGGCTTTCCCCAGTTGAGAAAATTCTAGACTCCCACACAGAAATGAAAGGTCTCATCTCCCTCTTGTACGTAGCACTGCTAACCTCCCGGGAGGGAACGACTAAAAGCCTCAGAGGGAAATGGGAAAGGGACCTGGGTTGTGTCATTGGAGATGGGCTCTGGGGAAATTATGTTGCAGGGCTTTTAAGACATCCATCTCATGCCAGTACAAGTCCCACGCCATCAAGCTTCTCCATAGGTGGCAGTATGACCCGATCTCCCCCTCTAGGATGTTCCCAGATACCGTCCCGCTGTGTTGGCACGGATGTGGAGAAAGAGGCGACTACTGGCATATGTGGTGGTCCTGCAAGGAGGTGCAAGCCTACTGGTCAGAAGTGCTCAGCTGGCTTAAGGAGGCAGGAGAGGGGGTTTACCCACTAGAGCCATTTCCACTAATATTTGGACTCCGCCGCAGGAACGACCACTGGGAGAAACTCCCGGACCTGACACACTTCCTGCTGTTGGCAGCCAGAGCTGCACGGGCCAGGACCTGGAAGAGAGCATCGCTCCCCTCGAGGAGGGAATGGGTGATAGGGCCAAGGACATTTATTTTATGGAGAGACTAACAGCACCAATACACGACTCCAGCACACAGGTTGAGACAGACTGGCTGCAATTCATGGAGGCATTCTCTAACGTAGAGGACGAGGCAGGAGTTTAACAGGAGCACTCCACCCGGCCCGAAACTGGTCGTGGCATAAGACTCATTGTAGTTTTCCAAGTAAAGTTCACTAATTTTTGTTCCTTGCATGCCCGGTTGGAACTGCCCGAAAAGGATAATCATTGTGATGTGGTTCGTGTGCCCCATCATTAGGGGTCTCATGCGGGAGGGGGGAGGGAAGGTGTATACAGCAGAGTGTTATGGTTCTCTTATGGAAGTTGGCACGGGTCAGTGCCCCAAAGTCATTGTTTGTATTCACGCTTTGTTGACATGAAAAACCAATAAAATTGATTGTCTTCCCCCACTGTCCCTTGGTGGGTGCAACCTCATCTCCCACATCTATTCCCTACGGGAATTTGAAGTGTGCTCATCTCAAGTCTTACTTGTGGAACACTATACATAAATATTTTGCCTCTTCACAGAGGATGGCACACCACCTTCAATAGACCTTGCTATCAGTATTCAGAGGTATTCTTTCTTTAAACAAATACTTCTATTTACTGTGAGAAAGGCATGGTGCTCAGAGGTAGACACAGACACAAGGATGCACGTTTCGAGAACCCTTATTTATGAAAATGGGGTTTGAAGAATGCCTTACTTGTCCTATTTCTAAATGGGAGGAGTCTCAACCATTAAAGTAAAGAAGAAAGATTAGTCCAAATGTCTGTCTGTCAAAAGTAAAGAATCTGTCTCTGTCAAAGCTATGCTTGCCCTCGCGTTGTATCTTAAACAATGTGTAGGGTATTGGATAAAATATATAAGTGTCTCAAAAGAATATCAGGATGGTCATGGAGTTTCTTCTCAACTCCCTTTCCCAAGCTTAAGTCCCTCGGGATCTCCAAAAGTTCGGTTTGTTCAAAACAGTTCACAAAAAGGTAGTTCAATAGTTTTCTTAGTCGGCACAGTTCATGTACTTCTCTCAGGCTTCCCTCGCCGGATTCAATGCTCTCTAGTATAACACAGTTCTGTTTTAACAATGTTCTCTTTCTCAGGCTTCCCTTGCCTGTTTCAATGCTTTCTAGCATAACACAGTTCTCTTTTTTTTTCAAACTTTATTTATCTTTGCACACAGGTAAGGTACATGTTCATGTATACTTCTTTACATTTCACTCCATAGATCATATATCATTGTTGACCTTCAGATTCTACATTTCATTTTCGGCCTTATCCGATAAATATTGTTGAAATCTTGCCCATATGTTCCTTGGTCTAGAAGAGGGCAGGACCGAGTCTATATATAACTCTTCCGTGTCATTAGTCCACACCATATCCTTCTCCCAGTCTGTTTTGGTCGGAGGGAGTGCATTTTTCCATCTTATTAAAATCGCCCTTTTAGCAATCAACAGACCATAACACAGTTCTCTTTAACAAAGTGTCTGAGTGGATCTTTCTGGCTTTCCTCACCAGAACTTAGACCCTCTTTACTTGTTACTCCCAACTCTTTAGTATTTTACATTACCACATTTCATCATCTTGATACAAGGGGTTCCCTTCCCATATCTTCCTGCTTTCCTCATGTGGTTTATGTCAAAGACTTTCAAAATGGCACAGCTTTTCTTATTCCCATGCCTGACCACTCTGACACTGTTGAGTTCTGGTTATCATATTTCTTCTACTCTGTTAGTCTTTCCTCAAGAGTGCCTTTTATCACCACAACAAGTTCTACGTCCTTGTTTATGTCTCAAACGTGCTCCTTAGCACCTAAACAAGTTTCACTTCCTTGTCAATTCATTTCATCACTCAGTTCGGTTTCATTCAATCCCCTTCGGGATTTTGTTTCACTCAATATTCTCTTCTGCAGCTTTTTCCATCGGCTTTCAATTCCATCAACTTTATTCAACATGCTTTTCACCTAAGTGATACTTTGTTTAACTTTCGCATTTCACAGAGACTTTCGACAATGCAGTATTCCACAGGACCACTCTGTTTCAACATGGTTCAAAACAATCAAAACTTTCTTTCAACGCGTCTCGCTTCTTACACGTATCCTTGCTTGCAACTTGCCAATCATTTGCGTCGTTACAAAACGGATCTCTCATCACTTTCAACTCACCGGCTGTGCGTCCATCACAATTCTTTAATCTGAGCTCAGGGTCTCTCCCCTCCTGCCCCTCAGACCTTGCTGGGCTGCTTCGCTGTTCCAGGGAAACAAGCAATCTCTTGGCACAACGTTGGGAGAAATTAACCAGCTTCTCGGCTTCCTTTGATGAATCGTTACGGCTTCTTGGAGACACGGCTCCCTCGCCACACTCTCTCCTCCTTCACCCTGCAGCCTTGTAGCATCTCAGCATCCCATTCTCTCAAGCCTGTTTCTCAGTGGCTTCGGTTCAGCTGCTCACCGTCTCACCTGCTCTCCTTCTCGAACTCGCCTTTGCCTTCCTGGCTTTCCATACTTCCTTGGTGCATCTCGGTTCCACCTTTTATATAGGCCCTCAATTGAATTCAGGTGTTTGTGATCGTAGCTAAGTGCCTGATTTTGCCTGTCCTCATTAGAGGGACATTCATAGAAAGAGAAAAGTCCATTTGAGTGTAGGTGTTCCGTCATAATGGTATTAAAACGGAGAAGCATTGAGGCTTCTGGAGAAACCAGGGGTCTGGCTAACAGTAGGCTGAGGGGATGTTGGGTAGGGGGTTATTTGAAATGGGGGATACCATGCCTCACCCTTGGGTAATCCCTCCCCAATCCCAAGGGACCTTCCACCCAGGTGATCCTCCTTTGCTAGTCTGCCCCCAGGGTCGGGATCCAAAAGCAATGGCCCTCCCCTGCCACCTATTTGGAAGATCCCCGGGGAATGGGAAGGGAAAAACCCTTAGGTTTTTCACATTACATAAAAAACCTGTTTCACATATAAATATATTTATTTAACCATGCAATCTAATTTATTACCCTAGTTCTGCTATTGCACAGCAATACGTCACCATGAATTTATGGAGTTTATGGAGGTCACCTCCCTTCTCTTATGTCTGTGACGCTGCCTGGCATGAAGACAATATGATTTTCAAACATGGAGGTCAGTCTGCAGCCTATTTTAATTTTTTCTATCTTGTTCCAAATTTCTTTTTCACCTGGCAGCACTGCTCATCAGAGAAGATATAGGGTTCTTGTCACTGTTAATCTGTCAGAAGATTCAAAGCATCGCTTCGTGGTTAGCCAAATGTTAAAGAGTTAATTTCTTAGGATAGTCTCCTGCTGCCAGCCTCCCTGGGATGGATCACATGGGAGGGAACACATGATGTGTAAAAGACAGACAGACACAAATAACAACTAGCCGAACCTTATATTTTGGTAGGTCAATTTACTTTTTTACTTAAAGGTCAAATACATCACTTAGCTTCCATTTGACATAAACGCTTCCTGAAATACATGATCATTTTCTGTCACAATGACCTAATTGATACTAATCAACATGACTAGGTGTTTTCCAAATTTCACTAAACCACGAGATACATTTCACAACCTTTAAACTGGAAAAAGCAGGTTTTGGAAATGACACACGTTTCCAGACTTCCCGCACATTCTGTCCAAGGTCATCCCGCCTTGCTTATCTGCTTCAGCCCACTGCCAAATTTTATTTATAAAAATCCTTTGAACATTACCGTTGGAAACTGTATATTCCTACCATTTAAACTGCTGAATCACTGCATACTTGCTTCTGCCCGATTCACTCGCTTTTTTGCACACAACACTATATTTCTGTTTGCTCAACACTTCTAAATCTTCATGGGGCTTTGAGGCCTGTAGCCATCTGTAATGTAATGGCTGCCTTTTGCTGGCCTATATTCTATATCAGAAATCGATATTCTGTGTTAATTATGTTGTGGGCGATGTAACCATGTCTTTATGTTTTATGTTTGTCCTGAATAAATGTGTGTAGTGTCACTTATTTTCTAATGCACCTGCCTATAATAAGGGCAGCCTGACTGCCTCAATGAACAATACTTCTAACTTTTACACTGTTGGACAGGAGGGCGGGACACATGCTCCTGAATGACATTTTCATCTGTCTATTATCAGAGAGGAGGAGGATGTATTCCTCTTCAGACCTCCCCAGGGAAGAAAACCCCCTCTCAATTGTTGTCAGTAGTTCTTCGGATGTGTGTCCTTGATGTCGTGGTAAAGGAAATAATGCCACTGCAACAGCGGAATTCATTAGGTAAAAATAAATAAAGGGAGAGTAAACAAGGTTACTTTAAAAAATGCAGAAGGAGACGGCAGGAAAAAAAATTAAAAGAGGAATCCAACAGGGAGCAGTAGAAAAATACAGGAAGAGCAGGCGGAGGAGCCCTAGCAGAGCTGGAAGGCAAATGGGAGCTGAAACAAAGAACAAGCGTTAGACCCACCGATAGCAGAGTTGCAGCGCAAAGCGTCGATCAGCCCTGGAAGGATGAGGGGAACGGCGGGAATGTTAATAAAGACTAGACCGCTAAACGCGGTTTGACCATTCGGCGTAGTGGCACACCTGAGTGAGCCTGTCTCCATCTTTGCCACAGTGACCAATGCTGTGTCATGACACCCACGGACCGGCCAGCACATCCCACAGATGGATCCATGGACCTGGATTAGTCCATGAACCTCAAGTTACCTGCCAAAAGTGGATTTTTGGTCCGCTGTCCATGGGAGCCTAGCCAAGCGCCTATATAGGGGTGTTGGGAAGAGTTTTAAATACCTCTGGTTTGAGGAGGAGGCTTGGACTCAGTGTGACTAGCATCTGCCAAGTGACCAGGACTGCAGGAGTATGACCTACAAATACTGCCCATTCTGCCCCGAGGCCCATCACCCACTTGCTCGGGGAGACAGCTTGGTCCCCGAGTCATTCTCCCGACGATATACTGAATAAGGCCTAGGTATTTATCACAGTACTTACTCTCTTATCATGGGATATGGTAGGGAATGGCATCAAATTAGAACATTTTTAGATAATTGAGATCCTAAATTCTTGTAATATTATTCAACTTAAAGAGACACCTGCCATCGGCCCTTGGAGGGCTTTGCTTTTTAACCATGTTTATTCCTGCACTTGCGCATTAGGTGGGATAAACACATGTGGACTGTGCATTTTCATAATTCCTGATCTCCAACAATCTGATGAATGTACATTGAATTTAGAACACCTGCAATTTGTCAAATTGCCCACGAGCACACGTAGCATATAACAGTGAATAATTGTTATAATTCACCAAGCATGAAAAAGGAAATCGATTTTTATTTTGGTTGCAGTAGGAAATGCCCTGCCTTTATGAGAAGCGAAAAAGGCTATAGTCCCCCAATAGGGCTGGAGGGGGAGAGGGTATGCACCACATCAACTTACAATTGAGTTAAGGGGCCACGGAAGCCCCTATTGATCCACAGGAACACATAGCCATATATATTCCACAAATGAATATGACGATGCCTCCGGGCTGCTGGGCGCTTTATTAATCCAAAATAAAAATAAAAACATGCACACACATCTTTCTATATATTAAGTAGAAAATCTGTTAGTTTGTTCCTCATACAATTCCACCAATCTGCACCAAATTTTCCATACTTACCTGTTAGGACGCTTTGACATTACTGGCTACATGACATTTGGACACCCCACCAATTTCCCTGGATTTCAGTGAAACATCAATGTGGTCAAAGAAGGACCAGGCAAAGTTAATTTTAAGCATCTCAATGCGAGGAACAACACTCAAAGGTTTAGAAACCATGTTTCAAGACCCTAGGACACACCGTTTCAGAGATATTTGCACCACAATGCACTGCACTATGCCAGGGTGAGGCGATAGATGGGGAGAGCACACAGAAGGTCCCAGTATGCTGCAGCAAGCTAACTCTCGCCTCCCCTCAACAACTGGTCTGAGTTATGTTAGCCAGCAACATGTGCCCATTCTCAGGGTAGTTCACTTCAGAGTGCAGGATCATGGATTTACAACAATTGATGTCTACAGAACCTGTGCGGAGTACGGGTACTTTTTGCTAGCATGTCCATAGAGATATATACACACACACACACACACAGCACTTATTCATGTATAGGAATGGGGGAATCCCAATAACAAAAATCACTAAACAAGTCTAAAATATGTCGATCAAATTGACGCGACCAAATTGTTGGCTATGATAAAAAGTCTATGAAGCAGTGTAGAACTGACATTTATCAATGGCTGGGGTGGAGTAGCACTCTCCAGTCAAATGCACATTCAATGGCCACCTGTGCCACTTGGCGACTGCTAACGTTTGTATCACAGCCATGTCTGGTTGGGGCATTTTATGTGAGCTTGGTTAACAGTGCTTTAGTCATGACAGGGTTAGTACGTATTAGCTATCTGGCCTGACTGTGCAACAGCTATTTGGAACAATAGCCAGGAAGGTGCCCATTTGATCTCCACGAGGAAGGCCAACACCTTCCTCCCATGGACCACTCCCGCACAGTAACCCTCCCCAGGAGGCCTGCTGGGAACTGGTGCTTTAAAGTCAGCCCTGACATGACAAAGCAACTCCTACTGTAAGGTGATTATCATCTAAGTCTTTTGAAGTCAGCATGGGAAAGGGGTGGAGTTAGAGTAGCCCAAAGCAGAGGGTAGGCAAGGAGAAGGGTTACAGCATCATGGTTTCTTCTAAGGTTCTCTACACTTAATGCCATCTCCCCTTCCTGTAGACAAAACACTCTGGGTATGATGTCAGAAAGCAAAGGACATTTATTACAGCAACCTGGATTGAACCCCTCTGCTCCTGTGCACTGGAACGAGCATCCAGCTCACTGAAGGTACCCCTTCAGGTGCCAGACAAGCTTCCTGGAGTCGAAATGAGGAACAAAAGACTCACGTCACCACTGAATGCCCAAGATCGGGTCTCCCGGCAACCCAGAAGCCTAGAAGCAGCTTGGAACCCTGATTACCACCTTGAGACATCTTTAAGCAGCTCCAAAACGCTCAAATCACTTTTTTGTGCTTCAGGACCTATGGGGCTGCTTTTGTAGATCTAAGAATTTCGAACCACTTACCTACTTCTTTGAGCTCTCTCAACAACAAATCTGATCAAGTAAAATGCACCACCGCCACACCTCAACTGCCGGCATTCCGCTGTGGAAGCAACCGACTCGCTACTTCCCGAGTGCCGTCTTGACTCAACAGAAGCATCATCTCAACCCGACTCGAAAGCTGACTCAACCCTCTGGAAGTCATTTACTCGTCCATCTTGAATGCTGACTCGAACCAGCAGAAATATTGTTTTATCCTGACTCAACCGCCGACTCGAGCGGTTGAGACCCATACACTAGAACCGGCTTAAGCGCCAACTTGATCCATAAAGAACCCTATCTGAAAGTTGACTCGATGCCCACTCATCACTAGATCAACATGACTCAACCGTCTCAACACGGGCTCGAATGCACTAAAGTGGTCAGAGATCTGCCTCAATGCTGTTGAGCACCCAAGACAAAATGACAATGGTATTTGAATAGGCCCTGTATCACATGTCCACTTTGAGGGGCCACAGTGACATTAAACCCCATCCTTGCCTTTTAAAGGCATATACCTGAACATTGACATTGCTGCTGAAATCTCTTGCCTGAACACCCCTGCTTATCAACCCAAACTGCCCTTTCGTCTCAAGCCCGTATTGTCTGTGTTTCTCTTACAGGGGTGGGAATCTAATGTTTTTAATTAGTTGATTGCATTAATTGTTTTATTGAAGTTCCTATTTTAATAGAACCTCAATTGGAAATGATTTTTATTTTGGAACCATTGTAATGATGCTCTTGGCTTGCTACTGTTATCAGCTCACACCCCTCCTGAAGATAGAGCGTGCCATCGGCCTACGCTACCCACAAAGGTTAAAGAGGTATATCTATAAGGCTGTGCCTGGTTCACCTTTATGATTGGGATTGCTGCTGGTTTAGCAGTAGTGTGAGGCCTAGTAGGTGATTTAGCCACAACTCATCTGTGTATTCCTGCAGAGCAGTAGTCATTTTGTCACAAATAAAAACAGCTAGACTGAAATTAATATCCTTTTAGTAAACATATGATTCTGTCTTCAGTCAAGATATACAATTTCATTTAGGACCTTTACTTTCTTAAATATTCAATTACTGTGGTTTAAAGTGCCACCAGGCAGAGTAGGGTCCACAATTATGTTTTGGATCTGGTGTGCAGAAGATTAAAAAGCCAACTCTGCCTGTTGTAACTTTGGGCCTCATTCCGAGGTGGGCGCAAAGGGATTACCGGTACCGGTAAGGAGACCGGTGCCGGTAATCCCTTTGCGCCCTATTCCGAGGTCCCTTTGCGGGTCCCGTCCTTAATGCCCGGTCCGACCAGGTGTTATGGACGGGACCTGCAAAGGGTCTTCAGAGCTAATAACGGTACCGTAATTTACGGTACCGTTATTAGCGCCTTCCCCATTGAGCCCTATGGGGGCTGAAATGGGAATGGGGATTGACATTTTCAATGGGGACTTACCGGTCCCGCAAAGGTCCGACTAGACCGGTAAGTCCCCAATGAACGAGGGCGGACACGGTACCGGTATTGGAGGTAGTCATGGCGCTAATAGCTATTAGCGCCATGACTACCTCCAAACTCGGAATGAGGCCCCTATGTGTTCCAGCAGCTGTCAGGGATCTACATGTGACCTTTGAACCTACTCAACTGCTACTACCACTGATTTCACTGGCATGGAGCATTTTATGAATATGAGTCTAATTAGCGGAACTAGTTTACAGAAACTGAATTACCTGCATCATTTTATAAATAAAATTAAAAAAGCTCAGACTAGCTCACCCTCACCAGATAGACATTCTGTCACAATAACTGGTGCTTATATTAATGACACTTTGCCGAAGTTCATTCACCTGTCCGTTCAACAAATGCCCTTATTGTATTGACTTCGAGCAAGGGGAGGTGATAATTACCCCTTGGGATAGATCAAATACCCCTAGGTATTGAAGTGAAAAGGTTCTCGATCCCATTGTATCCCATTGTATTCTGCACTGCCCACTGTAACGGAATTGTGAGGACTCTCCTTGTTTTTTTTGCGTACCAACTCAGGGCCCAGTATTGCTGTCAATCATACTGGCCGAGAAGTTCTGCCCACTCGTTTGGCCAGAGAGCAGAGTGACCTTAACAATTAGTGCGCACAGAATGTTCTAATGGCCTGAATGGCCACAGTATTCCAAAGGCCCTGATTCTAGGCTCTCTGATTGGCAGAATGCTAGTCATTATGCCCAATAACGTTCTGCCAAATCAGTGTTGGTGCCACGCCAGTTCCTTTACCACTAGTTGTAGAAATAGGTGAGCACAGAATGTAATCCTACTTTGCTATCCAGTGGGCGGGTGTTCCACCTAGCCTTGTATTGCTATCATCTAGGGCAATGCCTGACGGGCCTGCCCAACTTGCCACTGTGGGCTAGTTTTTTGGTCAAAGTGGGCCTATTCGATGAGTTACTGCACTGTGCATTTGGTAATATTGGCCACTGCTACTGACCAAACATGGTTTATGCACTATTTGCAAGAAACGTCACTAGAAAAATCCCCCCGGGAAGTACACAAACAGTAACAAATGGCCATGTGCGATGGTGGGCTACTTGTGTAATGGTGTCCTGGTTGATTTAATGCCCCAGTCTGAGTCTGGCCCCACCTGCCCATTAGAGTCTGTTGCAAGTAAATTCCCAAGAAACATGGTGCTGATTCAGCTCTTACTAGGGTTGTTTTAGCTCAATCCAGACTGACAGTGATTGGAATAAGAGATTTGCGGCTCATATCAAACCAGAAAGCGAGAGAGGCCAGGATCGACAACAATGTGACTTGGGACAAGGCGGGGCCGAGAGATATCTCAGACACTGTCCAGCATGCTCAGACGTTTGGGGCACTTTCTCCTCACATCCTGTATGGAGAACCAAGACTTCCTGATAAAAAGGGAAGAGGAAACACTTCCGGGGGAAATACTGGAACTAGCTGAGATGGGAGGACAATATGTTTCTTCATGTCACCTTAAGAGACAGTGCAGACAGAAAACATCTACATTCCTCAGGAAGCACCCTGGAAAAGCAGTCTCATGGGAATTGTAATCCAAAACATCTGGACAGCCACAGGTTGCAGATCCCTGTCTTAGGTACCCCATTGGCTGTATAGTGATAGAGGGGCGACTATGGTCAGACTCAGTGATGAAGTGAAGGAGGATTCTAGGCCGGGAAGAGAGGTCAAATATGTAGGGGGGGGCATCTAGGGGCATTCTACCATGCACAGCGATCATCTGTGCCGGCCATTTTCAATGTTGACCATCACAGGTTGCCTTGAGGGCTACAATGTACAAGATCACACATCGCCTCAGCTCTACCTTAGCGTTTGAATGAACTTCAATTAGAGAAAATGAGCTTACAACATGGGTGGTGCCCATGTTGTAACCACACAGGGAAATGCAAATAGGTTTTATCTGGATTGTATGTGTTCAGCTGTATTTTGTGTGTCTGTCCTGAAAACATGGCATGATTTGGCTCTTGTGGACTGGACTTGGATGCTCCTGGTGGCAGTGGCCATGGACATACATACAGGTGCTCTTGCTAGCTGCAAGGAAGCTCGCTTTTTACACCGGCGCTTGCCTGCTTCTTCAACATGACAACAGAGATTAACAGGTGATTTAAAAAAATCAACATCAGTAATTTTGAAGAGCATTCACCAAAAGTGTCCCTCTCTGAGTGAAAGACATCTAACATTATATAAACCATTGAAGCAAACAGGTACAGGAAAACATTCCCAAAAAAGGGAATTTCTCAGAGTTAGGCAAGATGCCAGGAGTAAGATGCAGGTGTAGGCACACGTGCCCCAGGGGTTGCAGAAATGTTATTACTGCCAATTACCACGTGAGTCACAGGAGACTATTGGCAAGCATGTTACACTTTCATTTCTTTTTTTAATTGTATTCATAAATAAAGCACTTTTGCCAAAGTGCTGTACATACAGTTGAAAAAAAGCAGTGCAAAAAATTAAAACATTAAAAAGACAAAAAGTGGATTAAAAAAGGGGGCCTTTTATCAGGAGAAACAGAGTGTAAAACGTTGTCCCAATAGCAGCATGGAATCAAGAAACAGAAGAAGA
The DNA here is from genome assembly GCF_040938575.1 of Ambystoma mexicanum. Lineage (NCBI taxonomy): Eukaryota > Metazoa > Chordata > Amphibia > Caudata > Ambystomatidae > Ambystoma > Ambystoma mexicanum. The sequence continues at coordinate 150,845,064 of NC_090929.1, read as the reverse complement.
GGAGTTAAAAGAAAGACGGATGGCATTCTGTGGCTAAAATAAGGTTCAGTTCAAAGGATAGGAAGTGAGAGGCAAGGCCCAGCAGGCATTGCTCCCCTGAGACCAATGCTATACTGAAAGGGGCTGCTCTGGGAACAGGACATTTTGGAGCAGGCCAAGTTTCATTTCCAGCCTCAGTGAGAGCCATCAGGCGTGCGTCCCGGCTGCTTTCCCATTAGCCCCCTGTGTGGCAAATCCTTTTTAGTTTTGGCTATTAGGTGGCAGTAAAGTGCCACCTATAAGCTGACTTTCATTAGAGTACAGGTATGGCCAGATGGCATATAAGGAGGGACACAATGCTGATAGGTGTCGTCGTTTGATTATTTACCCCCCCATTGACCTCCCATGGCCATACTAATCCCTATGGCCATTCACACCCACTTCCTGCCCTCCTACCCGCCACAAACACAACCTCCTGGGATGTCTTTGACCTAGATTTACCAAGCTTTGCTGCCAAACTTTGCACTCGAAGTGACTACCAGTGTTTTTTTCAAAGCAGTCTTCTGAGAGTAAATGACTTAATTTGAGCTGTAAAAGCACTGGTGGTGTAATAAAAATGTTTTAACCAGGTCTGTCTTCACCCTCTATTTTTTATAATCACTATGCGTGTTCCGCACTGAAGTCCTAGTAAAAACAAGAATTGGCAACGCGTCCTCACAGTACGTGAAGGCGCCACTTTTTAAGTCAGCTAGCGAACGATTATCAACCTCTGGCCGGATGAATACTCTGTTGCCATCTTTGTGCTGTGAATTTGATGTACTATGTAAAAGTCATGTTAACTCCATGTGCTTCTAACCATGCTTCTTGTAAAATATTAAAAATGAAAAATAAGCTAAAGAAATCCCAAGAATAGGCAAAGCCAACAGTCTTGGCTTGTGTATTAGGCATTTACCAGACAATGCTATTAGATGCCCGGGTACTCGCACCATCGTGCACATGCTACCATCAATGGACAGCATAGCACCCCAGTCCAGTTTAAAACAAAGCCTTTAATGTAGTCCCATCCACACAACCGCACATGGCAGTGTTACCAGGCAATGAATTAATGTTCTCTCTCAGACACTGGGCTCTGAATAACTATATAAAGGCAGTGTCAACGTGTTATCCATGGTGTGATCGCAGAGGCTGTGGCCACTAGTTATCACATGTAGCCACCACCTTACAAACACATGCACGTCACCATTCAGTCCATGCCAGCCTTCAACCCATACAAACACATGCAACCTCAATCATTGCTAGTAATGGTGACTTGAAACCACTCCATGCAGCTGCGACTGCCAGCAATAGTCAGTGTCAGGCTACCAGGGGGTTCCTCTTCCTAGCGACTGTTGAGAGCCTGTCGGCTCCATAACCACTGCATCTGTACATTTGCCTCTTCTGCCAATTATTCTTTGCGCATGCACCCCGCTGCGTTTGCTCCTTATCACACAATGAATTGGCATGACACAATATTTCAAATGGCAAACTTGGCCGCAGTTTTATTTCCATGACAACAGAATTATTTCAGTCTGTACGTGTGGCGCTTGCTTGCCGGATTTCCCTTGCTTCCCCCTATACTTGGTATAGTAGGCCCCCAACTCCCCCGACCCATTGTACCTGATCCTATCCTGCCCGTGAAGGTGTCCGTGGGTGGGGAGAGCGCTGTTTGTTTTGGGGGAAGCTGAGCCTTATTCGTTACCACCAGACGCCCACGCCATTTATGCCCCCAAGAGGCGCTGGTCCGGAAGAGCGAAGACCCATTCCGCTTCCTTCTGGCTCGCCCGAAGTCTATCATTTGTGCTTGGTTGCCCAAACACCGCCACGCCAACTGGTGGGTTCCCGCCCACCGTGGCTCCCCTTTTCCTCACTCCTTCTCATAACTCCAGCAATTTGGTACAAATGTTCCAGAAAAAGAGCTCCATTCCTTTTGCGGACAGGTGCACCCCATCCGTTAAGAAGTACTCGGGTGTCTTCCCGTCAATCAGGCCATGCCTGACCTGATGGAAACCTCTGCCCCTGCAGAACTTGGCAACGGCCCCGTTCAGCTTCCTCCTTGATTTCTCTATTGCTGAATGGCTCAGACCATATAATCTCCGTTTCACCCAACTGTGCCGATATTTCCTGCAGTGAGCTTGTAATGTCCTTTAGCAGGACACCCCTCCCCAGGCTGGTCAGGTCGTTCCCTCCCAAGTGTATCACCAACACCTCCGGCTTCTGCTGCCTACTCAGCAACTTCCTTAATTGCCCCCTTAGCTGAGCCCATTTCATCCCTGGCACTCCGTGCCACTCAATCCTGAACTCGCCAGCCGTCAACGCCTCTTGCTGTTGAGTCCAGCTCGTCCTGGCCCTTGAGATGAATGAGTGCCCCACTACCCATACCGTGCGTAGCCTCCTTCGTTGTGCCGCTGGGAAATGACAAATGGAGGGAACGGCATGGTTAACTTACATTTTTTCAGGTCTGACATAACGTTTGTAACACCCCGAAGACCATCTCCCCAACCTTTTGATTTCCTCCGCCCCTAACCCCCCGACCGCCGCGGAGGTGGCGGCCCCTATCTGGAATGAATGAGTCCCAAACCGGCCCCCTGTCAGCCCCATCTTTTCCAAACCTTGTGCCATCACTTTCCTGAACTGAAAACGGCTTAGTGCGGACCCGTCCCTGTGCAGGAGCCACGGCGCCTCTGCCCCAGATGGCCGCCGTTGCCGTAGAAAGTTGGCTGCTGCCGCCACCTGGCAAACCCTGCTTGTCTGGATGGCCTGCAGAGTCAATGCTGCCCCCTTTCCCTTGTGATCCGTTTTTGACCTCCTCACAAAAATGACGACCTGGGTGCTTCCCACTTGGACGACCCTGATGCGCTGAAACCCACTCCCCTTGCCGTCCTTGTTCTCCGGCACCAGCTCGCTGACTCTGAGAGCCCCAACAAATGCCACCGTGAAGGCGGCCGTGAACAGCACCCTTTCGGCCTCTTCGCTACACACTGTGCTCAAATATTTAATTAACCCGTGCAATTTCACAATATCAATTGGCCGCCTCTCATCTGGTTTTGCTATGGATTGTCTAGCCCAGCCTCTCATGGCTAGCATGACGTAGTGCTCCTTGGTGGGGTCCTTCTCCCCTTTCACTTTTGCGTAATGTGCTATGGCCGCCAAGTGGTAGCCTACCCACGCTCGAGTCTTCCCCGTCTTCCAGCACCAGCCTACAAATGCCCGCACCGGGTTCTCCCCCCGGTTGCCCGCTAGCACTTCTTCCTGGAATTGCATGAAACGATCCCAACACGCCCTGTACCTTTTAGCTGTACCAGGTGCCAGGGCTGTTTCTACCAACGAGGTCAGATCACCCCAATCATCCCCCACCATTGTTCCTTGAATGGGGTCATTTCTTTCCTTGCTTCGGGGCAGCTCTCCCGGAACCGGTCCCACTGTTAACAAGACAGAGAATCAGCGGCCGTGTTTTTCACCCCTGGAATGTGCCATGCCCTGACCTCGATGTTCAGATTTAGCAGACTTTTGGTGAGTTCCCTGAGGAGCCTTAGAACCCTCAGATTGTTGGATGATCCTGTGTTAATAATCTGCACCACTGCCAAATTATCTGACCATAATGCAACTTTCGTATTCTGCAGCTGCACCCCCCACAAATTAAATGCGACTACTATGGGGAATAGTTCCAGCAGGGTAATGTCCTTAGTGACCCCTTCCTTGTGCCATTCCATCGGCCATGCCATACCACACCACCTATCCCCCAGGATCGCACCAAAACCCAGGGACCCCGATGAATCGGTGAATAGCTTGAGCCTCTGGCTGCTGGCCCAGTCCGCCCTCCAGATCGCCATCCCGTTGGATTCTGTTAGGAAGCTATCCCACATCCTGAGATCCTCCTTCACCTCTGATCCCAACCGGACGTGCTGAGAGGCGTGTTGCAAGCCCACTGTTTTTAGTTCCACACTTCTGGCAAACGCCCTACCTGCTGGTATCACTCTACCTGCAAAATTGAGGTTCCAAGCCAGTGACTGTAACTCCCGCAAGGTTGCCTTGTTTTTCCCCAAAAGCTCCTGAATCAAGCCCCGCAATTTTTGTACCTTGTCCTGCAGGAGCCTACATTCCCCTTTCACTGAATCAATCTCAATCCCCAGAAATGTCAATGTTGTCGCCGGACCCATGGTCTTCCTTGGTGCCAAGGGCACCCCTAGCTGCTCCATCCGCCCTTGAAATTCCTGCATCAGGGCCCTGCACTCCTCCGTCCCCTTTCTCCCAATGAAGAGAAAATCATCTAGGTAGTGCAATATTCCCCCTCCCTTTTTCCCCAGCTTTACTGTAAATTCCAAGAAGGAGCTGAATGCCTCAAAATATGAGCAAGAAATGGCGCAACACATGGGTAGGCACCTGTCGTAGTAGTACTTGTCCCCCACCTTAAAACCCAGCAAGTGGTAACTGTCCCCGTGGATTGGTAGTAGTCGGAAGGCTGACTCTATGTCTGCCTTCCCTAACATTGCCCCTTCCTCTGCTGCTTTCACCATTTGTATCGCATCCTCCAGGGAGGCGTACTGCACCCTGCACTGCTCCACAGGGATGCCATCATTCACTGACTGTCCCTCTGGGAAGGATAGGTGGTGGATCAGGCGGAATTGGCCCTCTTCCTTCTTTGGTACCAACCCCAGCGGGGATACCACCAGATTGCTCATGGGTGGTGCCGTGAATGGGCCGGCCACTCTCCCTAGCTCCACCTCTTTCCCCACCTTCCTTTCCACCACCTTGGGTTTCTCCAATGCTGACCGTAAATTGGCCGCCTCCTTCCCCCCTTGGGTACCTGCCCCTGGGATCCGAAAGCCCCACCTGAACCCTTGCCATAACAACTTTGCATCGGCCTTGTTGTGATACATATTCAAAAAGGGAGTCATGGCAAGGAGTCTAACTGGTGTGGGCAATGACCCTTTAATCACACGCTTGTCATTCACAAATTCCCCCACATTGCATTGTTTTGCCGGCATATCAATCAACATTTGCTTTTTCCTTCGGTTTGCCACTTTCCCTGGGCCTAGCCTCCCCTGGGGCGGCTTTGCGAGGCCCCGTGCTGCCACCCCTTTGGTGCTTGTATCTGCATGTCTTCCCGTATGAACAGTAGCCCTCTGCAAACCTCCAGCAGATCTCTTGCTCCCCCTGGTGGGCTGCTGTCCGATACACTCAGGAGGAGGGCCCGCGAAAGGACCCCCTCCCACGCTGTGAGTACCCACCTCTGCCTCTCCCCGCCCGGGACCTCTCCCCCTGCGGCTTGTCTTCGGGCTCCCTGCAGGGGACCACCTTGTCCATATACACCCCGACATCCATTTCGTCCCATGACATTGCTGGCCATATTTGCATCTTTAATCTAAAACCCTGGTCATAATCCAACCATCCCTCGCCGCCATATTTCTGATACAAATCATGCACATATTGTTCATATGCTATCATTGCCAGCGCATCCTGCAGGTACCTCTCCAACATCACCGACATGTACATCCTATAAGCCTTGAGCCAGTTGTTAATGGAGTGCTCCACCTTGGTGCATTCTCTGTCCCTCTTTTCTTTCTCCTTCTCCGACAGCTCTTTCAGCCCTCCCCCCATGGGCACAATCCCTAATAAGTCAAAGATGTCAATAAATTCCTTCCTCCACAACCTCTCCTTGACCGCCCATGGAATATGCCACACCAAGGAATTTACTGTAGCCCGTATTGGTGCGAACCCTGGCATTGGTCTCCCATACTGGGTTGCCTGGCCCCACACTCCCCCTGCCTCGCTGCTGATCGGGCCTAACGCTGACAGCTGAGCTGCGCTCTGCATCCCTGGCAAGACCGCCCCTGCCCGACCCCCATTCCTTCTGGGCCGCCTGTGCCGCCATCGGTACCCCTGTCACGGGTTGCTGGGCCACCCCTGCATTAACCGGAGCCCTCAGCCCTTGACTCCACCATTCCTGTCCCCCCGGTATCCCTGCCATCTGTGCTTGTTGACTGCCCCCGGTAGGTGGACCCACACTAGGCAGCCCGACAGATAGGAAACCCCCGGGTGGGATCCCGCTCCTCTGTGGCAGCTGACTTACTCCCCCTGTCTGAGACCAGCCCAGACTCCTACCTCCGCACCATGGCCCCCCTAGACCCTGGGGTGCCCCTGGTTGCGTGGCTGCTCCCCCATTAATCATCATCCCCTCCAACATACTATCATTAGCAACAACTTTTGGCACTTGCCCATTTTTCCCCCATGCTTGCATGCATTCCATCACCATACCTTTTACCATCTCCAGGGATGTGGTTCCTCCACCAGTGACTTCCACCGTTCTGGTCACAGGAGTGCTGGGTGGGCTCACTCGGTTCCCTGGAGCCTCAGCAGGTGTAGGAGCCGTTAAGGCCACATCCACCTGCGCCCTCCCCTTCTGTCGTGGTCTCTTGGTGCTGTTAGCCTGTTCCTTGCTCGCCTTAGCCTTTGCCGTCATTGTCCTTTTCCTCGTTTTCACCTGGACCTCCTCCTCTTCGTCCTCCTCCAAGCTGTGAATCTCCACCTCGACCAGCGTGGCCTCACTGGCGCTGTCCTGAAACATCAGGGGGGAGCTCTCCACCCTCTGGCTGTGCCCAGGCCGTTCCTGGCTTGGTTGGGCTACCATCTTCGTCATCCAGTCCGGGCCATGGGTTGCTGCTGCCAACCTGGCCATCTCCATGAAAGCTGCCAGATCCATTGCTTGTGGCTCTCCTGCTATGTCAGCCACCTGCTTTCCGTCCCTCCTGGGAAGCCTGTTGCTGTTCCCCGTGCTTCCCTTGCTCCTCACACAGCCCTTCGGTGCTTTCCTCTCTGCACCCTTCCTGGCGTGTGCTTACACGGCCCCTCCTCCTGCCAGTAACCGTCCAACAAGGAGGCTGCTGCCTCGCGGCCTGCTGTGTAGCGTAGTCCTGTGGGGGAGGCCTGCGTGCTGCCGCGGCACTGCTGCGTGTGCCGGCACCTAGTTCGTGAGCCCCTGCCCGTGGGGGGGCGTTTGGGTCAGCCGGGGCCTTGGTGATGGGTCGCTGCCCCGGACGTACCCGCCGTAACTCCCTGTTGGAGTTCCTTGCCGCCTGGGCTCCTGACCTGCCTTGGTGCCTGGTCGTGCCGGAGCTGCTCACACCGACCTCCTCACAGCGGGCTCCTGCGCTGGGCGAGCTCCTCCTCCCACTTGGCGTCCGCTGCTCCTGGGCTCCCGCCCCTCCTTCACAGCCGCGCCGAGCCTGGTCCGTCCGTGCCGATCCGCACGGTCCCGGGCTCCCGCCCCGCTTTCCTGCCGCGCTGCGCCCGGTCTGCGCTGACCTCCGCGGTCCTTGGGGCACCTTCTCCTGGTCTGCTGGTCGCGCCGCAGCAAGTCGGCTCCCGGCAATCCGAACAGCTGGGCGATCCTCCGGATACTCCACGACCACCGCAACGGCGACGACCCGGCTGCTTCTCCGACAATGAAATCCTTCCTGCAAACAAAAACGAAATCCTTATTGCTGGCGCGACGGCGGCCGGGTCCCAGTGCAGGAGCGAGATGCCTTGCACCCCGGCCGTGCCGGCTTATAACGTGCTCGCCCCGCCCCTTTTCTTTTGTTAGCCCTTCGCGGGCTTTTGGGCTAATTTGGCGCCCTGGCGCCGTTCCGCCCCCTGACCTCCTTTCCCCAGGGGGAGGGGCCCAGGTTACCGGCGTCATGACCCTGCAGGGTTTATCATGCTGCCTCCTCCATTTTGTGTTGGGGTATTTCCGTCGTCAGTGACATTTCCGTCCCACAGACCCCACAATGGAACCTGCCGGTGGAGACAAGGGCAGTGAAAGATCAGGGCGAACTACAGTTCCCATAGCCAGGGCCGCCTTAGCTTTCGAACTACAGTTCCCATAGTCAGGGACGGCCTTAACTTTCGAACTACAGTTCCCATAGCCAGGGACGGCCTTAGCTTTCGAACTACAGTTCCCATAGCCAGAGGACGGCCTTATCTTTGGCAGCACCCGGGGAGAGTATACAAAATTTGGCGTCCCCATGTCCTCCCACTTCAACCCCCCCCCACCAGGGTCCCTGCCTGGGAGCAGTGGGCGAGACATCACATTTTAGTTGCTCTGCTAAATAGAGTGCTGCCGCAAAACCAGCAGTGACGCTCTAAAAAGGAGAGAGAAGTAGTTGTGGCAGTGGCGTGAAATACATAACCCGTGCATCTGTCCATTTTGGACCCATAATACAGTACATGCTTATTCCTCTGTTCCCCCAGAAAAGTGCAGAATGAGTCTTGTCTTGTTTTGGCATAAAAAGGCTGCAGATTTATTTCCACAACATTATAAAAAACCATACTGCACACATTAGTGGAAATAGCTCTAAAGATGCAGCGACTACTCTGTGTCCAACAACCTGCTTCCCCCTTTCCATCCAAAAGTCCACTCTAGGCCCAACTCTCCCAACCCTTCGCCCCTAAGCCTTGCCTGCTCCTGCAGGTGTTCCTGGGCGGGGAGAGCGCCATTTCTTTGGGGGAAGCTGAGTCCTCACCCCCAGACGTCCCTTCCGTTTAGGCTCCCAAGAGGCACTGGTTTGAGAAGAGCGAAGACCCTTCCGGCTTTCCCCTGGCTCATCCGGAGTCTGACTCTTGTGCTTGGTCGCCCAAACACTGCCATGCCATAGGTGGGTTACCGTCCACCGTGGCTCCCCCTTTCCTTATGTTACATTTGTAGGAGTTTAGTGCAGATATTCCAATAAAAGAGCTCCATCCCCATCGCCGACAAATGTACTCCATCCTTAAGGTAATATTCCAGGGATTTCAAGTTAATCAGGCCGTGCCTGATCTGTGGGAAACCTCTGCCCCTGCAGAACTTTGACGTTGCACAATTCAGTTTTCTTCTTGATTTTTCGACTGCTGAGTGGCTCTCTGCAACCCTTCACTCCTGTCTCAGGATTATTTCCGACCAGATGATTTCCGTATCTCCCAATTGTGCCACCAGCTCCTGTAACGAGAACATCATCTCCCTCATCAAAGCCCCCCTCCCTAGGCTTGTCAAATCATTACCCCCCAGATGTATGACCAAGACGTCTGGTTTTTGCTGCTTACCCAGCAATTTGCGCGTGTGCCGCTGCAGCTGCACCCATTTCATCCCCGGCACCCCGTTGCACCAGATCCTGAATTCGCTGGCAGTCAACTCTTCCTGTTCCACTGCCCAGCTCTCCCCAGCCCTTGACACAAATGAGTGTCGTATCACCCAGACGGATCTCCTTTTCCTCCGAGCCGCTGCTAGTGGGATGAGAAGGCAGTATGTTAACCCTACAGTTTCTCGGGTCTGAAGTATCTCTTGAAACACCCTGATCTCCATCTCCTGATTCGCTTGATGTCCTGCGCCCCCAGGCCCGCGGCTGCCGCTGATGTGGCCGCCTCTATCCTAAAAGAATGGGTCCCGAACACCCCCTCTGTTTCCCCCATTTTTCCCAGTGCCATGTCCGTGACCCTTTTAAACTGGAAGCGGCTCAATGCGGACCCATCCCTGTGAATGAGAAGAGGCCACCCCTCCCCTGTCGGAGGCCTCTGCTGGAGAAAGGCAGTCAGTGCCCTGACTGGGCATACTATGCTCCCAGCGATAGGGTGGAGAGACACTGTACACCCTTTCCCTTCCTGGATGGTTTTAGACTTCTTTAGTAACATGCTTAACCGGCCTTCTGTTATGTGCACATCACTCAATTGTAGATACCCCGTTCCCTTGGCATTCCTGTTCTCTAGGACCAGTTTACTCACCCTAAATGTCCCAAAGAAAGCTAGTGTGAAGGCTGCCATAAACAAAACCCTCTCATACTCATCATGGCAAACCTTCCCGAGGCATTTGACCAAGCTATGCAGTTTTACGATGTCGATGGGACGTCTTCCAACAGGTTTCTTCACCACCTGATTCGCCCAGCCCTTCATGGCCATTATAATGTAATGTTCCTTCTTGGGGTCACCTTTACCCCCAATTTAAAATAATGGGCTATTGCAGCCAAGTGATAAGCCATCCATGCTCTGGTCTTCCCTGAACGTCAGCACCAGCCCACAAATGCCCTTACTGGCACTCCCTCTGCCCCTCTGGCAAAACCTCCTTTTGAAAGGCCAAGAACCGTTCCCAGCATGCCTCGTATCTTCTTGCCGTCCCCGGTGCTAGCGTTGTGTGAATCAAAGAACTCAGATCGCCCCAATCATGCCCCACCACTGAGTTTTGAATGGGGTCATCACCTCGCTTGCTCCCTCACAATTCCCTCGGAACTTTTTCCACTGTAAACGAGAGAGAGAATCAGCGGCTATGTTTTTGACCCCAGGAATATGTCGTGCTCTGACCTTGATGTTAATGAATGCATCCTCTTGTTGAGTTCTCTAAGCAATCTTAAAACCCTTGTATTGCTAGATGACCCTTGATTTATGATCTGGACCACTGCCAGGTTGTCTGACCAGAGCCACACTTTTATGTCTTTCAACTGCTCACCCCACATTTTAAAGGCTACCACAATGGGGAACAGTTCAAGCAATGTGATGTCCCTAGTGATCCCCGTTGATGTCATTCCATGGGCCAAGCCTTACCACACCAATTGCTGTCCAGGATTGCCCCAAAACCCAGGAAACCTGCTGAATTCGTAAATAGCCTGAGCCTGTTGCTGCTGGTCCAATCCTCCCTCCAAAGAAGTACCCCATTGAAATCCTCCAAAAACTTCTCCCACACCTGGTCCCAGCCGGACATGTTGCCCCGCATGTTGCAACCCCACAGTTTTGAGCTTGATACTTCTTGCAACCACTTTTCCTGCCGGGATGACTTTCCCCACGAAATTGAGATTACCTGCCAGCGACTGGAGCTCCTTCAGGGTCGCCTTACTCTTCACCTTCAAACCATTGATAGTCTCCTTCAACCTCATCACCTTGTCATGGGGGAGCCTGCACTCGCCCTTGACAGAGTCAATTTCTATCCCTAAGAATGTCAAGCAGGTAACCGGACCCACCGTCTTACCTTCAGCTAGCGGGACCGCCATCCCCTTAATCAACTCCTGAAATTTACTCATGAGGGACCCGCACTCCCCGGTCCCTTCTTTGCTGATGAACAAAATATCATCAAGGTAATGCAAGATTCCCCCCTCCAGAACCTCTTGGTTCACTGCAAACTCCAAGAAGGTGCTAAAAGCCTCAAAATAGGCACATGATATGGGGCAACCCATTGGCAAACATTTATCATAGAAATACTGGTCTTGCACCTTGAAACCGAACAAATGATGACTCTCTTTGTGAATAGGCATTAACCAGAATGCTGATGCAATGCCAGCTTTCCCCATCAGGGCCCCCCTCCCGGCTGCCCTTACCATCTCCACCGCATCATCAAAAGAGGAATAATGCACCCGACATAACTCTTCTTCTATGCCGTCATTCACTGAGTCACCTTCAGGAAAGGAGAGGTGATGAATCAAGCGATATTGGCCCATCTCCTTCTTAGGGACCAGCCCCAAAGGTGACACCACAAAATTCTCCATTGGTGGGTAGGTGAACGGACCAACCACTCTACCCAGCTTGATTTCTTTGTCCACCTTAAGGGCCACTATCGCTGGCATCCCTAGTGCTGATCGTAAATTGAGTGCCTGCCTACCCCTCTTCACACCTGTGCATGGAATTTTGAAACCCCACCTGAAACCTTCCCATAGCAGTTTCGCATCCATACTGTTGTGGTATGTATTTAAAAAGGGAGTCATTTCCTGTAGGTTAACCGGTGTGGGTAAACAAGTTTTAATTACAATCTGAGACACCCGCGGGTGTGTACACTTTAACATGAGCGCTTTCCTTTCATTCCCTCTTTCCTTTCTCTTTTGCTTTGGGCGTACTCCTCCGCTTCCCTTCACTGGCAGAGGCGCTATGGTCCACTGCACCCTTGCCCCGCGCATTCCTGAAGCGACATGCTTTGCCAAAGGGGCAGCCCTCTTCAGTATTAAACCTCCAGCATTCTGCTTGCTCCCCCTGGTAGCTGGCTCGGCTGTTCCAGGAGGAGTGCCCACGAAAGGACGCCATACCTCGGTGAGAATAGCCCCCTCTGCCCCTCCAGACTTGAGCTTTCTCCCCTTGGGCCTTGTCCCCCCCTTCGCTTGCTGGCACCATTTTATCTATGAACCCCCCAACGTCCATCTCATCCCAAGACATGGCTAGCCAGACTTGCATTTTTAACCGAAAGCCCCGGTCATACTGTAACCAAACTTCCCCCCCATGATTCAAGTACAGGTCGTGAATATATTGCTCATAAGCGATCATTGGTAATGCATCCTGTGGGTACTTTTCTAGCATGATTGACATATACATTTTGAATGCTTTCAGCCAGTTGTGGATGGTTGGCTCCGCCTTGGGTTTTTCCCTTTTCCTCTTTTCCTTCTCTTTTTCTGACAAATCCTTTATACCTTCTCCTGAGGGTTCCATTCCTACCAAGTCTAAGATTTCTATAAATTCTTTTCTCCACAATTTCTCCTTGGTAACCCATGGGATGTGCCACACCAAGGAACTCACTGACACCCGGACAGGGGAGAAGCCTGGCATTGGTCTCCCATATTGGGTAACATTGCCCCACATTCCCGCTTGTATGTCATTCGCACCCCCTGGGGTCTGGGCCCCCTGATTCCCCTCACTAATGGTGTTCACTTCGGGCCCCGACAACCCCTGCCCTCACCATGCAGGACCCTGCTGGGCCCCTGCCAGGGCTGTCCATTCCAGGGGCAATGTATTAACCACCCCTAAGTGGCTTGAGTTAGTTACTGCCATAGAGTGATACACCTGAGGCGACCGGACCACCCCACCTGGGAATCCTGAGTTGTGCGGGGTAACTGCCTGATGGCCCCTTGGCCCAGGCCCCATTGGCCCCAGACTCACCCCATGCAGTTGTACCACTGCCTTATTACTTGTCATTTGATTATAAGCATTAACATTGCCACTCAACAACTGACTATTGCTACCATTGCCCCATGCTTTCATACATTGCATGACCCTACCTTTCACTGCCTCCAAGGATGTGGGCCCCTCCTCAGCCACTACCACCGGTCTGGTTACAGGAGCACTGGGTGAACCACGGTTCCCTGGAGCCTCAGCAGGTGTAGGTGCCAGAACGGCTTCAACCTCCTGCGCCCTTCCTTTCCCTCTCGCCCCCGGAGCTCTGGGCTTTTTGCCGGTCTTGGCCTGTTCCTTGCTTGCTTTGGCCTTTTGAGTCATGGTTCTCTTTCTTTTTGTAGCAGGTCCTTCTTCCAACTCTCTGCGGTCCTCCGCCTCATCTTCCTCCTCCAGTCCTTGAAACTCTCAGCCTGTTCTTCCCCCTGGTGTGGGACCATTGCCACCATCCATATTTCTGATGACTCAAAAAGTTTTTATTCCCAGGCCTCTCTGCTCCACGTTTTGCACGTTTTTGGTTGTGCTGGTTTTAGTTAAAAGAAAGGGGGATCTGTGCCCTTTACAGTTTCAGCCAGCTGTTTGAGCAGAAACGGATCACCAGGCGTCCACGTGTGATCTCCTTTCCCTGTTGGTTTACCCCAAACCTGGCAGTTTATTTGCACTCGCCCCCTGGCCTCCGTGAGCCAAGCGTGCAGCCTTTACAAGCGGGCTGTAAAACGAAAGCGCTGCACTTGAGCTATCCTCTCTGCCCAAGGTTATGACCCCGCAATATTTCACAGGTCCCTTACCCCCACCGTTAGCCCAGCGTCGCTGCTCTGGATCCTCCCTGGAGCAAACGGCAGTTCAACGTTAACTGTAATACCTGTAATACATTGTCAAGCATTCGCGACTGACTGTGGGGGCTGAGCTTTCTCGATTCAACAGGCGATGGGAAGCAGGTAGGACAGGCGCCGCACCTCCGCCGTGTCTCAGGATCCTCCTCTGCTCACACAGACCGCGCCTTCCTCCAGCTGCGTCTGCACCGCGTTGTAGTTACGCTCCGCCTCCCCAAGGTTCGCCGGGACTCCTCCGCTCTCCGGTGCTTCCAGTGGCTGGTTGACTGCTCCAGCGGCCCCGATTGCTCCCCGCCGGTCCTCCGACTCTCGGCAGCTCTCTTGCCCGACGGTGGTCCAGGCCGCAGCACGTCGGTCCTGTAGCAGCACTTCCTCTCTATGGATGTCTCCCATCCTGGGCGCTGTTGTAAGTTCCTCTCCTCCTCGCCGGTCGCCTTGCTGCCATGATACTTACGGCACGAATCCTTCCAGAAACACAAAATCCTTCAAACTAAATCCTTCCTTGTCGTTTGGGCGGGCGTCCTTCTGCAAGGGCTTGATGCTTCCTGCAGTAAGGAGCCCACCCGTTATAATGGGCCATCCCTGCCCCTTTCCTTTGTTGCCCTTCGCGGGCTTTTGGGCATTTTTGCTGCACTTGACCCAGCCCCTCCCCCTTACCCAGGGGGGAGGGAGGATGAGGACCCTGCACAGGTTATCGGGGTGCCTTCTCTATTTCCTTTGTCCTTCCGTCGTCACTGGCAGAAGTGGGAGAGGCAAAGCGGAAGACATGGATTCTGGACAAGTGTGCTTTCAAAAGTACACCGGGAATCGCTATGAGGGAAAGCTGCCAGACAATGGATGAAGGGTTAGCCAAGAAGAAGCAGAAGTGAAGGAAGCGAAAAGGCCTGCAATCGCCCTGTGGTACGGGCGAAAGGCAGGGGCCTGGTGCCTTGGTTAGACTGGGACAAGAAATAGGCATGGACACCGAAATAAAAGTGGCCCACCGCTGACCTCAAAAAAGTGGCCCACCCCTCGCCTCAAAAAAAGTGGCCCACCCCTCGCCTCAAAAAAAGTGGCCCTCAAACCATCATCCGTGGATCACGTCAATTCACAACTTTACAGAAAATGCTACTTATGGAGGGTTCATGTGTCTGTCACATTACAACACAACTCAAAAATAACATAACTTTGCATACAAGAATGGACCACCATATTTATCATTAATATCTGTGTGTATAAACCTATATTGTCAAATTACTGTGAATGCAAGCAGTCGTCTAAGGCCAAATGATAATATGTTATTGTGTAGCACCAGTGGCGTCGCCAGGAATCAAATTTAGGAGGGACACAGAGGGGGCCAAAAACAAAAGTAGGGGGGGGCCACATACAAAAGAGGGGAGGCCGCCTATGAAATGTAATGTGTGATGTCACAAGCACTCTCGCAGAGAGGCTTTTGTGCACACCAACTACCCACACCCCACTACACCTCCCTTTCCATCAGAACGCAGGCACAAAACCATTCAGAGGCTAATGGCCCATCATTAGCGGTTTTGTGCTCTACATTCTGATGGGAGGGGCTGCAAGCTGCTCTGCACACTATGGAGGTCGTTGTGCAGAAGCCGGGCAGGAAAACCTGAGTAGTGGCTAGTGCTCATTTTCATACCGATGCCAGAATGCATACTAAGATCACTGCTAGTTTTCATACAAAAGGAGATTATTTGCCATGTCATATGCAGACATTTGCCTTAGTGAGTGTCACAAATAACACCACGAAGAGAGAACACCATGAACAGAGAACATGGTCACTGCTCTCCTTAAGTAGGGGGGGGCACAGGATTTCAGAGGTGGGGCACTGGCCACCCCAGGTACCCCCTTAGCGACGCCACTGTATAGCACTTACGCTTAAGCTGTTTTTTATAGAACAAATATTCATACAATATCACCCAACCCGTGTTAGTACTCATTTATCGACCTCAGAAGGATGAAAGGCTAAGATGGCCTTGCTGGGATTCGAACCTGCAACCTACAGATCACGCACACATCGCAGCAGCAAGCGCTCAACCCACTGAGCTATCATATTGGCTATAGTAAAATGAGCAATTATGCAGTAGTGGATACCATTAAACTGGTAACTGAGATTTAACAGCAGACCAGTTAAGTTCATCTGCAGGTCTGGTGCAAATTTGGCCGCATGTCAAGCCTGCATGCACCTACTTTTCAGGCTTCAGAGGTTGGCAAAATAGTGAAAGCAGCGCACTCACAGGACATCCCATACTCTGAGCACTCGTTACCTCATACATGCAAACAAACATCCTGAACAGCATGCCAGTGAGATGAGAAAGATAGACACATTACAACAAAGCATTTCTTGTGGCACAATGAAGTCAATGGCCACTTGATGTGCTATGGTCAAATATTTCTACACTGTACACAAGCTTTTAGGCACAAGGATTTTTTCAAGTGACCGAGGACACCGAGATGGAATGTCTTAACAGAGACAACGGCAGGAAAAACATGCTATTACTGCAACTTGTGAAAAACAAAACACATAGGGCCTCATTATGACCCTGGCGGTACGGAGTGAACAGCGCCGTAAAGGGTGCCGGAGCCGTTCACTCCGTACTGCCGCATTACGAGTTCCCCTCGCGGGACACGGTAAGCACGTCTGGGAAAACCAGTCGTGCTTACCGGGTCCTGCAAGGGGAAGAGGGAGCAAACAATGGGCCATCTCGTAATGGCCCGTTGTTTGCTCCCTCTCCCATTCCCATTCAGCCCTATGGGGGCAGAAATGGGAATGGGGAAGGACCGTGTCTGGGTCCTTGGAGGGAGGAATTACCGGGTCTTCCGAACTCGGAATGGCCCAGTAAGTCCTCATTCCGAGGACCCGGACCCCGACGCGATTTCGGCGGGAGCCATGCCGCCAATAGCGGCATGGTTACCGCCGAACTCGTAATGAGGGCCATATTCCGAATTGGATGCTGATTCTACTCTAAATTTGGAATGCCAGACAGTTATGGGTTGCGAAAGAGGGGGGCAGAGGTCTTCTACCGAGGGTCTTAAGAGACATGCCTCATGGGAACAGGTGCCTTGGAAAGCGCCTCGAAGACAGTGCCCACCAGAGTGCAAAATGGTTTTGAAAACGTAGACTATGGATTACTTTAACCTTTACATAGGAAATTGTATGCTTTTACCTGTCCTCATGGCCCATCTCTCAAAGCTTTTCTACTTGGGTCTTCAGGTTGTCTCTCTCCATCTGTAGCTCTTCCAGGGTCAGGCTGCTCTGGTTGACAAGGGACTCCAGCACTTCAAGAATTCTGCCGATTTTAAACTGAAGCTCAGCGACTTTGCTGTTAGTGCCTTTGGAGTCGTTGCTCATCTTCAGTCCCGTCCTATCACATACGGAATGTCATAGACATCCTCCACTGTCAGCTGGAAAGCATCTTTCTTGAAGGCCTGCTCGAGTGTGTGGTGGTCCTCCATGGCTTACCAGCTCCTAGCTCTCTGACTCGACTCCTGCATAGTTCAGCGTCCCTTACTATGCCCTCTGAGCGTGTGTGAAGGTGCAGGCTTCGCACACGTTAACTCTGCCAGGTTTCTGCCTCCTGCAGAAAGTACTCAAAAGCTAATCCTGATTGCACCTCTGTACACTGGGAAGTATGCAGGGTGCCTACTGCACATAGTCATCTGATCCCAGCCCAGCCTTTATGCGCACAAAGTCTAGTTCGGGCACTAATCACAAATGAAAACCGACACGGGTACAGCGTTTAACATAAGCTGCATGATGTCCAGACCCCTCTGAAAGCATAACTAAGTTGAGTGCTGTACTAGGATCATGCAGAAGGTTCCATGTTGGCCCGGGCCTACCCCCAACACTTTTTTGTTGCAAATGAATCGCAACAACAGTTGCCACACCATTGCTGAATCGGCTCAGGGCCCATGGCACTGCCAGGTCAGCATGCCTACATGATGCATTCATCAAAGAAAGGTAACACACATGCGTTACCTTTCTTTGATGAATGCATCCGCTGTGCATTGTGCCGTGACGAGGCGCGAGCTGGCTCTGGCCGTGAGTAGGCTGCAACCTGCAGCCCGCAGGCGAGCCTGCCAGGCCAGCCCTGAGCCATATATTGTAACCACACCGGCCCACATATAGTAGACCGTCCCCTGGGCCTCGGCTCGGCCTGGCCACGAGCCAAACAGCCGACGGGCTAGTCCGTCCCTGCCCGGTGCCTGAATACAAATAGCATTCACATCATAACCAGCCCAAAATATGTGAAAGAGGCAGGAAATGGGTATGTGAATGTCGGCAGCATTCACAAGTTGTGGAAAGAAACTCCTGCCAGGCGAGGCTTCACAGACTGGCGTGAACATCGGTATCCAAGCACGGGAAACATTTAGTAACAGAGAACTCACTGGCTTGCTGGGGAACATGAAGGACGTTCAAATGTCCAAACTAAATACCGGTCCCGATGACACCAGAAAAGGGTTAACGCCACGAGACCTGAGGTCGGACACGAGAAGTCAAGAGCTGACCGGGAGGACAAAGGAGGTGAACCCTTTAGTTATGGCTCAGGCAGCGCATGGAAACTACTGAGGGACACCGCACTCACAGCTGGAAGCAAGTGAAAGACTGCTGAAACAGCCAGCGATGTTGCACACAGGGAGAGAGGCACCGCAAGAAGCAGCGTGGAGGTGAATAAGACAGCTGAAACACCACAAGCAGGTACCGCATGGGGAGTCGGGAGTTAGACTTCCTAAAAGGGAATCAACAAGCTAGTGAGGAGATGATTTGGTAACCTAGAAGGTATATTACCAATATGCTTCCAACCCCACTTTCCAAAGAAAGCTGCTTAAATAAAAGATGTGTGTAAAGAATAGAAAGAAACACACAAGAAGTATCCCACTCTTCTTTGTACCAAACATAAACCACAGTAAATAATCCAATTACCACCTGTAGTTGGAAAAAGGAGAAAGACTGCTACTCTTCCTCGTCGCAGTGATTTTGGGAATAACCGTTGGCAGTACTTGGGAACAAAGCAATCCAAGCCTGCTACAGTCTATAAAACAGTTAACGAGAGTTTACCGGTCAATAGCAAACTAAGGAAAGAGCAGAGGGTGTGGATTGTCCCCAGCAGCATTTTCTAGCCCCCTCGAAGGAAAGAAATTCACTTCTCCTAACATTAGGCGCACTGACAAGTAAGGAACTCTTACTTGTATACTTTGTGTTGGAATACGTTTTGCGTTTTCTTTGCCACATTGGAACTTTGGGGCAAAGAACACCTCGAGGCTGTGAAATAACAGCCAAGAGTCATTTACTTTTCCCTTGTAGAACGTTTGAGTAGTATTAGGAGTGTGAGGGTCAGATTAGGTTTTGGACACAGGACAGGGAACCTTATTTTGGACATCCTGACGACTGTCTCATTAGTTATTTTTGTTGAGGCAAGGAAACCCCCGACTGAGGGCTAGTAAGGCATATTTCCAACCCCTTTTATTAGTTAAATAAAAGCAATTGTGAAACAACTAACACTCTGTCCGTCTCCTTACTCCGACCCGTCACACTACACATCAGTCTGGCCATAAAACACAAACGGATGGCAATTCATTCCGTCCCCGCCTCCAGGGACCATTTGGTCTGCTATCGCTTTCTGCTCGATGTGGTTTGCTTCCTCCCCCTCTCTTGACCTGGTCATTCAAACACCCCTAAGGTAAGAAAGACTCAGACACTGCAAACCAGAAACTCTGCATCCTACAGCAGACTGCAGTCTTCAAAGTATTTTTTTCTACAGACTTTACAACTCATAACACCATAATTGTCATGAGAGGACAAAGGCAGTGAATATGGCCTTTGATATTTACACAAGATCGGACAGTGGATAGCTATGAGTCAAACAACATGCACTCAGGAACCAAAACACATGTGCACTAAAACCCAGGATGTGCAAGTAGAGCGGGATAAGAATACAAATATAAGAAAAGGCATGTGGGGTAAGCACTTAGAAGCTCCTTATGATTACAAAGAAAGTCGGCAAGCACCTTATCCACAATTGCTGTTACAGGTACTGTCAGTGCTAAGCCCACATATAGGGCAAGCAGCTACAAGATCTGTGAGCTAACACCCTTGATAGCATTGTATAAGGTAACTTAAAGACAATACTCTTGAGGACCAGGAATTCCACCTGAAATGTCAGCGAAGCCCACGAACCCTGTTGATCAAACAGGGACCCAGAAAGGCAATAACAACAAAGCGAGGATACTGAATACATCAGCCTCCTGACAAGGGACACGTAGGACTAGTGATTACAGAATAATGAGGAAAACATGGGCATTCACACAGGAGCTGGCTATAACAGCACACCGCACCTAACAACCAATAGGGAACAAAGGGAGAAGTGCAAGGGAAACCTGAACATACTCCAAGAGAACGTAAAGGAACAGGAGCAGGGAAAACGAAATTACAAGGGCAAACCTCCCTCCCTCCCCACCCAGGGAAGGAAAGGCAAACTGGGACGAAATACTAAATCTATAAATGAGGAGTGACTTAAGGATCAAGATTTTGCTGCTAAAAAGGGCAGAGTCAAAGGAATAAAGAACACAGACAAACTGGGCTGCACAGAAAAAGGCAAGCACTGGGAAGTGCCGACTGCAAAACAGAGGCAGACAGAAAGGGAATCCAGGTAGCAGAAGTTACTAATAAGCACACTAAATTCGAAATCCAGGGAAAAGGGAACAAGAAAATAGAAACTAGGAACTAGACACTAAGCCTAGACATAGGAACAAGGTACACATCACAAACAGGAATACTTCATCAATGACCAGCGGTGGACTGAAGCGAACAGAGGCTTTTAAAGCTGGCTAACAAGCACATGCCTCAGGTGTGCTGCTTGCTGCACCTGCCAGCCACAGGTGCTGCTTATCCTCCACCCAACCTTGACCAGAAAGGGTGGAGATGAAGCAGTGGGCCAGGCATTCTGGAAAGCATAGTCCTTTGTTTATCCTGACTGCCAAAAACATGGAATGGATCCGGAAGGGAAGTAACATGGAAAATAAGAATTTAGCACTCCCAATTCACCACAGCAGTGTCGCATTAAGTTTGGAAGGAAAGTCAAGTAGGGAATAAACCCCAAATCAGGCTCCCAAGTGGCAGGAACTGGAGCGAAGGGAGCAAATCAGGACATCATAGCCCTTCCCACGGCCGTCTTCTGGCACCCGAGGCCCTCACCAGGCTTCTTGTTTTGATGATAGGAGTGCTTTTTCTTTCGGGGTGGCACTAATGGAAATGATGGCATGTGGGCAAACGCAGATGGACTGGAGTGCATATAATCAGGCTGCAGTATTGAAGAATCATAGTCAGGCCTCTGGTGAGGAAGATACTCATGAGTTGAAGGAAGGCATGAAGGACTTGCAGCATCTGAAGCAGAGTTGTAAAGCACAGTAAACTCAGGCACTGAGACCGGATACTTGTAAGTCCTTGAGGATGATGGCAGGCTAGTGCAGTAGACAATGGTAGGCACTTGTTACCTTTTCTGCCAAGAGTGTACAGGTGGGAGGCAAGGAAACTGCAGGCATGCTGGCAAAAGTCTCAATATCTGATGCTGAATACTCTGAAGCCTCCGGTGCTGAAGTCAAGCAGTTGGGAAAATCATCTTGTGTAGAAGGCAATCTAAAGGAGGCATGGTATCAAACAGTAAGACAGGCACAAGTGATCACAGTTCAAGGGTGTTTATAGAACTTCAATTGGGTTTGAAAAATGCCTATCCAATCCTCAATCTAAAGATGGAAGCAAGCTACGACCATCAAATAATAATAAGGCAGCCCTAGTCGAGTCTGTCAAAATAAAAGGGCCTATACTAATAAACTTATTGCCAATCCTTACTTCTAAATACAAATAGTGTGGGAAACAATGTAATGCAAAAGAAAAGTGTTCAAGAAATGATATGGCAAGATATTCAAGCCGTTGGCTTCCCTTCCCCATGTTGTCAGCACAGGACAAGGCGGCACACTCAAGCTTAGCACACCCTCTGGCTTCTCTATCACGAGGATGCAATTCAAAACTTCCACATCAGGGCCTTCTGTGTCAAAGTCTCTTTGCCTTTCAAAGTCTCTTATTTCAGAGGGTCTGATGCAACATGACAAAATATTAAACTTCCTTTCTTCTCATGATTTTCACTTATACAACTTCTCAGGTTATTTTCTGTTCGTCCCGGGTCCCCCTCCGCCAGGCTCAGACCACCTTTAACACAAAACCTTCAATTGGTCTCCCCTCGCTGTGCTCAGACCAAATGCATCTACTTTTATTACTTCTTAGCTGGATACCTTACAGAGACCTTCGATTGAGCACCCACGCAGTGCCGGACCACTATGTCAAAGGTATTGTAGCTTGCTTTAAAGTTCAATCACTCATCAGCAGTTCAATTTCACTTGCGTCTCTTATCACATGCATTTTAACAATGTTCGTTCCAGGGCTCACCATACAATGTTGAAGCCTGCAACCTTGGCTTCAACACAGACTGGACTTGTATCGGTCTGCCCAACTCACCGGCTGTGTTGATTCACTGACGCAGTTTTGTTCTTGGAGCCAAGGACAGTACCACGGCGGCTGGTGATACTCCTGCCTTGATTATCGATGCGGGAGGGCCCCGGGTATACGACACACAATGCAGGATTCTTCAGCTTGATTTTCTGGTCTTGTGCTTTCTATTCTCGAGGCCTCGGGAAAGTAACGTTCCTTGTCGAAAAGGTCAAGGGAATTTCCCTCCTTGCGATCCCCTACAGTTTTGCCGCCTTTCCTCTCTTGGTCAGCTGCTGTCTCGGAACTGCTGTTTCTTAGTTTGCTTTGCCTCGCTCAGAGTGTGCTCTTGTGCTCCATCTTTTATCCATGTGGGGAAGTGTAATGGAAGTCAGGTGTGTGTGATGGTCAGTAATTGCCTGTCCTCGCCTGACCATTGTATTGGGACACATAAGGTATCCAGCTTGGGTGTTAGTCTGTTTCTCTCATAGCGGGCTGTCCGTGAGAAAGTGTATGGGCCTCATTACGACCCAGGCGGTAAGGGGTTTACGGCAGCGTAATCAGCGCCGACCCTTACCGCCTGATTACGAGGTCCCTTAGCGCCATGGAGATTTTAACACCTGCTTTTAGCAGGTGTTAAAATCCATGGCGCTAAGGGACCATGGAGTTAATTATGCCACCGTAATTTACGGTGGCGTAATTAACGCCTTCCCCACTCCCATTATGCCCTATGGGGCATAAATGGGAATGGGGAAGGGTAAATGGGGATTGGGGACTTACCGCCCCGCCAAGGTCGGAATGGGGCGGTAAGTCCGCCAACCACCATGGCGTAAACATAGTTTACGCCATGGTGGTAAAGTCACGGCCCAGGCGGTAACTTACCGCCTGGGTCGTAATGAGGCCCTATGTGTTGTAAGGGGTGGGGGCAGAGTTCCTAAATATCCTATCAGGTAGGATGGGATAAAGGTGTTACAAGCAAGGGGGTACAGCATCTCACCATCAGTTGTCCCACTTCCACTCCCCGAAGACCCTTCACCCAGGTGATCCTCCCGCACTGTTCCACCCCCAGGAACTGGATTCAAAAGCAATAGCAGTGTCCTGGCCACCTGGATGACAGATCCCCCAGGACTAGTGGGTGAGACACCTTCTGGTTTCTCACATGCCCTTCCCCTATGCGATGTAGCCACATCTGTTTCACAGGGAAACCGAGAAAGGAAATCGACGCTCCCCTGGTCTTTACCTTGTTGGTGCTCCACAGTGAAACAGTATGGTTGCAGTTCTAGGAGCCCTTGCATGAATCGAGGGTCAAAGTCTTTGCGTTGGCTATCCACACTAATGGAGAATGGTCTGTGTCAAGTGTCAACTTCCTTCCTAGGAGATAGTATGTATGATGGATGATGGTCCATTTGAAGGCAAGGGCCTCTTAATCTAACACAGAATAATTCTTTTCACGTGGGAAGAGTTTTAGACTAGTGAATAGGATAGGGTGTTCTAATCCATCACAAACCTGTGACAAAACTGCTCCTAACCCTGTAAGAGAGGCGTTAGTTTGTAACACAAACTCGTTAGAAAAATCTACTACCTTTAGGATCGGGTTCTGGGACAGGGTTTGTTTTAAACTGTTGTAACATACATCATCCTCCTCAGTCCAATGAATCCTCTGGAGTTCGGTGTTCTTTAATTTGTCTGTCAACCTAGCTGTTCTGTCTGAGAAATTAGGGATAAACCTAAGGTAAAAACAGATTAATTATAAGAATGCTCTGATGTCTCTCTTAGTTTTAGGCATATGGGTATCGAGGAGGATGGCTTTCACATTTTCTCGTTGAGGCTGGACACTGCCATTCCCTACAAAGAAGTAGAGATATTTCACAGCTGATTGAGCCAGCTTACATTTGGATGGATTGGCAGTTAAGCTGGCTTCTCTGAGGGCTCTTATAATAGTGCAAAGATGTAAAAGATGGTCTTCCCAAGTCTTACTATAAATGACTATTGGCCTCATTACGACCCAGGCGCTAAGTGGTTAACGGCGCTGTAAAAGGCTGCGGCGCTGTTAACCACTTAACACCTTACTACGAGGTCCCTTTCCGGGACCCGACCTGAACGGCTGGTCTGGACCAGCCGTCAAAGTAGGGACCCGCAAAGGGACCTCGCAGGCAATTACGGTACCGCAATTTGCGGTACCGTAATTGCCACCTTCCCCATTCCCATTGAGCCCTATGGGGCAAAAATAGGAATGGGGAAGGGCAATGGTGAAATGGGGAAATACCACCCCGCCAACTTGGAATGGGGCGGTATTTCCCCATTTCACCATGGCGGACTCGTTACAACACCGGCACCAACCATGGTGCTAATAGCGCCATGGTTTAGCGCCAGTGTTGTAATGAGGGCCTATGTCGTCAATATAAGCCCCACAGAAATCAGAGTAGGGCTGTAATATCCTGTCCATAAGCCGTTGGAAAGTGGTGGGGCCCCATGTAAGCCAAAAGGGAGGACTTTAAACTGGAATAGTGCCAGGGGCAGCAAGCAAGTTGCCTTTTCCTTATCAGGTCCATGTGCTGTGACCTGCCAGTACCCCTTGATTAAGTCTAGGGTTAACAGGAAGGTTGCATTTCTGAGTTTATCAATCAGTTTGTCACTGTGCGGCATGGGATAGGCATCGAAGTCGGGGATAGGGCTAACCTGTCCGAAGTCTATGCAAAACCTCCAGGAATGATCAGGTTTTGTGACCAATACAAAGGTCCATGAGGACCATGAGCTTGAAGAAGGTTCAATAATATTTGCCCTTAGCATTTTGTTCACTTCCTCAACCACTATCGAGGTTCAGGCTGTAAAATTGGTCCATGCATCCTCACTCACAGCATAATGACTTGTCATCCCAATGTGGCTGAGATCATTTATGAACATCTGAATTTGAGTGGTTGTGTAATAAGCCGCGCTTTGAAAAAGACCCACAAAAAAAGGGGTTGAAACACATGTCGGCAAAGGCAAAAAACTGTCATGATCCACAGAACACGCCCCTTTTGGACCTCATGGTCCTTGTCACAACGAGGCTTGCACTCCTTGATACTCCCAACATGGCCGTCTAACGTGCAACATCTTCCTTGTCTTTACGTCAGACGTAGCGTATTTGCAAATAGGCCGCGCCCCCGCGGGCCAGCGTGTCTCAATGCTACTGCAAGCAGCGACCAGACGTGTGCTCCGTAGTTCGCTACACTGTTATCCTTGTTCCTGGACCTCCTAATTCCATTCCCATTACCCTCTTCCTTCTTCCTTGTTTCCCGGACTCGTGTGCTGTGTGCTCACCTTCTTCGTTCCTGGATCCCGGAGTGTCTGAATCCTGGAGCTCTGAACGCACGCTGGAGCCAGAAGAGGCTTCCGCGGGCTTATACAAGACCAGGTCCGTGCGTAAGAAGAAACAGCCCAAGACATCCTGCAAGGATCGCTCCCAGGTGAGAAAGGGGGAATTCCGTGACAAAAACATATCAATTAAAACCGTGTACTATTACTCAATATGAGAGAGTTATAGTGTGTAAGCTGCTCTTTTTCTTAATCAAACACATGTGACAGAACATCTTCCAGGGAACAACACCCCTTTTCGCTCAATTGATTAGGTTGGGGTAACCTACTGTTCCCTTCAGTTTGCCGTAGTCCATTATTACTTTTGAAAAAGGGGAAAAATATTCTGGCCCGAGCGCACACTTACCTGGTACTCCAACCTCCTGTTTACGTGTTGTAGAAGAGGTTGGGGTGGGTAGAGTTCTTAAATATGCTACCTGGTAGGATGGGGTAAAGGTGTTACAAGGAAGGGGATACTGCATCTCACCATCCGGTGTCCCACTCCCACTCCCCAAAGGCCCCTCACACAGGTGATCCTCCTGCACTTGTCCACCTCCAGGAACTGGATCCAAAAGTGATGGCCGTGTCCTGGCCTCCTGGATGACAGATCCCCGAAGACTAGCGGGAGAGACACCTTCTGGTTTCTCACAGTAGGCATTCTGGTGGTCCCCTTGAAGCATAAGAAGGGCAGGCTGGACGTTCATCGGCAGTAAATGGTTGGGATTCAGGGGGAATCTCTGGAACTGAAGGTAATGCAACAGGATCTGACAGTGTATACAGATATACCTCTGATATTGGCATTGAGGATAAGCAGGACACAGGTATCTCATGAACTGAAAGCAGACAAGCAGTAGGCTGTGGGACTGAAGACATGCACTTAGGGCAGACTGCCATAGGCTCTATGGCTGAAGAGTGATATGCTGGATGTGTCACTGTAGCTGAAGACAGGCATGCCAGAGGGGACTTTGAGGCTGAAGACATGCATGCTGGAGCTATCTCGGAAGCTGAAGACAAACATGTAAAGGTATCTGGCTGACCATGTGCATGGTGGAGGCTCTTGAGTAAATTGCAGACACGCCAGAGGTTCATTGATTGAAGATGACTGCAGAGCTGGGGACTGGAACATAGAAGAGTCAATTGCTGTAGGAAGATGGACTGAAGTCTCAGAAGTCGACAGACACATTGGTGGCTCAGGAACAGAAGGCACCTCTAGGGAAGTAGATTCCTGGGCACCAGTAACCAAAGACTGAGCTGTACATTTGCAGTCCCATTCCTTGGATGACACAGAGTCACTTTCTTTGTAGAAGTCAAAATCAACCAGAGGAATCACCATTATAATGTCTCTGTCAATCAAGATTTCGACAATTGTTCACTCACCTGTCTAAGCCTCTGAAAGTAGCAGAGTAACCAACAGTTCAGGAATTGCCTGCCAAGTTTCTGGTTCTGTAGACTATGGATTGACTTTATCAGAACATGGTACTTTCTCTGACTGTTCGTTGTGACCCAAATTGGTAGGCGGAAGAGTGAACACAGAGTTAGCATCATGTTCCACATCAGCTAGATCATTTACTTCAGTCTCAGCAGCTGGATCAAGAGCAGAGCCTAAGCCTACTGTAGTGCCTGAATCTATGTAAGCCACTGTAGAGGAGCAAATGGAGGCCCCATCACTAGTCCTCACCCCTTCACCACCGTCCTATATGAGTAGCAGATGAAGGGCTACCATTGGGAATTCATGCAAGAATTTATGTGACATGTCCATACCGCGTTGATTGTACGATAGACAACATGCACTCAGACAGCCATTCAGAAGATATCCTCACGTTGAGACAATGGAGGGAAGATACCCAGAAGGATGTCAATTGCCTAAATGCCAGGAAGCAGCTCTGAGAATCATGGATGAACTCTAAACAAACGTCTGACGACAGCAATATGATGTTATAAAGAAGACATATAAGCCTAAATTGAAATTATATGAAAATACTTAAGACTGGCGATGTAACAGAAGCAATAAGAGAAACATGTACCAAAAGATGAAGTTATAGTGAAAATAAGATGAACAAACTAACGTGCTGACCAATAACTGTAAATACGCTGTAACGCAAGGTAGAAGAAGCATATAGAAGCTTGCTAAAATGATTTATATATATATATAATTTTTGGGACAGCCATTGGAAGAAAATGGACAACGGCTTGTGTTAAAGAATAAACACTGCTACCTCAAAAACAAGCCTAGGTTCGCAAATTGAAGAATTGATGAAGAAGCTGTTTTTCATGTGCATAATGAGAGAGTATGTTGGCCTGAAGTCAAGGAGGCTATTTCCAGAGATGGGCACAAGGCACAGAGAGGGGCGAATGAATAGACCACGTGCATGAGGCCTATTTCTGCTAAGATTTGGAGGGCACGGACATTTGCTAATGGCAAGTATTGAAAAACCACGAAGGCAAAAGCGTATGTGAGGTGGAGTGAGCACGTTTCTAAAGGCCAGAGAGGGTAATGGCACCCTGGTTAATTAAATCAAATAGCAGAAATTGAGAGACAGAAATGGACAAAATCGTGGTCTCCTGAAACATGATGAAGAACTCAAAACAAAGGCTATTCATTAGTGCTTCAAGTTAAGATAGTGGTGTGCTCACACTCCCTCGAATGTCTCAGAACAGTGGGCAGACTACTAGGTCAACTACAAACGTTAGACCTTGGCTAAGGATCAGACATATTATGGACTCATTGGGAAAACAAAGAACAAGTTGACGCAGCTTGAACACCTACGCAGCTAAAACAAGCCGACAGTCAAAGGTTGTATAGGGTTGCCAACCAATCAAAAGGCCTGCCATACACAATGTTGCAGTTATTAGCCCACTGCCATATTCCCTGCTATAATCAGTATGTGACGTGCATAGAAGTAGCTCATGGTGTGTCCTACAGACAATGGGCAGCCACTTACATTATTCTATAAGTAAATATGTTCCCCTAATCCAATCCTTCATGGCGTTAGGTTTTTTATAAAATGCCATATAGGATGACATCTTGAATGATGTATATAGGCTCTGTGCAAGCAAACTTTGGAGGGGATATCGAGCATCTACTTTCTTAGCTGTATTTCTCCCTGCTTTCTTTCATTGAGATTAAAGCAGTATTTTACCATCTTCCTTTGGTCTGTCCGATTATTTGGTCTGTGATCATTATTGATAATCCCATCTAGCACAAAGAAGACGCTTCAAGGTGCTAGATCACAGGACTTGTGGATTGTGTTTGGAAATCAGAAGGTTGTGTGTGTGCTAGCTCAGGGTTGTGACACACTGCTACACAGGAAATCTTAGGTAAAGGAGTGCATAGTAAATCTTCAGCTAACTGAAATCCCTGACAAACAGGAGGACAAATGTCAGAAACTGTGCCCACATTACGTGCTGCACTAGAAGAAAGACTTTCTGTCCCAGTATACCTTACATACTGACAAATATTATGGCCTACTAAAGTCTCTGAGGTGTATTCAGTAAAGACTTTAAGGTTTTATTCTCCTCTTGTAAAGAAACAACTACTTTTCTTAACTCCTGAAGCTTAGCTTTTAGCATATCCTGTATTAACTGTACATCACAATGAGTGGTGCAGTGGGAGGCATAGTAACATCAGAGCTGACTCTTGCACTAGCAGTCTGGATGCACACCAATTGCACATTGTCATTTACTGCTTGTAGGTTCTGTGATTTCTTCTTTCTTTACCAACTTTGTCTGTGTTTCCCTTAAGCAAACTATTAACAACAGACCTCTTGACATTAGGGAGGACAGTATGTTCCTGCACAGAGGAGTATTCTACAGACTGAGGATAGAAAACAGATATTTTGCAAGAAACCTCTCCATTCTTTATGTTTCTATGATTAAACTGTTCAATCTGAGAAAAAGCATAACTGGAAACATGGGGTTCAACAACAGAGGTACTCATGTGTAGTAAGCCTAACAGTGTGTTGTTTTCTTATTTATTTATATAATTTATGTTTAACATTTGTGAAGCGGCTAAGCCCGGGGGCATCAAGGCGCCTTTGCAATACTAGTTACACTTATTGAGAGGAAAGGGGGAAAAGCAAAAAGAACAAACAACAGGAGACACAAGCATTAGGAGTACATATACAAACATTTCTAATGGTCCAAGTTTAGACAAACAGCCAGGTTTTCAGGGCTTTGCGGAAGGTCCAGTAGACGTCTTCAACTCTTAGGGCAGACAGAAGGTGTTCCAGTGATTTGCTGCCAGTTTGGGGAAGCCGGCACCTCCTCCTCTAGCTCGTTTGTATTTCGGTTTGGTGAGGCAGTGCGCATGTGCTGCCCTTACGGGTCTGGAGGACTTGGCTTTGGCGATTCTTCGTGACAGGTAGATGGGTGCAGTGAAGGAAAAGCATTTGTGAGTGATGGAGAGAGTTTTGAAGATTATCCTTTCTTGGATGGGGAGCCAGTGGGCCTCCCTTTTTGCAGCAGAGCTGTGTTCCCTTTTCGGAATGTTACGGGCCGATCATAGAGCATTGTTTTGGATCACCTGCATTTTGCTGATATTTCATTTGGAGGTCCCTGCGTAGAGGGCATTGCAGTAGTACAGCTTTGCTCCTTTGATTGCTTGCACGATGGTGAGAAAGCTGGTGAGATGCTAAGGAAGCGACTGGCCGAATTGAGGCGATAGTGTTCACTTGTCTTGTTAGAGATAGGGAGGCACCCAGGCGGATGCCCAGTATTTTCATTGTCGTAGAGACAGGGATTTGTATCCTGTCTATTTTAAAGGAGGAGTAATGGGCTTGAAGTTTTTTTTAGCATTGCGGGGGAGCCAACCAGCAGTGTTGCTGCTAAGGCTTGTGCAGACATAGAATCATGATCAGAAAAATAGACAGAATTGGGATCTGGCAATGTAGGATGTGCCATCCTGTGGGAAAGATTCTCTGCACATGAATCCCCATTCGTGGCAAAGAGTTCATTTATGTTAGAATTGGTGATTTGATTGTTGCATGTGAATGTAGGGGAATCTTTCTGAACAAAGTTGTTAGAGGCTTGGCTGCCTTTATTTCATAAATTTGCCATGTTCAAACAAACCAATCAAAGTACACAAGTGAAGGCTAGGTATCGGAGAATACTTACGCAGAGTTTGGGAATAGGGGGTTGGTCATTCTGGCAAGCTGGCAAGCCCGCAAACCCTGTTGATCAAACAGGGACCATTAAAGGTTATAACAGCAACGCGAGGATGAGTTCATACATCAGACTCCTGACAAGGGACAAGTAGGAATAGTGAATACAGAATAGTGTGGAAAACATAGGCATTCACACAGGAGCCGGCTATAACAGCACACCACACCTAACAATCAATAGGGAACAAAGGGAGAAGTGCAAAGGAAAATCTGTAACTGACTCTAAAACAAAGTAAAGGAACAGGAGCAGGGAAAACGAAATTACAAGGGAAAAACCTCCCCCCTCCACACCCAGGAAGGAAAGGCAAACTGGGACAAAATACTAAATCTATAAATTAGGAGTGACTAAAGGATCAAGGTTGCACTGCTGTATAGGGCAAAGTCAAAGGAATAAAGAACATAGACAAACTGGGCTGCACAGAAAAGGGAAAGCACTGGGAAGTGCTGACTGCAAAACAGAGGAAGACAGAAAGGGAATCCAGGAAGCAGAAATTACTAATACGCACACTAAATTCGAAATCCAGGGACAAGGGAACAAGAAAATAGAAACCAGGAACTAGACACTAAGATAAGAACCAGAAACCAGGGACTAGTCACAAACAGGAACACTTCATCAATGACCAGTGCAGGATTGAAGCAAACCAAGGCTTTTAAAGCTGGCTAATGAGCACACGCCTCAGGTGTGCTGTTTGTTGCACCTGCCAGCCACAAGTACTGCTTATCCTCCACCCAACTTTGTCCTGAAAGGGTGGAGATGAAGCAGTGGGCCAGGCATTCTGGGAAGCATAGTCCTTTGATTAAAGCAGCATACTGGCTTGCAAAATCCTGTAATGGATACGCAAGGGAGGTAACATGGAAAATAAGGATTTAGCTCTCCAAGTTCGCCAGAGCACTGTCGTATGTGGTTTGAAAGGATAGGCCAGTAGGGAATAAACCCCAAATCAGGCCCCCCAAATGACAAGAAAGGGAGCAAAGGGAGCGAATTGTGACAATAATATTCTAACTGCATATTCAATCTAAGTTATATCAAGTCCCCACATGTTTAATTCATAATATTAACACGTCTCTGTTGACAAACCCCTTCTCTCGCAAGCACAGAGACCCTTTCACTTCCCTTTAGGTGCTACAAAGTTGTCCCAAAGTTGTCCCCACAGATAACATTGTGATTACACTATTGCCTGTCATGTTGCTACCTGATGAAAACTAAAACGTATTAAAAACTAGATACAAAGTAACAGATGTATCCTAATTCTCCTAACTGCACAGAAAACATATCCGGGGAGGATAGCTCAGCGGCAGCGTGCTCGCCTTGGAAGCAAGATGACACAGAGCAACACAAGTTTGAATCCCGGGTTCGTGCATCTTCCAGAGAGATCTTCACCAATATCCTTTTCTCTGTCCCCTCTCCAGACCTATGGACTTCTCATCTCATCTCTACTCTATCCCCTTGCACATTCTCTCCCATTAATGGTGGCACCAAGTGGGAGGTCCTCTTGGCGGGCGTCTTCTCATCAAACTGCATCATTAATGTCTACCACACCGGCACTATCCTGAATCAGGGTCCTCAAGCCAGCCTGCTTCTCTTTGACCGGATTCTGCCATCCCTCATTAACTTTCTTCCTTCTCCTGCCTCTTGCCCTTCCACTCTCTCGGTCCCCCCTCTGACTGGAGTACCATGCCCCTGTACTCCACCTCAGAAAACCTTCAAAGGCAGAGACCGTCTCCACCTGGCGACTCTTAACGCCCGCTCAGCCAACAAACACTCTGCTGATATCTGCCTCCTTCTTGAAGACACTGACCTTGAAATACTCGCTCTTACCGAGACATGGTTAAATCCAGCTCAGTCACTGCTTTTAACTCCCTCCTACCTGACGGCTTCAAGATCATTTCCAAGCTGTGACCTCACCGTGCTGACGGTGGGGTTACCTTAATCTTCCCTGAGTGGGTTCCGTCTTACATCTTACCTACCCAGCTCTGCTCTTCCTTTGAGAGCCTGGTATGCAAGTTGGTCATCTCTCCCTCCTCTACCCTGACCATTGCTACCATTTACCGGCCTCCAGGCGCTACCTCCCTGTTCCTCTCTGAATGCTCCGATTTATGTTCCGCCCAACCTCCTCCAATCTGCTCCTCTTGGGTGATTTCAACATCCTATTGGCCTCCCCTGGCACAGCATCCACTCTTTTCATTGGCCTCTGCACCTCTCTATCCCTCTCCATTCTCCCTTCTGGTCCAACCACTCTGCTGGACACACTCTGGATGCCCTCTCTCATCTCCTCTGGTCACCCCTCTCTCTTGGTCAGACCACTCTCTTTTCTCCTCCCACTTGGGTCCCTTTGGCCCTCTGACCCCACCCCCAAAAGCCCTGCCAACCTTGTTCATGAACATCTGCCTGATGAAATGAGTGTCAGCTGCTGCCTTCACTTCCACCTTTATCTCCCCTTGCCCCTCTAACTCAGACTCTACCACTGACACTGCTCTCAGCAACGTCCATCTGTCCATCACCAACACTCTTGACATTCTTGCCCCAGTCATGAGGATCCGCCTGAAACCTGCCTCTAAGCATAACACCTGGTACGACTCCGAACTTGCAGCCCTGAAACAAAAGTGCAGAAGGCGGCGTAACAGAAGTGAAAAACTTCAGGCTCACCCTCTGACAAACTGGCCTGCCACCTGCTCCAAAGGCAATACAGACTCTCCATCCGTGCCAAGAAAAGGACCCACATTCAGGCACGGGTATATGGTGCACCCAACATCACAGCTGAACATTTCAAAATCTGTATAAAACTAGCCAACTCTTCTGCAGTCTCCTCCTCCCCTCTTACTTCTCAGGCCCTCTGCAACGCATTGGCCACTCACTTTGCCACCAAAACCCTGGACATCCTGAACAGCCTTGTTACTCACCCTCCCAACCCATCCCACACCCCCTTGCCTCACTTGGCCCCTCACCCTCCTGCATCGCCCTTGTCACATCTGAAGAAGTCACCAGTTGACCGCTCCATGAAGGTCTCTTCCAAACAGGTTTCCTCTTGGTCATCCAGAACCATCAAGGATAACATTGGCTCTCTTGCCCCCACACTTGCTCATCTCTGCAACCCCTATTTTGCCACTGGTTCTTTCCCCTCTTTCCTCAAGCACTCCCTTGTACGCCCCCTCCTTATAGAAACATCAGCAGTCCCTACCTGTCCAGCCAACTACTGCCCTATTTCCATCATCCCCTTTCTGGGGAACCCGCTGGATCTTTCTGTTGACAAGGTTTGCTTAGATTTTACAGGACTTGTATCCCTAGTCATAGATCTTATATGTGGATCAGGGACATTATATTGACAATATGCCATTACCTGTTATGGTAACCCAAAAAGATACTTCTTTTCAGAAGATAAATACTGCGTCTTATCCCACAGGATCTCCTCACCGCCCTAGGCCTTGCCTCCTCCCAGATGATCCTCCCGCAGTACACCATCCTCAAGTTCAAGATCATGAAGCTTCTGCCTTTCCCTAGCCACCTGGGAGGAGACTTTAGGCAGGGCTTCGGTGAGGGATCCGTAACACATGCCAACAGCCTTTACCTCGTCCTAAGCCAGCTCGAAAAGAATTCCAGCTGTGAGCAGATTGTCTAAATATGGGGCAGAGGGTTGTACCCTTCCTGCAAGGCATTCGAGACTGTCTGCAGGCCATAAAGCACCATTTCAGCAGTG
The DNA here is from genome assembly GCF_040938575.1 of Ambystoma mexicanum. Taxonomy (NCBI): domain Eukaryota; kingdom Metazoa; phylum Chordata; class Amphibia; order Caudata; family Ambystomatidae; genus Ambystoma; species Ambystoma mexicanum. The sequence continues at coordinate 150,810,671 of NC_090929.1, read as the reverse complement.
CACCCCTGGATAAGCCTTTTGCAAGGACTCCTCTGCCTTTCTGTTAGTCCCGTCCTTAATGGCCTCCTCCGTGGCTATGGAAGCGTGACCCACCGAGCTAGGGAGAATATCATCAACCCTCATTGAATGAGGCAGGAGCTTCTCCTCACCCTGGAAAGGGTACAGCTTGGGGGATGGCAATCCGGTCAGGTTCCTTCCAAGCCGTCAAGACCTCCTCCTTGATGTCAGTCAGGAGAGGAAGGCCAGCCTTCAGGGCTTCCTTAAACTGAGGAGGATGGACACTAGCCACATCCTCTGCAGGGTCAGTAGCAGGATCCAGGAGGTAAAGCCCATGGGATGTGCCACCTGGATAAGCACTGAAGCACTGCCTCCTTATACAAACACTTTCCCCATAGCTCCCCATCTCTAGAGGCCAGGGAGTCTGAATAAGCAGTCTGAGAGGAGGAGCAGGAGGAGCAGGAAGGACTGGATGGCAGAGTGTAATCCTGAACTCTCCTCTCTTGGCATTTGGCCATCTTTTTCTGAAGAGCCTTCTTAAACGGTTGTATACGAATTGTTCGTTTTACAACTGTTCGAATTACAATTGACCTTTTCACAATTGACCGAATTGTGAAGGTCAATTGTAACATATATGTGGGGGGAAACCCCTCACAACCCCCCACCTAACGCCAAACCCCCCAAAACCCCTATATATATAAATAAATATATATTACCAAACAGAGATATATATATATATATATATATATATGGTCAATTGTGAAAAGGTCAATTGTGACCCTTTAAATTCGGTCAATTGTTCATTCGAACAATTGTAAACAAACAATTTGGGTAATACCTCTTAAACAGCTACAAGATCTGTTTTTTGCAACATTCAGCTCGATGTTTAGAAAGCTGCTCTGGGGAGGACTGCGATGAAGAAGAGGAAGAGGAATGCACTAGGTGCTTCATCTTTCCTCCGCAGGACCTCAATGTCTGCAGCAAAGCAGCACTGCACCACCGGGACCTGGAGCTATGCAGGTGACCCAGAAGAGGACCCTGATGAGCTTGGAATTTGGACCCGCCACTGGTGCCTGAACAAAGCCCCTTCAAGCCCAGCGAGAGAAGGTGAAGGATCAACATGAAGGGGAGTTCCTGCCCGAGGCAGGAAATTAAAGAACTATGGCCAGTCAGGTGGGCACTGCTGATAACCTTCAGCAAGGGGGTGGGACTGACTGCCAAAGTTTAGATAGAGAAGAGATTGCAGAGGGAGGTGAGATAACTCACACATAAGTACTGGAATGAGGAATTGTCATGCCCGCGCCGCTGGCACACGCATTGGCAACCATCATGGACTACTTGGTACACATTTATCCTTCTAATACTCCTTGAACAACTCCTTTTCACGCCTTGGTCTTTTATTTCCATTTGCTCAACTTTGGTTCTTTCTCATTTTATTTAATTAACTACATTTACCATAATGCACCTGGCTACAGTCCTCAATTCCTGGCTATTCTCATTCATCGTTATTGGGACCACAATCCCCAGAAGCCCTAGCGGCCATTGCTGCTTCCACCTGCTCAGGACCAGAGAGGGAGGAGGCAGATTGTCATCAGGTGTGCTGCCCCAGGTGCTGTCAATTAGCCTGCCTCAGAACAGGGCAGGGCTGTATATAAGCAGCTGCCTGCAGGAGCACAGTGTCTTGCATCTTGAGATCTCCCCGCTCCTGTTTGCCTTGACCCGCTACTTTGTATGCTGTTCCTGTTGCTGCATTATCCTGTTTTGATCCAGTGCCCTTTCCGGGCTCCCTGCCTTGCAGCCGATCACGCTCCGCTGCCTTCTACCTACAGCCCTTGTCCTCTGGGCTTCCTGCCTCGCAGCCTACTACAGTCCTCTGCAGCCCTCTACAGCCAGCGGCCCGCCTCCTCTGGGCTCATTCCTTGCTGCCCTGCTCTTCTGGGCTCCTTGCCTTGCAGCCTGCCTCACTCCGGCTGCCTACAGTCCTTGTCCTCTGGGCTCCCTGCCCTACAGCCTGCAACCCTCTTCTGTCTCCAAGCCCTTGTCCCCTGGGCTCCCTGCCCTACAGCCTGCAACCCTCTGCTGTCTCCAAGCCCTTGTCCTCTGGGCTCCCTACCTTGCAGCCTGCACCACTTCGCTGCCTACAGCCCTTGTCCTCTGGGCTCCTTCCTTGCAGCCTGCTCCCTCCGCTGCCTACAGCCCGTGTCCTCTGGACTCCCTGCCTTGCGGCTTGCTACACTCCTCTGCAGTACAGCCTGTTTTACACTTAGCTGCCTACAGCCCTGCTCCTCTGGGCTCCCTACCTCGCGGCCCTATTCTTTTGAGCTCTCTGTCTGTTGCCTCCTGCTAATCTCTCTCTGTCCTGTTCTTCTGGACTCCCTGCCTTGCAGCCTACTACAGTCCTCCGCAGTCCACTACAGTTTGCCTGCACCTAGTCCCACTCTTGACTGCAGACCTGCTTCCTACTTTGCAGCCCTTCTGTTTTCCTGACTGCTGCTCCCTTGTTCTCTTCCTTGAGTCCTCTGTACTCCACCTTAGGTTATCTACTTCAGTCTAACTGCATTTCCTTCATTTCCTTATGCTAGATTGCTCATTGACTTCCTTTTCGCTGGATATATCTGTTCTTGTCTTCTCATGTGTCTTATGTAATCCCTTTGTACAGAGCTTGCCTGTTGGTTTCCGGCAGGCAACCTCTGCCCCTTCCCTTGTCGCGTTTTCAGTGTTACAGACACCCACTGCTGTTGTTCCCAGCCATGAGCATAGAGCGTGGGCCTCTGTTATAGCAATCTGTGCAGAAGGCTGGAGTTTCCTAAGGTTCGTGGAACACTCTTTCCCATTTCAGCATACACCCCAAGAGGGAATCCAGTTTGTTTGTACCTTTGTATCTTTTGCCCCTTTTGGCTCACAGCTACAGTTTCCTACTCTTCTTTCTTTTTTAACTCCCTGCTGTGTGTGCTTATCTGCTACCTTACTTCGGCACAGCCACCCAAAATCTACCTGGGTATCCTGTGCCACTCTTGACAGAGTGCCATTCCTGACAGGAATAGGGATGTGGAGGCAATAGATTTCCTGGTTTTCCTGATATAATTGGAACTACAAATTAGATTTGGACTTCTGGATTATGAGTATGATTTGTTGAAATTAAACTATCTGGGTTTTTGGGAATTGTGCATTGATTTATGGTTCCTTGTGGATTTTGAGACTGCTTCTGGTGAGTCTAATACTAACAAAAATAGGGGAGGCATGATATCACAAGTATGACACTGACACCAAAGGTACCTTTTGTAAAGCCTTTATTAAAGTTTCTGGGGTTGGAAAAAACTCCTACTTTGCCCTATAGCTAGGATGGGAGTGGTCTCTACCATTAAATTACTAATAAAACAGTCCTAGTGGCGTCTGTCAAATCAAAATGGCCTATACTAACAAAACATAATGCCTGCCCTATCTCTTGTACAAAAAGTGTGTAAAGAAGAATATGTATGCAAAGAAAATTCAGTGTCAGAATATAAAGAGTCAGTGTGGCTGAGTCAGCTCTCCTACCCACGTTAGACAACACGGAGTAAGGCAATCCCTGTAGACAGGATGACACACTCTGGCTCAGGTTCTCAAAACAAAGGCTGTTCAAAATGAGGATTAGGCCTGCCGGGCCGTCCACATTAAAGTCTCTCTTTCCAGCTTTCATAATTGTCATGATTATGGGCCAGAGGGTCTCCTTCAAACCATTAACTCCTTTAGGGACAAGTGGAGGTAGATGGAGAGATCAGGTAGGGGCCCAGTGGGTAAGAGCCTGCCATTCAAGACACTCACAGCAATCACTTTGAATAGACACCCCTATCTCTCAGAACAATAGCATAATAGTTTCCTGGTTGTTGCATCACTTCCTGCCACTCCAATATGGACACTGAAGAATCTCCTGGCATCCTGGAAGTTACAAGGCATTCTAGTGTTTGGGCGTGGCTATTGCTTATAAAACCCACACCCGAAGAGCAGCTTGGGCTTCGTGTGCTTCCTGTAAGCTCGAGAGCACATGCTTACCGCAGCCGCCTGGTTCTCTTTCTTCAGCCTTTCGATTTGTTTCATCCGACGTCCGGAGCCAGCACTGCAACGAGAAGAAAGAGAGAAAGAAACAGTCATCTTACAGTAAGTTACGTGCGCCTGTAAATCACTGTGCCACGTGCTCGGAAGCGGAACATTTCATACTCACCTCAAACATCGCTGGCATCAGGAACCGCTGTTCATCAGCCCGCGCACCGACGGCCCGCATTGGGCTTCCTGCAAAGAAGGAGAAAAGACAGTAGTAGCTGCAGCAGAAGCCTCTGATCTAAATTACGCGCAGCTATGACCCGCCTTGGGAAACCTGTAAAGAAAGAGAAAAGACATTAGTATCCTCTGCCATCTCCGTTACTGCAGTAGCCACAGGCCAGTGCTGTGAACTGACACATAGCGCTGCGGCAGAACGGAAACACCAGAATTGCTCAGTGAGGTAACTGGGCAGTTACAAACATTGAGACTTTTACTTACCTGAACTTACCTGCGAACTTGCCTGAACTGGAGGCCCAGTGCAGAAACTGGGTAATACGAACTCTTGAAGCTAAGGCAGTGCATTGAGCAGCGGCTTCCAGGAAATAGCGCCCCTGCAAGAGCAGGATGGAGGGTGCACCACATTAACCACACAGGTGAGGCATGCACCAGGGCACATAGACATCATAGGTGGGCTGGGGAGGAGAAGGAGGGTAGTTATCACTTTGAGTTCAACCCTAACTATTCACTTTTTTGGCAGGCCAGACTTCCACTATCAGAAGGGAGGTGTAGAACAGGGGAGGTACTGGGGGACTCCATTGCTCCTGCAGAGACCCAGGTAAGCTTGACAGAACACAAAGCCATCCTAAAACTACTCTGCCTGAGCAATGGAGACTTCGGAGGTGGACCAGTTATTGCAGATTTTGGGGGAATTGAGGGCAGAGGTCCATGCGGTCCACGCTGAGACCAATACGTTGAGGCGCAAGTTGGTAGTAAATAGGGACAAGACGGATGAAATAGGCCGACATCTGCTACAAACTCGAGCAGGGATGGCCCCTTTACCAGGTGGTGCTACTTCTGCTCCAACACCACAGTCCATCCCCGTTACCCCTGTGCAGGTGATGATCCTGGGAAACGTTCCACTAGCACCGCCGTAGAGGTTCTTAGGAGATCCTAAAAGGTTTGGGACATTTCTGAATCAGTGCCGTTTGCATTTCTTATGCAAACCTGGTTTATTTGCTACGGATCAGTCAAAAGTGGCCTTTGTATTATCTTATCTAGGGGGTCATGCAGCAGATTGGTTGGTTCCTCTGGTAAACCGAGACGTCCCGTTACTGTGCAATTTTGCAGCTTTCCAAGGTGAATTAGAAAAACTCTTCGCTCATCGCACACAAGGACAAGCTTTAGACGACAAACTCCTATCCCTCAGACAACGTAGTCAAGACATCCTGGCCTATGTAGCTACATTCAATCGCCTACTAGTAGAAGCAAACTGGCCAGAAAAAAAACGAACCACACTGTTTTATAGAGGTCTACGAGGAGAACTTAAGGACATGCTAACACAAGTTGTAAATCCTCCGGATAATTGCGCTGATTACATAGATTTAGCCATTCAGCTTGATCATCGGCTGCAAAACCGTAAGACTGATCGCGCCCGCTCTGAAAATAGAGCATATTACATGCGACCTAAGGAGGCGCTCGCACGCCAGCTCACAGACACTCACACGCTGAACCCATGCAATTGGGTGTAGTCCGGGGTCCCCTGACCAAAGCAGAGAGGGAGAGAAGACGCCAAGAACAACTATGTTTATACTGTGGGCAATCAGGTCACTTCCTTTGTAGTTGCCTTACCAAGCCGCCCAAGAAGACAGTTGGGGCAAAGAGGAGGCTGTTGAGTCAGAAAACTCCAACGCCCGGCAGATCTAGAGGTCGGTCTGTCGAGCATGAGAAACCCTCATTTGACCTCACACTTTGTGATACCAGTAGTCATCTGCGGTCCACGAGACCCTTCCAAGATGCATGCAGTTGAAGCCGTCATAGACAGTGGGCCATCGTTAACTACATGGACTTGGGAATTGCTGGCAGGATGGGGCTACCTGTATGTGCCTACACCACTGTGGATAACATAACCACGGTGGATGGTACACAGCTACTCTCCGGTCCAGTCACCCAACTCACAGCAGAGGTTATGCTGATATTGTCACACTTAAGGGCCGGCCCAGAGCTCCACCACACGCGCCTGGTATTACGCCAGATCAATCAACCAGATCTGTGAGGAGAATTATAGCTCTCCCTAAGGGTGTGCAGCGCTTTGTGGCTCCTTTCTATTCTCGCTGGCAGCTGCTTTGGAAGATTGCTGCAACAGTATCTACGGCTCACAAACTGCTGCGGGTGTGTCACCCTTTTTTGCTCTATACGGTTTTCATCTGCGGTCTTTGCCCTTGGATCCTGCTCTTCCCATTGACAACCCTGCAGCTTGGACATGTGTAAGGGATCTCAGGTCCGTTCGCAGGTCCGTCCATGCTCACTTGATGCATGCTCAAGCAAGAGCTAAGAAATATGCGGATCGGCATCGGCTTCCTGCACCCCATTACAAGGTGGGCATGTAGGTCTGGCTTTCCACACGGAATTTAAGGATTCCTGGAAAGCGAATGTTGCTACCAAGATTCGTGGGTCCCTTTGCTATTTCCAAAGTTGTGAATCCTGTGGCAATGCGTCTCTCGTTGCCTTCTTCCTGGAAGCAGCATCCAGTGTTCCATGTTTGTCTGTTAAAGCCTTGCCCGCCTTCCACTCGTCTGCCCGTCCGGCCTTCCTCGGTTTGGGTGGATGGCGATGATGAATACGAAGTGGTAGATAGCCTCGATTTTCAGTCCCGCAAGGGTCGCCCGTACTATCTGGTGGATTGGAAGGGCTATGGTCCCGAGGATCGATCTTGGGAACCTCTATGCAATATACACTCCCCGGTGCTCCTGCGTCGCTTCCATGCCCGTAGGGGGTCCACGCCGCCTTTGGGGGTGGATGCTGTCACACATTAGGGCCGGCCCAGAGCTCCACCACACGCGCCTGGTATTACGCCGGATCAATCAACCAGACCTGTGAGGAGAATTATAGCTCTCCCTAAGGGTGTGCGGCGCTTTGTGGCTCCTTTCTATTCTCGCTGGCAGCTGCCTTGGAAGATTGCTGCAACAGTATCTACGGCTCGCAAAGTGAACTACATTACCCATGAAACCTACCCCTTCAGTGTAGTTCGGAATCAAAACATGGTGCCTCACTTTCATTCGGGCACGCCCCTTTTGGGAATATGAGCAGCATTAACCCGTTGCTCGCGGCTTCTGATTACCGTTACTTTGGCATCTTTTTGAAGTCCTTGCTATTCCCTGACAATTGCCTTCCCGTGTACCAGACCCTAGCTCCCGTTTACGGATTCCTTCTTGGTTTATTCCTTTAACTTGTTGTTCCCGTGTACCAGGACCTTTGCTTTGAAAACAGACTGATTTGGACCTCCATTGCTTCGCTACTGTCCGCCCGTCAACCCGACCTCATTGCCTGCTCCTGGATTGCCTGTCTACTGTTCTGCCTCGTCGCTGCCCGCCTGTGTACTGGACCCGCTTGCCTGTTAGGAGACTGTCCATTTACTAGCATTCCGCCTGCTGCCGGCCTTTTCTGCACTCCTCACGCAGTGGTAAGATACTGGGCCTCATTACAACCTTGGTGCTAAGTGCACCAACTTTACCACCATGGTGTAAACTCTGTTTACACCATGGTGGATGGCGGATTTACCGCCCCATTCCAAGGTGAGTGGGGCGGTAAATCCCCATTTCCCATTTTCCCTTCCCCATTCCCATTTTTGCCCCATAGGGCATAATGGGAGTGGGGAAGGCGCTAATTACGCCGCCGTAAATTACGGCGGCGTAATTAGCACCATGGCAGGTTAGCGCCATGGATTTTAACGCCTGCTAAAAGCAGGCGTTAAAATCAGAATCAGGCGTTAAGGGTTAACGGTGGCGCTAACCCTTAACGCCTGAGTTGTAATGAGGCCCACTGAGTCCATTGCTACGCACTGCATAACTTTGCACTTTTCCTCATTTCACTTCTGTTGCTTATCTTTGGACTGCTTCCCGGTAACAAGTGCACTCCGGACGCTCTGCAGCAGGTGCACCTTCCCGTAACTAGTGCGCTCCTCGTGCCGCCCGAGTATAGTACCCTTTACTAACCTTCCCAATTTTTTGTTTTACACTTTCGTTGTTTTGTTAATCAACTTTGGACACTCTTTATTACATCACTGGTAAGAATTAAGAATTCTATAGAACTGTGCATCTTAGATTCCTTCCTCTTTATTACCAAACCTTAAATCGCCTTTCTGTAATTATAGGGTAGCCTCCAGCATACTCTATGGGAGTCTGGATATATTGATTCAGGTATTCATCTAGTGTGGGTTTTAGGGTGGTCCATATTGGTGTCTGTGTTACTTACCTGCTGTCTTTATTCTTTCAGCTGGGTCCGTGGTGGTGCGTTCTCCCCGCTCTTTTAAGTAATCAGTCGCCTTGGCTGCTATATTATACAGCACAGTGTCATATCATTGAAAAGGTCTATTATCCCTCATAGAGAGGAGGCTCGGTTGGAGGCTCCTGTCATGATCTCTGCTTCCAAAAGATCAGGACTTGCCCGACTCCCTTGGAAGCAGACCCATAACCCCGGTTCCGAGTGCCAGCCAGTCCCAATTGGGACCTTTTGGACCCTGTCCTGGCGCCAGTGGCACCAGGCTCATAAAGATGCCCAGTCCCAGCGCTGGAAGCGCCGGGCTCATAATGCTTGGGTGGACTTACCTGCAGCAGACCATGCTGCTTACTTACCTGCCAGTTGAACCCCTGATCCTCTTCTGTTTGGGACTACTTTTCCTGTTGGGTGGGGCAGGAGCCACTCCCTAGGTTCAGAACACTGGAACTCTTCTGGAAAGCAGGAACTCTTTTCTTACCTAGGCGTGGCTGTGGAAGGAGACACCTAAGCACTACAGGAGGCTATTTAAACCACACCCGATGGATGAATCTTGCTTTGCGTTATTCTGCATTCTCTGCAGCAGAACGCTCATCATGTCTTCTGCTTCTGATCCTGGGCCTAAGAGAACAAAGGCTTACCATCCTGGAATCCAGTCTTCAGCAGCACCTGTAAAGACAAAGAAAGAACAGGTTAGCACTACGGTCTTCAGTGGCAGCGCATCTCTTACCTGGTCCATCGGCTGTCACCAACGCCTCGCGCTGCATTCCGGCATCTGAAAGACAAAGGCTTACCTACTCTTCGCATGCTCCGGAGGTCTTCGCACTGCATTCCGGCATCTGAAAGACAAAAGCTTACCAGCTCTTCGCACGCTCCGGAGGCCTTCGGCGCTGCATCCCGCATCTGAAAGACAAAAGAAGGTGCGTTTAAAGACATTGGGCAACTTTATTACTCACGTGCCATTACTCCTTCCCACGCCGAATCCAGTGGGTATTCCAGCACCCTTCAGCTTCTCTAAAGCTCCGAACTTGTACCTGCAAGATAAAAGGGACAGTTAGTGCGCATCGTGAAGCAGGCTACAAGTGCTTACTTACGTGCTTCCAGGCGCTTCTATTCCTCACGCGGGTTCGATCCTCAACTCTCATCAGCCCGCCATCTGCCATCGCCGGAACCCTGCAAAACAAGAGATATCATTACAAAAGACTTTTAAGACATTTGAAGTGCCCAGAACTTAACGTTCGTGCAGTTAACGACGGACAGCAGTCCTCTGAGGTCAAGAGGCCTGCACCCTTATCCAGTGAAGAAACTGGTTACGGCACCCTGCCCCGAGGCAGATGGAGAGCTCGGCGTTCACTTACCTAAGGTGAGGGCGTTAACCTTTGGGGTTCTACAGGAGAAGAAAAAGGGAAGAGGAGAGAGGCACCCAATAACCCCAGTTCATTAATCCCATATTTTCGAGTCAGACATACAGTGCACAGAGGTCCAGCCCAAAGAGCCAACCGTGTGTTACACATCACCTTTGAAGATACGGCATTCACCCAGTCAAGACCGGCGCCTCTGCGGGAATCAGGTGAGCGTTACAGAACGCAAAGCCTACCGCAAAACTCCCACCCAGGCGCTATGGAAACCTTGGATACCGACCAGCTAGCCCAGTTACTTGGGGAACTAAGAGCAGAAGTGCATGCAGCCCGTCAGGAAACGAATGCTCTAAGAAGGGAACTGATTATTTCCAAGGAGCGAACAGACGATCTCGCTAGACAATTGCTACAGTCACAAGCCGGACAAACTCCGTTACCCGCATCAGGGGCAAATCTTCCTTCAACATCCTCTACGAACCCAGTGCAGATCAACCTACCTGGGAATGTACCTCTGGCTCCGCCCGAACGATTTTCTGGTGACCCAAAGAGGTTTGCAGTATTTATTAATCAGTGCCGGTTGCACTTCTTATGCCGGCCAGCAGCCTTTCCAACTGATCAAGCTAAGGTAGCTTTCGTGCTTTCGTACCTTAGCGGCAATGCGGCAGACTGGTCGATCCCTCTAGTTAATCACGATGATCCGGTTCTCCATGATTTTCAAGGTTTTCAGCTCAGTATGGAAAAACTGTTTGCAAGACATTCACAGGGGCAGGCCTTGGGCAATGAGCTCCTTTCATTGCGACAGGGTAATCAAGACCTTTTGGCTTATATTGCGTCTTTCAACAGACTGATAGTGGAAACTCGATGGCCTGAGGACAAAAGGATTACGCTGTTTTATAGAGGTCTACGTGGAGAGCTCAAAGATGTGTTAGCCCAAGTAGTGAATCCCCCGCAAGACTGTTCGGACTATATTGACTTAGTCGTTCAAATTGACCACAGACTGCAGAACAGGAAGGCCGATCGTTCCAAGTTTGATGCTCGAGTATTTTCCAAACCACCAACTCCTACCAAAGGAGTAGACTCCGGGGAACCCATGCAAATAGGGGGCCTTAAAGGACCACTAACACAAAAGGAGCGGGAAAGGAGAAAACAGCTGCAATTATGCCTCTATTGCGGAAACTCGGGGCACTTTCTTCGAGACTGTCCGGTGAAACCAGCCAAGAAGGCAGTAGGAGCTGCAGTTACCAGGGTCACAAACTCTGAGCAGGGAAACGACCTCACCCGACAAGAATAGAGGTCCTCTTGCCGAGCGTTAAAACCAGTTCCGTGACCTCGCATTTCGTGATACCTATGGTCCTCATTAGCCCTGAACATCCGGATCGATTACATGCGATTGAAGCTTACGTCGACAGCGGTGCCATCGGCAATTATGTGGATCATGAAATGGTTTTGAGGATGAATCTGACTCTTTGTCCAAAGGCTGTAAAGGACGTCATTACTACGGTGGATGGTACGGAGATAGCCTCCGGACCAGTAACGCATACCACCCAAGAAGTGACGCTAGTAAGTCAAGATGGACACCATGAGAAGATCGTGTTCGATGTGATCAAGGCCCCTCAGTTCCAGATTATTCTAGGAATTCCTTGGTTAGAGAAGCACAATCCTCAGATCGATTGGCGAGCAAGAACGGTTCAGTTTCCAGAATGTGTCTCTACTTGTCACCCTCGACCTGGTGTTGCACTGGCAGCAATTTCCTCGGAGGCTCCCCAGTTACCTCCTGAATACCTAGAATTCCAAGATGTTTTCAGGAAGGATCAGGCTAACTCTCTACCTCCTCATAGGTCTTATGACTGCCAGATAGACCTGATACCTGGATCTACTCCTCCTTGTAGTAGAATTTATGCCCTCACCGAGCCTGAGAATCTTCACCTCCGACAATACCTGGATCAATACCTAGCGAATGGGTTTATTCGTCCTTCCAAGTCCCCTACTTCCTCAGCTTTGTTCTTCGTTCCAAAAAAAGAAGGGGACCTTAGAACTTGTATAGATTATCGCGCCCTGAATCAGATCACTGTTAAGAATAGATATCCGTTACCTTTGATCCCTGAACTCCTGGACCAAGTCAGAAAAGCATGCATATATACAAAGCTGGATCTTAGAGGAGCCTACCACTTGGTACGAGTAAAAGAGGGCGATGAATGGAAGACGGCCTTCCACACCAAGTATGGGCTATTTGAATATCAGGTCATGCCCTTTGGACTTTGCAATGCCCCGGCCGCCTTTCAATATTTTATGAACGATGTCCTCAGAGAGCTCATAGATGTGTGTGTTGTTGTTTACATTGACGACATCCTCGTTTATTCTTCATCGGAAACTGAACATCGGAAACACGTGAAAATGGTCCTCGAGAGATTGCGTCAACACAAACTTTTCGCTAAGTTGGAAAAATGTGTTTTCAACGTGACTGAAGTTGAATTCTTGGGATTCATATTATCACCTAGCGGAGTGCGTATGGATTCAATGAAGGTCGATGCAATTCTCAAATGGCCATCGCCATCCTCCGTAAAAGGTGTTCAAAGCATGATAGGCTTCGCTAACTTTTACCGCAGTTTTATCCCCGAATTCTCTCGAATAGTCCAGCCCATTACAGCACTGTTAAAGAAAAACAAACGTTTTGAATGGTCTACCGAGGCGGAACAAGCTTTCCAGAATTTGAAGACTAGATTTATCTCTGCACCGATCTTAAAACATCCTCGCCCAGAACTCCCCTACATCGTTGAAACTGATGCTTCGAGCCTTGCCATGGTGGCAGTTCTATCACAAAAGGACCCAGTAACCAATCAGTTGCATCCCGTGGCATTTTGGTCCCGCAAATTCTCGCCTCCTGAAATCAATTACACTATTACTGATAAGGAACTTCTAGCTATCAAGTCCGCCTTTAAGGCTTGGCGGCATTATCTTCTGGGGGCCCGACACACCGTTACTGTGATTACAGATCACCGAAACCTGCAATATTTGAAAACCGCAAAAGCTCAATCCTCTAGGCAACTCCGTTGGGCACTATTCTTTGCCGAGTTTGACTTCATAATTACCTATCGACCTGGTACAAAAAACGGTAAAGTTGATGCCCTTTCTCGGATGGGAGTGGAAGAACATTTGATCGATCCTAAACCTGTACCTATCATTCCCGAACAAAGAATTCTAGGTGTAATCGCCACACAATCCATAGAGGAAGTTAAGGATAAAGCCAGGCTACTGGTAACTCCAGCAGACATACAGAATTGGCATCTGCAGGGAAAGGACTTTACGGTGAAGGACAACCTATTATATTTCCAAGAACGGTTATACCTGTCCAGCACAGATTTACAGAAAAAGGTAATCTCTTGTTATCACGATTCTTTAACGGAAGGACATCCCCGTATGACCAAGACCTCGGAAAAGATCAAGCGCTACTTCTGGTGGCCGTCTTGGAAAAAAGATATCAGAGACTTTATAATGTCCTGTGGAGTATGCGCCCAAAACAAGAGTCAAAAGGAAAAACCAGCCGGTCTCTTACGCCCTATTGACATCCCGCCTCGCCCTTGGCATACGCTTTCTATGGACTTCATCACCGATCTACCTCCATGCTCCGGATACAATACGATCCTAGTAATCGTGGACCTATTCTCCAAGATGGCGCATTTCATTCCACTCAAAGGCTTACCAACAGCAGCAACTCTGGCCCGAGAATTTCTCGAAAACATTGTCCGACTGCACGGTTTTCCTTCAGTTCTAATTTCGGATCGAGGTAGTCAATTTATTTCTCATTTTTGGTGAAGTTGCTGTCGGTCGGCTCAAATTGATGTGAGACTTTCGACCAGCCACCACCCTCAAACCGACGGACAAACCGAGAGGACCAATCAAACTCTGGAACAGTATTTGCGCTGCATGCTACAACAAACTGAAAAAACTTGGAAAGATATCCTTTGGATAGCCGAATATGCCTACAATAACTCTGTCCACTCGGGAACTGGGAAGACCCCGTTTTTTCTTTTATACGGTAGTCACCCTCGAACCTCGGAGTTGGATCCACTCCAAGATCTTGGAACACCAGCAGTAGACCACCTGCATTCTACAATCACCCAAGCGTTTAAGGAAGCCGTTTCTCACCTTCAAAGGGCTAAAGAACAATACAAGAAAGGAGTAGACCAACATCGGAAGGAAGCCCCCCAATATCAAGTAGGAGATCAAGTCTGGTTATCCACCAAATATCTACCTCTAAAAGGACCACGCACATTCAACCCAAGATACCTTGGTCCCTATTCCATCACTACCATAGTAAATCCAGTAGCGGTCAAGTTGGACTTGCCCCCTCACATGAAGATACATCCGGTCTTCCACGTCTCTCTATTAAAACCTGTGCAACCTCAAACCCGACTAACTACATCTCCAAAACCTATTCTAGTTGATGGAGAACTCGAGTTTGAAGTCAAAAGCATCCTGGATTCCAAGATCTCCAAATCTAAACTATTTTACCTGATTGACTGGAAAGGCTACGGTCCCCAAGAAAGATCCTGGGAACCTGCAGAATATGTCCACGCGCCTCGTCTAATCAAAAGATTTCATCGAACATTTCCTAACAAGCCCAAACCCCCGGAGAAGCCCGGTTTGGGAGGGGCCTTGAGGGGGGGTGCTGTCATGATCTCTGCTTCCAAAAGATCAGGACTTGCCCGACTCCCTTGGAAGCAGACCCATAACCCCGGTTCCGAGTGCCAGCCAGTCCCAATTGGGACCTTTTGGACCCTGTCCTGGCGCCAGTGGCACCAGGCTCATAAAGATGCCCAGTCCCAGCGCTGGAAGCGCCAGGCTCATAATGCTTGGGTGGACTTACCTGCAGCAGACCATGCTGCTTACTTACCTGCCAGTTGAACCCCTGATCCTCTTCTGTTTGGGACTACTTTTCCTGTTGGGTGGGGCAGGAGCCACTCCCTAGGTTCAGAACACTGGAACTCTTCTGGAAAGCAGGAACTCTTTTCTTACCTAGGCGTGGCTGTGGAAGGAGACACCTAAGCACTACAGGAGGCTATTTAAACCACACCCGATGGATGAATCTTGCTTTGCGTTATTCTGCATTCTCTGCAGCAGAACGCTCATCGTGTCTTCTGCTTCTGATCCTGGGCCTAAGAGAACAAAGGCTTACCATCCTGGAATCCAGTCTTCAGCAGCACCTGTAAAGACCAAGAAAGAACAGGTTAGCACTACGGTCTTCAGTGGCAGCGCATCTCTTACCTGGTCCATCGGCTGTCATCAACGCCTCGCGCTGCATTCCGGCATCTGAAAGACAAAGGCTTACCTACTCTTCGCATGCTCCGGAGGTCTTCGCACTGCATTCCGGCATCTGAAAGACAAAAGCTTACCAGCTCTTCGCACGCTCCGGAGGCCTTCGGCGCTGCATCCCGCATCTGAAAGACAAAAGAAGGTGCGTTTAAAGACATTGGGCAACTTTATTACTCACGTGCCATTACTCCTTCCCACGCCGAATCCAGTGGGTATTCCAGCACCCTTCAGCTTCTCTAAAGCTCCGAACTTGTACCTGCAAGATAAAAGGGACAGTTAGTGCGCATCGTGAAGCAGGCTACAAGCGCTTACTTACGTGCTTCCAGGCGCTTCTATTCCTCACGCGGGTTCGATCCTCATCTCTCATCAGCCCGCCATCCGCCATCGCCGGAACCCTGCAAAACAAGAGATATCATTACAAAAGACTTTTAAGACATTTGAAGTGCCCAGAACTTACCGTTCGTGCAGTTAACAACGGACAGCAGTCCTCTGAGGTCAAGAGGCCTGCACCCTCATCCAGTGAAGAAACTGGTTACGGCACCCTGCCCCGAGGCAGATGGAGAGCTCGGCGTTCACTTACCTAAGGTGAGGGCGTTAACCTTTGGGGTTCTACAGGAGAAGAGAAAGGGAAGAGGAGAGTGGCACCCAATAACCCCAGTTCATTAATCCCATATTTTCTATCTGCAGACATCTTACTCTTCGAGTCAGACATACAGTGCACAGAGGTCCAGCCCAAAGAGCCAACCGTGTGTTACACATCACCTTTGAAGATACGGCATTCACCCAGTCAAGACCGGCGCCTCTGCGGGAATCAGGTGAGCGTTACAGCTCCATACCGAGTTCTTCAATCAACTTCTTCTCGTCTTAGAGGTCCTGGCTCCCTGGCTTATGTACTCCCCCTGACTGGTGAGTAACAGATATGCCAAGATGGTCATCGAGAGGAAATCACGTTTGATCTCATAACCGCTCCACAGTCCAGTTAATTCTCTGCATGCCCTGGTTCGAGGCACATAACCCATCAATAAACTGGCGCACCAGAACCCCAACCTTCTCAAGCGAATGTTACGCTCGCCTGGCTCCCACAGGGGCGTTGATCCGAACTGGACAGCTGCGGTCTCCACCAATGTAACGTGTAGTGCTGAGATGACAGACTGGACTGGCCCACCCAGCTTGGTTTACTTGGCTCGTAGGAGTATTCTTCTGATGGTTTGGAAGGATGAGCTCTCCATCCTGCATCGAGCGCAGAGGCGCGTAGATAAACAGTTGCTTCACTGGTTAGAAGGAATTGGTGAGTTTCAGAACATTGTAGTTTGTAAGAGTTCAAATGGCTGACTTTCACTCTTGTCCGATTACTTGCAGTTTGCAGCTTGACCCCAGCGAACAAGTTCAGGTAAGGATTTGTCTTATCCAACACAGTTCAATAAAATAAGGCCAGAATGTAACCTGTTGCTTTCTCCCTTATTCAGGTGCGGAGAGAAAATATGAAGTTTGGGGAATAATGCCTCCGGCGGTAAATTAGGTAAATCTTTTGTGGTGAGAAGGATTCCCCTTGTTTGTCCCTTTGTCTCACCTTGTTGTCCTTTTGTTCCCTTTAGGGACTGGGGTACAGCGATGCTATGGAGACTGCGCCGACCCATGAAGAGGAATAGTACCCCCGGCGGTAAATCAGGTAAGTCTATGGGGGTAATTACTATTGCCTCTGTTTATTCCCTTGGTTCACCTTTGCTGTTCTTGTGTTCCCCTTAGGTGCCGGAGTGCAGCGGGAACGTGCAGAAGGATGCGGTGGATCGTGAGAATGCTGCGAAGGCCGGTGAGTTCAGCGCTGCAGCAGGCGAGGCGGCGCGCGTGAAATACTTCTTTCTTCCAGCTCAAAGGCACGGTAGATCTGGAATTCAGGTAAGGATCGAAGGTATTGCTTTTGTTCTAACCTTTTCTCCTTCTGTTTTCCCCCTTTTTCTAGGAGCTGCAGACTCGAGGCGGGCGTGGCAGAAAACTGGATGCAGGCTTGCAGACACAGTGAGCGTTACGCTGCTGGATGCAGAATAACGCGAAGCATGTGCTGCTCTTCGGCCGTGGTTTAAATAGCACCAAAGTAGTCCCAGGTAACTATTCCTCCCCGCCCCACCCGAGTAAAAAAATAGTCCCAAGGTAAAATAGTCCTTTCCAAGCCTCATTTGGCTTGGAGCTCTTGCAGCATGGTCTGCATCAGGTAAGTTTGCAGCATGGTCTGCATCAGGTATGTTCTTCTCTATGAGCCTGGTGCCTATGGCTCCAGGACTGACTCTCCATATGAGCCTGCTGCCATAGGCACCAGGACCGCACCCAAACAGCCCCTAGCAGGGGTTCTTGGGCTTGCTCAAAATGACTTGATGCCTGCTTCCAGCGTTGCTGGACCTGGTCTGGGTCCCCGGGGGTAGGCATCATGACAGCGAATGTAATTTTTGTTATGCTCTGGTACTCCCGTTACTTGCGTCTCTGAATTCGGTTCCAACACCAAATGAAACAGGTGTTTTGCCCGCTGACTATCAGGAGTTTCAGGATGTATTTGCCAAGGAACAAGCCAACAAACTACCCCTGCATCGTTTATACGACTGTCAAATCGATCTAATACCTGGGGTGCAAGTGCCGTGTAGTCGTATATATGCTTTAACTGAAGGGGAGAACACTCATTTGAAGAAATACCTGGAACAATATCTTGCTAACGGTTTCATCCGTCCCTCAAAGTCACTCGCTGCCTCCCCACTCTTCTTCATGCCCAAGAAGGAGGGGGATCTCAGAACATGTATCGATTACAGAGCCTTAAATCAGATTACAGTGAAAAACAAATACCCGCTGCCATTAATCCCGGTGTTACTGGATCAGGTACGGCAAGGAGCCTATCACCTAGTGCGTGTCAAAAAGGGAGACAAATGGAAGACTGCATTCCGCACCAGATATAGCTTGTACGAATATCAAGTAATACCGTTCGGACTTTGGCATTTCAACACTTTATGAATGATGTGCTGCGGGAACTACCCGACGTGTGGTTGCGATTGTTTCCATTGACAATATCCTTATTTACTCGCAAATATCCAGGAACATGTATCACAAGTGCGGGCAGTCCTCCGCAAGCTGCGTGAAAACCACCTATATGCTAAGTTAGACATTTTCTTTTTCCATGTCTCCGAAGTGGAATTTCTGGGGTACATCTTGTCTTCTCAAGGTATAAAGATGGACAACCGAAAAGTAGATGCTATCCTTAATTGGCCATCCCCTTCATCACTCAAAGGAGTACAAAGCTTTTTCGGTTTTGCAAACTTTTATCTGCGTTTTATACCTGGTTTTTCACATCTGGTACACACAATTACATCTTTACTATGCAAAAACCAAAAGTTTGAATGGACTCCCACAGCTGAAGGAGCATTCCAGGCCTTGAAGGGCAAATTCATCACAGCTCCAGTGCTTCAACATCCTCAGCCAGATCTTCTGTACATCGTAGAAACGGATGCCTCAAGTGTAGCCATGGGAGCAGTCCTAGCTCAGAAAAATCCAAACACAGGACATTTACATCCAGTGGCCTTTTGGTCGAGGAAATTCTCTCCAGCAGAACTAAACTACACGATAACAGAAAAAGAATTACTGGCAATCAAAAATGCCCTGCAAGAGTGGAGACACTACTTGTTGGGGACCAAGCATACCATCACGATCATAACAGACCATCGAAACCTACAATACCTAAGGTCAGCCAAAGCCCAGTCATCCCGACAACTCTGCTGGGCCCTGTTCCTGATGGAATATGACTTTGTAGTGACCTATCGGCCCGGAGTAAAAAACAGTAAAGCTGACGCTCTTTCCCATATAGGTAAAGGCGAAGAAGCTTTTGAAAAAAATGATCCAGTAGACATCATTCCAGGAAATAAAATCTTGGGACTCTGCGGGAATAACCCTTCCCCGATGGATACACTCAAAGATGACATTAGACAAGAATTGTCAGCAGAAGAGTTGAGGACATGGGACGTTAAAGGATCACAATATTCAATCCAAGATGGCCTTCCATTCTATCAATAAAGAATGTACCTACCGACACATGCTTTGCAGGAAAAAGTGCTCAACAGTTACCACAATTCACCTCTAGAAGGTCATCCCGGTGTAGCTAAGACACTCAAGAAAATTGGACGATGTTATTGGTGGCCCACTTGGCGAAAAGACACCACCGAGTTCGTCAATACATGTGGTATTTTCGCTCAAAAAAAGACATCACGGCAGAAACCAGCTGGATTGCTTCAACCCTTAGAAATTCCACCCGCTCCATGGCACACTATATCAATGGACTTCGTCATCGACTTACCATCCAGTTCAGGCTATAGTACAATTTTAGTAGTGGTTGACCTTTTCTCTAAAATGGCCAATTTTATCGCCTTAAAAGGACTTCCTTCAGCTCAACAATTAGCCCAGGTCTTCCTAGACCGCATCATAAAATTCCATGGATTTCCGTCTATAATTATCTCAGATAGAGGCAGTCAATTTGTATCGCAGGTCTGGAAAATAAATTGCTCTCTAGCTGGAGTAGAAGTCTGTCTGTCCACTAGCCATCATCCACAAACAGATGGACAAACAGAACGCACAAACCAAACTATGGAACAATACCTCCGCTGTCTTCTACACCAAACAGATAGCAACTGGGTGGAGATCTTATGGATGGCGGAATATGCATATAATAACGCAACACACTCTTCCACGCAACAAACTCCTTTCTACACATTGTTTGGACGAAATCCGCAGACACCCGTCTATGACCCACCAGAAGAAATTGAAATGCCTGCGGTTAAAACCATGCATTCCCGTATTACACAGGCCGCTAAGGATGCAGCTAAACACCTACTAGCAGCTAAAGACACACAGAAGAAGTATGCCGACTACCATCGCAAACAAGCCCCAAGCTACCAAGTCAGGGACTCAGTGTGGTTAGCGTCAAAATACATCTCGTTAAAAGGGCCAAAGAAATTTCACCCCAAATATCTGGGTCCATTCACTATAGAGGCCATAATCTCCATAATGGCCGCAAAGTTAACCTTACCACAACACATGCAAATTCACCCGGTGTTCCATGTGTCATTACTCAAGTTGGTACAGCCAGGAACTCGGTTACCAAAAGCACCAGATCGGGTAGAATAGTGACGAACCAGAATTCGAAGTCAAAAGCATCCTAGAATCCAAGGTAGTAAAAAAGGTTCTATACTATTTGGTAGATTGGAAAGGATATGGGCCCCAGGACAGGTCATGACAACCTAGTACAAACATCCATGCTTCCCAGTTGGTGCGTAAGTTCCACCAAGATAACCCCACTAAACCAAGGCCTGAGAACACATCATTAGGGGGGCCTTGATGGTGAGAACTGTCATGATTACGGCCCAGAGGGTCTCCTTCAAACCATTAACCCCTCTAGGGACAAGTGGAGGTAGATGGGGAGATCAGGTAGGGGCCCAGTGGGTAAGAGCCTGGCATTCAAGACACTTACAGCAATCACTTTGAATAGGCTCCCCTATCTCTCAGAACAATAGCATACTAGTTTCCTGGTTGTTGTATCCCTTCCTGCCACTCCAATATGGACACTGAAGAACTTCCTGGCATCCAGGAAGTTACAAGGCATTCTAGTGTTTGGGCGTGGCTACTGATTATAAAAGCCACACCCGAAGAGCAGCTCGGGCTTCGTGTGCTTCCTGTAAGCTCAAGACCACATGCTTACCGCAGCCGCCTGCTTCTCAGTCTTCAGCCTTTCGATTTGTTTCATCCGACGTCCGGAGCCAGCACTGCAACGAGAAGAAAGAGAGAAAGAAACAGTCAGTTTACAGTGAGTTACGTGCACCTTTAAATCGCTGCGCCACACGCTCGGAAGCGGAACACTTCATACTCACCTCGAACATCGCTGGCATCAGGAACCGCTCTTCATCAGTCCGCGCACCTACGGCCCACCTTGGGTTTCCTGCAAAGAAGGAGAAAAGACATTAGTCGCTGCAGCAGAAATCTCTGATCTACATTACGCGCAGCTACAACCCGCTTTGGGAAACCTGTAAAGAAAGAGAAAAGACATTAGTATCCTCCGCCATCTCCGTTACTGCAGTAGCCACAGGCCAGTGCTGTGAAGTGACACATAGCGCCGCGGCAGAACGGAAACACCAGAATTGCTCAGTGAGGTAACTGGGCAGTTACGAACATTGAGACTTTTACTTACATGAACTTACCTGCGAACTTGCCTGATCTGAAGGCCCAGTGCAGAAACTGGGTAATACAAACTCTTGAAGCTAAGGCAGTGCATTGAGCAGCAGCTTCCAGGAAATAGAACCCCTGCAAGAGCAGGATGGAGGGCGCACCACATTAAGCACACAGGTGAGGCATGCACCAGAGCACGTAGACATCCTAGATGGGTTGGGGAGGAGAAGGAGGGTTGTTATCCCTTTGAGTTCAACCCTAACTATTCACTCTTTTGGCAGGCCAGACTTCCACTATCAGAAGGGAGGTGTAGAACAGGAGAAGGACCGGGGACTCCATTGCTCCTGCAGAGACCCGGGTAAGCGTGACAAAAATACAGTTCAACAAAAAGTTCAGGTAGGTCTCCCCCCAGTCGGGCTCGGACCTTTCATAGCACAACACTTTTAGTGGGTCCCCTTCCCCAAGCTTAATTCACATCCTTTAGGGGTTCCCTTCCCCTAACGTATTACACTTCAAAGTTCACATAGGTCTCCCTCAGTCGGGCTCAGACCTTTTCCTGATGTTGAAGACTTTTGAATGTGCTTGGCTTTTACTGTAGACCTCTGCAGGACCACTTTGACCTTCTCTCCACACTTCTGTTATTTGCCCCAGTGTTGATTGGTCTGGGTAGTTTGATGTCCTAAGCAAAACGTTCAACCTTCACCCTTTTTACCCCCCCCCCTTTTCCCGGGGTTACTTTTGATCACTTTGCTTTTTGTAGTCCATTCACTTTATCAAACAAAAACCTTTCACTGAGACTTTTGCGTGGGCTACTTCCTTTTGCCTGACCACTCTGCTACTCAGTATTGCTGGTTTTACAGCTATCAGGAATTCAAAGTTCATCAAAGGTCTGCCTTTCTTCAGGTCGTATCCACACACCTGCAGCCTTCAATTGTGTGATATATTGTTGCCACTTCAATCTTTCTTTAACACGCACCAGTCTTTCATGTCGCTTGCCAACACACCAGCTGTGTGCGTTTCTTTCTTGTCTTTTGCAGTTCTTAATTCATGAGTCATGGCTAATACGGCTAATTCTTAGTTATGCCCTTGTGCCGTTCTGAGTTAGCCCCAATGCAAACTCTTATGTGGTGGTTTGTGCACTGTTGGATCCGGGACCTCACATTGCTCCGGCCAGTGTTGTAGTCTATGGACTTTCAGCCTTTTCAATAAGGTCAACACTGTGGTGCCATGCTTCATTGTTATTCTGCTGAGCTCCCATGTAGGTGGTATGTAATCCATATATTAACCATCTTGTATGAAAGTCATATCAAGGAACTTGTTACTGAATACTGTGCTTTCTTTTGCAGCTTGGACAGTAGTGATATCTCCTAAATTCACTACTTTTCCTTTGACCTCTGGGGGCATCGGTTGTTCCTATCTGTCCAAAACACGAAAGGTCTGGGGAATGTCTCGTATTCTCCTTTAAGGTTCTGAACTGGGGACAAATCTGGCAGTCATTGGAAATCTCTTTATGAAGCTGTGACCTCAATCTATGTCAGAAATTGTCACTGGAAATCCCTTAGTGAAGTTGCAACCTCAACCTATGCCAGTAATGGCCACTGGAAATCACTTCATAAAGCTGCAACCCCAACCTATGCCAGTAATGGCCACTGGAAATCACTTCATAAAGCTGCAACCCCAACCTATGCCAATAATGACCACTTGAAATCACTTCATAAAGCTGCAACCTCAACCTATGCCAGTAATGGCCACTGGAAATCACTTCATAAAGCTGCAACCCCAACCTATGCCAATAATGACCACTTGAAATCACTTCATAAAGCTGCAACCTCAACCTATGCCAGTAATGGCCACTGGAAATCACTTCATAAAGCTGCAACCCCAACCTATGCCAATAATGACCACTTGAAATCACTTCATAAAGCTGCAACCTCAACCTATGCCAGTAATGGCCACTGGAAATCACTTCATAAAGCTGCAACCCCAACCTATGCCAATAATGACCACTTGAAATCACTTCATAAAGCTGCAACCTCAACCTATGCCAGTAATGGCCACTGGAAATCACTTCATAAAGCTGCAACCCCAACCTATGCCAGTAATGGCCACTGGAAATCACTTCATAAAGCTGCAACCCCAACCTATGCCAATAATGACCACTTGAAATCACTTCATAAAGCTGCAACCTCAACCTATGCCAGTAATGACCACTTGAAATCACTTCATAAAGCTGCAACCTCAATCTATTCCCATCTCTTCATGAGGCTGCAGCCGCAATCTACTCAAGTACGGTCACTTCTATCACTTTCATGAAGCTGTGATCACTAGTTACCGCTTGTACCTGCCCCCTTCCTCCATACAAACACATCTAAGCCATTCATTCAGTTCACGCCACCCTCAAACCATGCAATTACATGCACGCAATCAATTCAGTACACTCACGCCAAACACACACATACCCAGGCAAATATCCACACCCTATGCCACAAAGACACTGTGATCACACACTCACTCAAAAATCTCTGATGTTATCCAAATAGTAAACAAAAGGGTCATCGATCCCTACCAAGAACAGGCTTTCCTACCTAACATAAATCTAACTAGGGTGCTCCTCATCAGTGAGGTAGTCCAAATCAAAATAGCTGTCCTCTGTCCAATAAACTACCCTATGATGACCCTACCACTAAGGGTTAAATCAACCCACAAAAAGAAAAAGGGAGGAAGATACAAAGAAGTCAGATCCCTGAAAGCGCTATCCCTGAAAAAAAGTGATATCTCAACATTCATTCTAATCAAGGAAATAGCCAGATGATCATTCATAAAAAATATTTTGTTGATTTAATATGCACAAAGTGCCAACACATGTTTCAAGCCTGCTTGCTCTTCATCAGGGCTTGAAATTCATACAAAGGGTACATTCTGATCATCATTGGAGTACATAAATACAATAGTACAATAAAAATGATAACAATTTTCATAACGCCCATGATCCAAAAGTTTCATTTAAAGTCCTGTGGAATATTATAAGGAAAACAAACGAACATGGAGGAAAAACAAATAAAAATGAGGAAAACACAAAAGTAATCTTTAGGGAAAGATGATACATCATTATAATATCTTCAATTGAACGTTATGAAAATAATACTCATGCATAGTCTCTATAAAGGGTCTACGTTAGCGCACGCGTTCTTTGATAACCTGAGAATTGCAGCCATTGCAATGTAAATAGTCCTTTAATTTCACACTGTCACTTGTTATCAGCTAAACTGGCCTCAATCTAATGTTGCACAGCAGGCTGCAAACAATCCTGCCCACCCCACATAAAGTGGTTCCAAAAATGGAAATTAGTGACCAAAACCATGTGTGCAAAATTCCATGCTTCCAACAAACCAAAAAACATATTAGAGAAATGCACATTGAATTGTGAGATTAATCCATGCTAATCTAGGGGCCTGTACTTGCCAGGTGAACCTAAACTGGCCAGCTTTCAGCAAATAGGTGGCATGTTGCATAGCAGGTTGACCACCCTAGCCTCACAGGGAAGGGCTTCCATTTGGGGAGAAGTGATGAGATCCTTTGAATCGTCACAACACACACAAACACACATGCACTATATTCAAGCACGCACGCATGCAGTACAAGCACTTTCTTTTATTTACCTGTCTTCTCTTCAGGGTGCATGGACTGCAGCAGGCCTCAGGCTGGCGCAGCCTGAACCAAATTCGCCAGCTGCAGGCCGGCACGCACTGAAGGAGTTTACCAAACTTGCTAAACATGAAGAAGTGAAGCGTGCACATCGTGCAAAATGCTCAGTGTGCACAGTCTAATACTAATACTGGGCGAAAGCTTAAATAGGGACGGTCCTGCAAGATTGACGACGTGTGTCGCGTTGCGGCTGATTGGGGTCCTCGATGTCAGCATGCAAAGATGACCAATGATGAGCCTGCAATGCCCACGTATCCACATTGGTGCCCTTCTATTGGCTCAACCTGTATCTTCATATGACTAGTAGGAGAGTTTAAGGAGCTGTCAGGTTTTCTAGTACCAGATTTTAAATAATGAGCCATTTCTGTCTTTTAGAGCCATAAAAAGAAAAAAGGTACATTTAACAAAGTGTGTTTGCGTTCATATTTGCACAATTGTGTGTGTGTGTGTGTGTGTATGTGTATGCTTATGTGCATGCCTGTGAAGGGAAAAGGCACGGTGTGTGGGCCCTGAGAGCGACATGATGCAGAACTGGGTGCAGCAAGGGCATACATTGGGACAGACTGCAGGTTTTCAAGTGTACATTAGCAGCATCAAACGGGGGCAGCACAGGCACTAGAAGAATAAAAACGTGTTTTACAGAGGCAATTCTGGCTCGTATTTTTGAGACTAGCTTCATTACTTTCTTTGGAACTAGTATGAAAGGGGGGTGGACCTTTTGGTTTGATACAGGGAGAACCTGCTTGAAAGCAGGGCAATGCTGGCATATATTGAGACAAGCCTCATGATCTTTCTACCAGGACAGCCAGCATCATCGTGTGTTGCAAAATCATCCTGCATATAGTTGGTGACCTGGCATCTATTGGGAGGGTTTCGAGCGCTTTGAAACACTTGCCTTGTTTATAGGCGCTCTACAAATAAACAATACCATACCATACCATGTGTTGCCCTGAAGAACTGTAGATGGATTGTTACAAAAAGGTTTCAGAAAGTTGTGCTGCACAATGCATGATTTAAACCCATTATTTTAAAACCTTCTACCCCCAAATTCTCACTGGATTAGTTTGTGGGCGCTCACTGGGCGCAATCCAGGGACATCCTTTACACCGCTCCACTTTACAAAGTCACCATCTGCCACTGCTCTAGACTGTAGTGGTATTGTAGGCGCAGAGCATGGCTACTC
Organism: Ambystoma mexicanum; assembly: GCF_040938575.1. Lineage (NCBI taxonomy): Eukaryota > Metazoa > Chordata > Amphibia > Caudata > Ambystomatidae > Ambystoma > Ambystoma mexicanum. The sequence continues at coordinate 150,784,415 of NC_090929.1, read as the reverse complement.
GCTGCTTAGGAGACAGTGGTGCCTGTTCTGCGTGAACAGCAGGTGAGCTTAGCACACAGCTTGGAAAGGGGGATCTGTCGCCGCCAGTGGAGTGACGTGTAAACTCTCTCTGAGGAAGCTGCAAGACCCGGACTCTGCGGCTTCAACTTTCTGAAGGAAGGAACTCTGTAGCGGCAGGACCCAAAAGCAGCAGGCGTTGTACAGCCAAATAGTTACAGAAGCTGATGTCTTCCAAACAATGGAGCCGCTGTTACTTGCTCACACAACCTTTTATAACATTCCTTCATCATCCGATCTGGGCACTGTTTTTTTGAGAGTGGCATCATTTTCATAGCAGAGCGGCCAAGGAACTTTTTGCAACTCAGTTGCAGGAATCCGATAGCTATTGCAAAGTTGAACGCCCTGAAAGGGGGGTTGCGCAGCTACTGGTTTGCCTTAGTTGGGCGCTTATGGCTTGTTGGCAAAGCATGAGGCCATGGCACAGTGCCAGATTAAACCCTCTAGCGGCCCCCAGGAATTCGACATTTCGTGGCAGTAAGCAAAACAAAAGAGGTGATGGCTGGAAGGTTTAGAATGAATCTTAACGTCTGGCATTGCTGTGGGCAACCGCTCCGGACCATCGTTCTTCGCCTGCCAAGCCATTACAGAAGAAGAAAGACCATATGCAAATCAGGCTTGGTCCCACCCCAAAAGGGGCAGTCCAGCCCGAACTGCTAGGCCACATCCCTTCTGCATGAGACCACAAGCATCCACCAAACATGTTTCGGCCTTGTTGGGCCTCATTAGTGAGGAGTAGCTTGGGTCTTTACACCCACCTCGCAAATTATCTCCTAATACGTTTTAAATTGTGCCATCCAACAATTTTTTATAAACCAATTGTATTACACAAAACTAAACATTGACCAAACATTAACAACTATTGATGTTATTGAACCAAAATAGATTTTAAAAATTTTAATAAACCTACAAAACTTTAAATGTTCACGTTCCTCAATTTGTTTGTCGTGAAATCTGGGTACAAATACAAAATCCAAATGAAGCATTGGCGGGTGCCCCGGGAACCCTGAAAGGCGTGGGGCCCATAGACCAGTGCCTACTTGGCGTAGTGGATAATCCGGCACTGCAAAGGCAGCCCATAAATGTCTGACCAAACATAAACCTTCTGCGGCAATCGGTCCTGCCACCTAAATGCAACCATGTCATAATGTCTTGTGGGCCTCATGCGAGCTCGGCGGTGTGGTAAAAAGGTTGCGCTAATTCTGTTGCTGCCACTTTTACTGCACCACCGAAACCCGAGTTTGACTTTGAAGTGGAGGCTCTGCCTCCACCCCACGCTGAAGGTAAATCCTCCACTTGAAGGCTTAAAATTGGCAGAATTGCCGTACACGATAATTCCGCCAACATCTCAGTGGAAAAATTGGGATTTACACCACCTTTTTACTACTTGTAATCCTGTGGTAAATCCAATGGACCGACTGGCGGTAACAGTAATAGATTTTGGCAGTAATTCATCGGATTTGCCACAGAATTACCGCCAAACACATAATGAGACCCATCAACCTCAAAGGGAGGAAAGTTCTAATTTTGAAAGATTAAATACAATGCAATTGATGTAAACATATCAGATCCTTAATCCACCTTTGCTTTTTGTTTCAGCTTCAACCACACGTTCCAATCCAAAAAAGTACTTTAGCCAACCTTTTTGGATCTTTATTTTGATTAACTCAATATTTAATTTGATTTTATTTGTGTTGATTCAAAAAGAACCTTTAAAAAATTGGACATATGTATAACAACAATAAACATTTCAAATTGTTCTAATTTTCATAAATTCAAGTGTTCATAAAACCTTGAAATTCATAAAATTCATAAAATTCATTTTACAATTGTGCAAGAGGTTTCTCACCAAGAGTGTTAACGGATACATATTAGAATTAATGTTATTATTAAGTTCTCTCTTTCGGTCATAGGGTCTATGGTTATACCAAGGGGGCATGTCCGATTTAATGCTGCTTGTAGCGCCCCCTCTTTTGGGCCTCTGTTGACACTATATCCTCTTATTCAGCCAACCTGATATTACTTGCCAAACTGAAAACAAAGCCACATGCACAGATTCAAGGTCAGTGTTTAAACAATAGGTCCAGAATTCTTCGCTTTTAATTGCGCCATAGCTTCCTACGAACTCCCCTAACCTTGACATGTACGCTGGTCCCCATCTGGGACATAATGTCAGCACATGTCTGAGTGTTTCCTTATGATCTTTTAGCCAACACATATGGCAGATTCTCTGGCCAGCTGTTATTTGGGCTTGGGCTCCCTGCAGTGCGAGCAGTGGCAACTGGTTTGTCCGTAGTTTCAGAATGAAAATAGGAACTGCTGGACTAGGGCATTTCAGGAGGTATTTTTGGGGCTGAAAATAACAATGGGCTATTCCTCCGAGATATTTAAAGTTGTGCAGCTTTTCCAGGTGTATGTTTTTTTTTAAATTAAATTTTATTTGTGTTGATTCAAAAAGAACCTTTACACAATTTGACATATGTATGACAACAATAAACATTTCAAATTGTTCTAATTGTCATAAATTCAAGGGTTTATAAAACCTTAAAATTCATAAAATTCATTTTGCAAGTGTGCAATTGTGCACTCTTTATTCAGGCCCTGCTTATTTTCAACACCATTTTTTGGCATGTCACCCTCCTGATTAACCCCCTCCATCTTGAGTGCCGTGATTCAACCATGCCCTCCACTTCACCCCAGAGCCATGTTGCTCCACCTTGTCTTTAAGTGTTATTCATGCCGTTCATAAAAAAAAGAGGATAAGGTAGCTCAGTGGGCTGTTGCATCCGATGAAGAAACTTGTGTGCAACTTGGTGGTCACTGACACATACCGGTGGTGTCGCCTCAAACTTTCAACCAATGCAGGGTTTACAAAATGAGTGTCATTGAGATGGCTAATAACAACACCCGATAGTTAGCTGTCTCTGAAGCTCTAGGACAGCAATCAATGCACATAGCAAAAAGACAAGTTTGTAGTAATAAAGTGAAAGCTCGATTATTTAGCATCATTTGTAACCCAATGGTGCCGGATAATCAAAAATGCCAGTTGTCCAAGCCAGATAACAAAGCAAAAAGACTGCATGACCAAGCTTCCTGGCTTGTTTCCTCTTTTATCCAGCACCAAAAATGTGTTTTCTTAGACAGACTTGTTACTATTACCCGTAACCGCGGTGCAGGTCAGTAGAGTGCTCTGATTAAAAAGGGTCCAGTTAACCAAGCTTTTAGCATATCACATGTTATAATAAACTTAAATACAATATTATTCGGATCACTGCTGCCACTTTACATAAAGAACTCCATACATATGAAAACTAATAGGCACAGTGGCACAGTCAACGTGGGGACAATGGGGCTTCAACCTCCTGACCCCGAAAAATGCTTTGGCAAGGGTAGGGCCCACTGCGGCCCCATGAATATTGCCATGAAAGGTCACGTGGTTAATGTGTCCACCAGTATGTTGTTGCCTCTTTGTTTGATCAGCCCAGTCTTTTATTTCATCCTGCATCCGACCAAGCAATGAATGCCTCCACCACCACAAGGGGGCCATTTACTCCTCACAGTGAAATTCCCACCTGCTGAACATGCCATTGTTCGTTCAAGTTGAGGTTTATAAGTAGATAAGAAATATCACCTCAAGGTTCTGTGTTAGTTTTGCTAACATGGTATTGCAAAACAGAAATAGTTACATTGTAAAACAATGGGCCTCATTATGAGTTTGGAGGCAGCCATGCCCTTAAGAAGGGCATGGCTGCCTCCAAACTCGGGTCCGGGTTCCCTGAATGGGGAAATACCGGGCCATTCTGACCTTGGAGGGCCCGGTATTTCCCCATTCAGGGAACCCGGACCATCCCCATTCCCATTTGAGCCCCCATAGGACTCAATGGGAATGGGGAGCATGCTAAGAACGGGCCCGTTAATGACGGGCCCGTTGTAAGCATGTGGGCCACTCGCGGGACCCGCTAAGGACGTCTTGTAAAACCAGGCGTCCAGAGCGGGTCCCGCGAGCGGACCTCGTAATAGGGCGGTAAGGGGTTAACGGCTCCGGCACCTTTACCGGCGCCGTTAACTACTTACCGCCCACCTCGTAATGAGGCCCAATGTTCTTAAATTAAAAACCAGCAGTAAATGGACTGTATTTTTGTGTTTCCTTTTGTGTCAGTGAAACTTTTGTTCACATCATGCATAAAAAATAAGATGTACGAGTTATCAAACAATGACCAAGAAGAGGTGATGTTATCACACATGTATAATCCAGGAGTGAGATTAAAGGCATGTCAAACTGGCCTCGTCTAGTATGAAATGCTCAGTCTCTCCTAGCTTTTAGGCGCCTGTCACATTGCATTCCGGTACCTTTAGACCTGCGCTGTGAGTACTACGAAACGTAGAATTGTGCATTAGAAAATCTGGCCTCACACAACAACCCCTCACTTGACAAATCTGGGATAGTGGTCAAATCACTCTTCCAACATAGGTTTTATTTAGTTGTCAAAATGGAGTCATTCTGTGAAGTGTGCACTACAGAAAAGGCATCGCTCATACATGGTTTGACAGACTGTTGCTAATAATAATAATAATAAATATAAAAAGATGAATAATAACAATCAAAATGTGGATAATATACATAGTTCACAGCACATTCTGATTTGCCCATTAACTTGCTCATCGCACCGGAACTTGAGAGTCATGTTTCTCTCATAACTAAAATAAATTGTGCAGTGCAATGTTTGGTGCGTGAAAGGGCTTGCTGGGGAAATAGACTTTTACTGCGTGCAGGCCAATTTCTTTGGTAATGGGGTCTCCAACTATTACCCTGTGTCAGGGGTCAGAAATGTGAGATGGACACAAGGGCAGAGCTTTCTCACAAGATGCCATTTTATTAAATAAAAAGGGGTGAGACTAACACCAATCTTTCCCTAGCCTAACAAGGATGTCCCTGCCTAACAAACTAAGACTAAAGAAAAATGACCTAGTGTTCAAAAAGTATCTGACCCTCACACTTATGTACACAACAACATTCTAGAAGGTTTGTTTGGCTGTTTTGAGTTCCAAAAAATAACATATCAATTCAAACTTAAAAGCTTTAGAAAGTACTCCTTGGGACCGGGGTTGGACTCCCTTCCCATGGATCAATTCAGGAATACCTTGAGCTAAGTTCATATTCAAGAATGTTCTGTGCAATAACAAAGTTCCATTCAACATAGAACAAAATGTCTTTTCCATTCCATATATCCTTCCAATTGACAAAGTGAATATCTCTCTTCCTCATGCCTGTTCATAAATCAAAACAACTGTTACATTTACACAGTCTCTTGCTTGGCAAAACAATCCATAATCAAAAGTCTTTTCCTCAAAACACAAGTTCATAACCCAGGACAAATGCTCATTTCTCAAATATCAAGCAATTATTAGCACATCATCCTTCTACTTCAAAAGAAACACTTTAGTCAGGATAGCTTAATAATCATACTTCTTCAAAGGAAACACTTTCTGCAATGTTACAGTTAACAAACACAAGGTGATGGAGTTAAACTTCTTTTCCAACACACCTTTGTACCACAAGCAGAGTACTTCAAATCATCTTCTTCTTTCCTGGTATACTCGCCTGCCAGGACTAACTACTATTGGTCCCTTTCCTGGTTCACTCGCCTACCAGGATAAAACTCCTACTACTACAATTGTACTCTGTGGTAATGCTTGTTGCAAGACCCTCCACACCAGTATTCTAAGGGAGGAACAACAACTACTTCTCTTTATAGTCTCTAGACTCTTGACAAAGTGGGTTATAGCTCTTCCCAAATTGATATTCCAAAAAAGGGAAGTTACTCCCCTGATGTATCTGCGTTATTTGTTTATTGCTTTCTGGCTGTAGACAATGCAGGTTACAGCTCTCTCCTCATTGATCTCTCACACATGGAGGGTTTTGCTCCTGCAGCCTTTGTTTTAGGCTTATGCAACATCTTGACTGCTGGCAATGTAGGTTACAATGGTCCCCCAACTATTATCCCTTGTCAGGAGAGTTGTGCCCAGTCTGACTTAGTATCAGCCTTCTGCGGATTTGGCAATGCAGGTTACAATGATCTCCTAACTGGCATCCCTTGTTCGGAGATTTGAGGCCAGACTGCCTTCTTTCTTCTGTTCGATATTCAAAATCAGCAAGTTCACCTAACAGTCTTTTCTGAAGCGCCCTGGGGTCAGTTGCTTCAGGCAAACTCACTGGTATACCTTGATGTCTCCTTCTGACTCACGGGTGCTGTTGCAGAGCTCTTCGTGTCCCTCTACGCTTCTGCCAGCTCCGGTCAGACTGTCGTGGTACACACAGTCCTTCAGGGGAGCTCTGACAGCTCTGTGTGCTCTTCAGTTCACCTTATGCACCGGGTCCGTTCATGGTGTGTCAGGAGCTCATCTCCTACACGGCATAGCTTTCTTCAGAACCGCTTCCAGCTGCACATTCTCTGCATGGTCACTCTTCCTCTGCTTCCCCGGTAACCAGTGATGTTAATGAAAATAAAATACTGAATCAAATTTTACCGAAAAAATACAGAAAAATAAATGGATATGGGGTGGGGGTAAGGGGTTAAAAGGGGTGGATGGTTCATGGTGGGGTTAAAAATTTAGGGAAACAGGGTTTAGGCCCCCCCAAATAAAATAAAACATTTAGTATTTCTTTTTTTCAGTAATATTTGATTTGGTAAAATTTGATTCAGTAACATCACAAGGAACCGCTTCCCCAGCATCTCCTGCACGTAGTACTACTGCCGCCACTACTGCATAATCAGCTTCTCCTTCCTCTCTCTTTACCTGAAACTCATTTATACATTTTAAGTTCCCGCTCAAGTGCTTTCTGCCAAAATGACTAGACCGTTCATTATACATCATCAACTCTGAGTCCCGCTTCCTCGTCCCAGTACCACAAGCATTATGGGACTTGAAGTCCATAATGTTTATGTTCTTTTTATGATTAGTTAACCTAAACTGATTTGCTAACTGAGAGTTGTCCACTTTAGGGGAGGTTACTAAAAGAGTTGGTGGTTCACCCTTGGGTTTTGGACCTCTATCTAAGGTAGAATCAGAGCAATTAGAAGTTGTGATATTAACTTCCTGAACCCCCAATGTACCACTTCTATGCTTTTTAACAGAGATTTCATATTTTGTACTTTGGGTATTTCTAGGAGAGGGAATCGAACACTGACAGCATGTCATTAGATATTTGGGTTTTAGGGGAACCTCATCCTGAGTTTCTCCTAGAGGAGTCACCACTTCCCCTTGACAGCCATCTCCTCCCATGTGATCCTCCCTCATGTTGCCACCCCCAAGGTTAGGATCAGGTAGCGGCTGCCTTCCCCTGGCCGCATGGGAGGAGACTTTAGGCAGGGACTCTGTGAGGACTCTGCAGGATTCATTACACCTGTGTTACAGATGAACTGAAGAACGCACTCGTGAAGCCGGTGCAACTGTCTTTTTTAAAATGTGTAAATAGGTTTCACTAAAGGCTATCCCTCTCTCTCTCATCATTCATGGGCTTTGGCCTCCCTGACCCAAGAGCCCCTGTATCCTAAGGTGGTCTCTGTGGTCACTAGAGATTGATAACCCCTACTGTCTAAGATCTGTCTAGCTAGTGGTGAGGGCCTAAGGGATCTTCTAGGTGGATCCTAAACCGCTTTCTCACAAGAAGAATGTTTTTTTAAAATTTTATTTAGCGTGTTACAGTGATACATTCCTGACAAATTAAACACAAGTTAGACATTATGAATATAATTTTTTTTTAAATTGAGTATAACTACATAAAGAAAAAACGTTTATCATTGCGAATATGCAGACAATACCCACTTCATTAGACAATAACATAAAACTTAATTAAAACAGAAAGTACTAAAAAGAAAAAGAAATAACAAGCCAACAATTATTTTGCCTCCCTTTAGGGCAGCCCACTTTTAGACAACATGATGGCAACAGCTGTCCATACTTGCACAACAGCGAAGGTCAAACCCAAACTAAAACCCGAAACACATCTCAGCCAGAAGTTCTCAGTTCTAATTATATGAATGGGTTCCACGTGTTTACTGTAGTGTACAACATAGAGCCTGTGCATAGCAGGACATAGGGTTAACACATGTCTAATGGTCTCGGCTTCATCAAGGTCAAGGCACAGCCTACAAGTACGACTGCACTTTGAAGTATCCAGCCAAACTCTCGTAATAGCCAGGACTTCCAATTTTTTTCTTTTTTACTTTTTACATTTATAAAGCACGCTAACCGCCCGGAGGCATCGAGGCGCTGTTATAAGAAAGTGTCTTAGTTACAGTTGTTGCTAGCAGTACAGGTTACAGTGTAGCATAGTTACATTGCGAAGGTGAGATACAGCAATGTTGTGAAATTAAGCAGATACAGGAGAATGCATCACATATAGGAACTCAAGCGAAAAACAGAGTTTTTTTTGCTTTGCAGAAGGCTAAATGGGGCTCAATTCCTCTGAGTTGTGGTGGTAGGGAGTTCCACTGGGCAGCAGCAATGAAGGGGAAGTCTTGGGCACCGTAATGCGGTTGGTGTAGGGGGTCCTAGTGGGTCTCAGTGTGTGGTTTTGTGATTCTCTACACGAGATATGGAGGGTCTGTTTTGTGGATGCATTTATGTGTGAGGGCGAGTGTTTTGAAGATGACCCTTTCTTTAATGGGGAGACAATGGGCTTGTTTAATAAATCAAAGTAGCACAAGCAGCCTCTGTGTTACTGGAGATGGAATCTGGCAAATGTAATACTGGGCTTTCTTGAATGAAAAGCACATTTGAGAGCAATGGAAAGAGATTTCATGCTAGCTACTTTCTCATGGCTAATGAGCCAGTCCCACTTTTCTGCACAATTTCTAAAGGATTTTAATACCACACCCATTGCATGTTCCCAAACAGGTGTCCACCCATTAAGCTGAAAAAAGGGACTTATTCAACCTTTGATAGCTCTGCAGCACTCTACAGTTCTGATTCATCAAGGCTTTCTTCATTATCCATAATAATTAACCAACTTCGGCACATATGCTTCTTATAAAAAGGTTCCCTCGGTTGATCTTGATCAAGGTGGAGAGACACTTCAGGGCCATCTCCAGTCTCACGGTCTCCATTGGAGTGGAATTGGCCAGACTGAAAATCTTTCCTCACACAGCACCCTCAACTTTGTTCGGCCAGGATGAATAGTCCCTGTACGAGATCTCAAGAGCATAAAGAATTGTGGAGACTAACTTCTTCCTGTAAATACGAATCATTCCAATTAAGATGTGCCCAGCCATACTCCTGGGGAATTGTCTGATCGCTAACATAATAGTCAAGGCTTTGGAATGTTTTTCACACAACAGAAGATCATCGCCCCTTACCAAACGCAATCTCATAACCAGAATAGCTATAAATGTCAACTCTCTGAATACCTCCTTCTCTACACCTAATAAAGGCACGTCTCGCTCTATTCCGACCAAAGGCCACAAACTGTGTGTTTTTCATTTTAACTCTGAATCCATTCGATGCAGCATATGCAATGATGGCCTTGGCACACCCACTAATGTCATTAAAGGTTCAATCAAAAAATAACAAAATGCTTGGCATATCCAAGCCACCCTAACTGTACATGCCCCCCCCCCAAGGGGGATCATCGTGTATCCCCTCTAAACAAGAGCCCAGGTCGGAAAACAAACAAATTAAACAGGAGGGGGGCAAAAACACATCCTTGTCTTACACCCTCCCAATGGGAACAGGAGAGGAGAGTTCACCCAAGCCATTCAGTCCTATAAAGGCTGTATTATTATAATAGAGAAGTTGACAGGCATTCCGCAGATTAGAAGGCATTCCCAACACTTCCAGCTTTTTTCACAGTTTTGATCGATCCACGGCATCAAATGCCAATGTTAGATCGAAATATAAAACATACAGTGGAAGAGCATCCCTTTGTTTTGACTGCTGTAGAGAAACTCCTGAACGTTCACACCAAAATAAAATGCAACCCATTAGGAAAAAAGGCCCAGCACACCTCTTGCAAGCAAGGAGAACAAGGTTTTATTTCCACAAAAATAGAGATGCACCAGCAAAGCACCCTGCTTCCGCGGAACGTTCTGGCAGAATCAGCACCAGCAACACTTTAAAAAGGCACACAGCATCATCAATGACGCAAGTTACATAGGGTACACATCCGAGTGGCTGGTTGGTGCAACCCTATACATAGGCTACCTGTTAGATAAGGGATACCAGGCCATTGGTCCCAGCCCTGTCTGTCCATCTTCTCCTATGTGGGCTTCTCCTCGCATGTCATCAGACATAGAGCTACGACTAATTGATCATTGTGTGCAGAAAAAAACAATACAGTCTTTATCTTTGTCCTAGGGTGCACCTGGTACTGCAGACAAGAGCCAAGTGGATACTTTGAGGTCAATTTACACACATTGTCGGGGTGATTTTCCCTGGGGCCGGCAGAGCCGTCCACGGACCTCCGGGGCTGGGGAGGCCCCAACTCCTCCCGCGTCCCAAAAGGAGTATGAGACACACCCAAGAGCAAGGTAATAACTGCTGTTTATTAGAGTAACAGCAGGGATACACTCAGACCGTATGCATACGGAGAGGCTCTCGTTCTTAGTGGGGCTCGCAGGCTCTTTTTACAGCAGTATGACGCGCTACTTGCGTCACCTGGTAAAATCGTCACAAAACATAACGCCACTTCGGGTTGGTTCCCCGAGTGGTAGGGTTAGTATGGTTACCTATGGAAGGAAATATTAGTGGATAAGGACGGGTCAGGTGGTTTACTAGGGCTGTCCCTAACAGTTGCTATGCTGAAATTGTTACAAGGGGACACGTGGTGATTGGCTAAGGATAATGGCGTCAGTGATGAGCCCCTTGTATTCTGATTGGTTCTCCCGTGAGTCCTCAAGCCTGGGACCATCGCCGTTCCCAGCTTGCGGTGTACCTGGCGTTGGCAACAATGTGCAACTATGGGTTTGTGGTGGACAATGGACAAGTCTGCTTAAGGGCTGGTGTGCATGTCTTTCCCATCGCTGCAGGTGTCCAACTTGTTGCTTCGTTGTTGCAGAATGTGTCCCAGACGTGGGACCCTGGCGACTTTCTGTCTCGTGAGCTTGGCACCTTGTCAATTTGGCTTGGTCACGTGTGGAGAGACCGTAGCTGGAGCAGAAATATGAGCATTAGATTTGGATTTCGCCTCTGAGGAGCATTTGGCATTGGCAGGTGTAACCTTGGTGCTGGGAGCGCGGCATGTGGGTTGCAACATTGCGGCCTTGGCTGTGGGCTCTCGTTGGGGCTTGTTCTGCATGGTCAGTGCTTGTATTTTCGTTCTTGGAGGATTTTCGTTTGCGAGGCTCCTGTCTGGGGACTCTTGCTTGCGGCCTACTTGGGCCTAGTTTCTGGGTGGCGGTACATAACCCATAATATGGGGGTCGCGGGGCGACAGAGTGTCACAAGCAGCATATGGTATACATGGTTGCGTCTTCATAGGGATAGGTAGCGAGAAAGCATCAGCAAGCATATACATGAGCTATTCAGGCGTCTTGCATTTCTGCGGTGCTGTAGAAGGCCTATGTGAAAAATAACAACGATGCATGTCTGTGGGTGTGTCAGTCACCTACGTCATAGCACTGAGTATGTTCTTCATGTGGGTTGGAGTGTGAGTGACCAGTGTGCATGGTGGCACGTGTGTTCTCGTCTGTTGGCTATGTCGTCATGGCATCTCTAATGAGGTGAATACTTGTGGCTGTTGTTCTAGTCGATCTGGTCCATGTCGCAGGTGTCGGCTTGACCGGGGCATGGTAGTGGGCATGCTCCTTGTGCATGTGGGCCACGAACACATGGTACTTTGTCATTTGGGAAGGAGGTGAACGGGTCAAACTCCTCTCACAGGGGTGCTTGGGCCGTGATCCCCTAGGCCAGGGTCTGGATGAGAACGGGGGGAGGGTGTTTTCCCATTTTCCCACTTCAGTCCCCCCTCTGGTCGACTTGTCGACCACAAAATATTCGCTCTTTTGTCTCTACGTTGTCTCCATACTTTTGTTATTCCTGCTAAGTGTCCATACTGGTTCACATGATCTTCAAATGGCCAGTAAATATACACACATACACCACCAGGTTTACAGTAGACCCACTTTCCAACATAACTCTTCGGGTTCCTTGGGTTCTCTACCTTCACAGATGGTGGGTGCGGGTCTGTTCCCAATATCTGCTTGCTTAATCTCTCCCGTTCTTTTATTATTATATCTGTGTGCTTGTTGTCTTCTGCTGGCATCAGGGCTTGCATGCCGATCATTTCCATCATTTCGTCCCTCGTCTGTGCTGTCCGAGCTTTCCACAACCTTAATCCTAAAAGGGCAGCCATACCCAGTATTATGCACCCAGCTATTATTTTGAGGCCATCTGACAACCATGTTGGCATCCACGACCACAAGTAGGAAAACCAGTAGCCATCTTTCTTCACTCCCTTAGCTTCTTCTTCCATCTTGGAGTGCATCTTGGCAAGTTGTGATACTGCCTCAGTAAGGGTGCCATTGTCTGTGTCATTAGCAGGGATGAATGTGCAACATGATTTTCCAATTTTTGCACAAACTCCTCCTTACATTGCCGTAAGGAGATCCAGCACATATCTATTTTGGAGTGCTACCATTCGTAGTGCCCTCAATTCTTCTTTTATTGCATTGAATCCATTGACGGTGGAGTTTATTGTCATCATTAGCTCCCATCTTGTGATCTGGAGCCATTTTGCATTTGCATATGCCTGCAGTCCTGGATGTATTATTGGTGAGAAGAACATTGCTGCTCTGCTAAACAGTCTGTGTCCTGGTGGAATGTCACTGAGAGCTGTTTCCGATCTTCCCCACAGGTAGTTTCCCGTCAGTGGTTCTCCTTGTCTTTTCACTCTTGACAATATGTTTGTGTCGTTATTTTCTTGACCTCCTTCAATCGTCACAGATCTTTTCCTCCTTTTATTCCCTTTGTCCATCTTAGGGAAATTCCCCAAATTGACATGTTTCTGTGGTACCACTAGGGATGGTACATTTATGTGTACCATTGTGCATAGTCCATTCCAAGATGGTGGCAAGCTGTGGTATGCCTTATCTCTGCAGGCCCAATAGTGGTCCATTAAAACCGCTGTACCGGCACCCTCCTTAGTTATCGTCACTTTCCTTTTGCAATTGCTGTTCCTTCCAACATGGACATCTCCGTTTTGTTGATAACATAGTGTCGGTGCAGTTAGTGGAAGTACTGTTACCGGGTCTTCGTCCTTCTCTAACCAGGTCACTAGTCCAGCTGTCTTTATCCATCCATTGAAACACGTTGTTTTCTTTGTCCATTTTCCCCATAGTTGGTTTTGTCATGGTTACCATCTCGCTCCCCACAACTCTGCCTGTCCATCCTTCCTTAGTGTATACTTTCCCATATATTAGCAGTAGTGGTCTTTCCCAGCACCCCATTACTCCTGCAACTTCACCTGCGCGCCATTCACATTGTAGGTAATTCAACGTTACTTCCTTCGTCTCTCCTTTGTCTGGCCTATCCGTCACGTACTGGAGCCCTTCTGTTAGCTGCCAGTAGTGATTGTACATGTGAAGTGTCTTGATGCAGTTATTTTCATACGGGTACGTGTCTCTCGTCTTCCACTTTATTATTGCCATTCTCCCTTGGAAACGTCCTTTCGTGTGGAACAGGGCCAGGTATATCAGGCATTCTACTGATGCTGCTGGTACTTCAGTAGCCACAAATGCTCTTGAGGCGCTCATGGTGTATGGGTTCAATGAGCACACATAGCAGCTGTCCTTAGTTGTCCCCTTACCAATTTTGGACATGTGCTGATATCACATGTTGTTTGAGATGTGTGCGGAATCTGTAAGATATGTGTCAACCCCATTATTATCAACAGATGTGCTATGTTTAATCTTTCCCCTGTTTATTCTCGTTCTACTCGTACCACCTGACCCCGTACCTGTTGCAGCCATGGTGGGGGGTTCATTAGTAGGAGGTGCAGCCATGACATAAGAAGCATAGTGTGTCTGCCAGACAGTGGCAGCAAGTAGACCAGTAATAAACAACAAGCCTATAATTTTTAGCACAATAGCCAATATCACCGGCATTTTCCTCTTACCTTTGCTGCGGTCCTGCAGCTTATTATGCTTGACGATATAGATGCCCGTCTGAACATTTCTAAAAATAATCATTCATTTTGTTAGTTTTGTTTATTCAAGCTCTCTCTATCAAGTAATCGTTTAATGCCCAGGTGAAAAGCTGTTCCTATGCGTATCTTAGTGACCTATCTCACAGGGCTGGTAAGTGCTCGTGGAGATGTGGGAATGATTGCTCTATTGCCAGGAGGAACGTGTTGTAATACACACGTATTTTTAGCTTCTTTAAATATTTTGGTCTTTTTATAACGTATACAAATTGGTGTGACACTGCTTCAGGTGTGTCGTCGTCTGTGGGCAGCATTTACCCCTTGGCAAAACGCAACGTTAGTTACTTCACTTTTCTTTATACATAAACAGTAGTACACGGTAACTGCATGTGCAAGACAAAAAGAGAAAGAGAACATGCACGTGTCTACAAGTGTGGTGCAATATGACAGTTTGTCAGACAATGTCCTTTATTTGGGTAGTGGCAGGGGCGGGGTTGGCCGGGGCAGTGTTTTGTTTGCTCTGGGATCTCGTGACCATGGGGTGGGCTATGGGCGATTGTCCGTTTGAGTCCTTAGGGGTGTCTGTAGTTTGGGATGGGTCAGGGGCTTTGTCGCCGTTGTCTTTTGTTGCTGTTGCTGCTGCGTTTTCTTCCGTTACTGTTGCTGCTGCGTTGGCCCTGTCATCAATGCAAGGGTTTGGGTCTGATCTTTGTAGGGCTTGATGTCGTGTAGATGTGTCCACACCTTCTTATCTCGGAGCTTTATAGCTCTAGGAGCTACTGTTTCCACCTGGTGGGGCCCGGTAAAGCGGGGGCTGTTCCACCGGCGGTTGAAGTTGCAGAGGAGGACGTGGTCCCCCTCCTTAAGAGTCCACTTTGATGGTTGTTCCTGTTCCTCGTTTGTTTCTTCTTGTTGGGTGTTTTTCGACCCGCCCCACGTCCGCTCGAGCTGTTGAGAGATAAAAGCGACACTAGAAATCAAGGAAGACACATATTCGTACATTTCATCACCAAAAACATTTGCGGAGGTATGGTAATCTGTCATGGCCCTTGATGGTGGTGTTAGTGGAAGGCGCATCTGACGTCCAGTCACCACCTCGTGGGGTGTGAGGTGGTGATCTGACCCTGGCCTATTGCTTAATTCAAACAGGGCCAAGGGGAGGCAGTACAACCAGTTTTTCTTAGTTGTCTGCTGAATCTTTGCAATTTCTTCTTTTAGGAGGCCGTTCAGGCATTCACAGATACCATTAGCTTGCGGGTGGTATGTGCAGGCAAATTTGTGTTTGATGCCAAGGAGTGTAGTTATGTGTTGGAACATTTCATTGGCAAAGTGCGGGCCATTGTCTGACCGCAGCACCTCGCAAACCCCCCACCTCGGGAACACCTCTCTCACCAGGAACTTAGCTGCTCTGAAGGCATCTGCATGAGAGCAGGGTCCAGCCTCGATCCACCTTGGGCATACTACTACAATCAAGTATCTGTGTCCTTGACATACATTGATCATGTCAACGTAGTCAATGTGCAGGTGCAGAAAGAGTCCTTCTGGCTGGGGTATAGTACCTTTGATCACTTGCAGCGTGTGACTGGCCGTAAACTGTTGAGAGGTTAGGCAATTGCTGATAAAGTTTGCAACGTGTGAATTTAGCTCAGGACAGAACCAGGCCTCTTTTATCCGTGATGCAATCACTTCCTTTCCTGTGTGTGTGGGGTAGTGTAGTTGAGCCAGGGCTGTTTTCAATAGGGCTAGGGGCAACACTACTTTGCGTGTATTATTCTGACGCCATAATGCATCTGTGGGGGACATTGTGCATCCTCTTTTGACCCATAGTTTTTTTTCTGCCATAGGTGCTGCTGCCTGTAATACCATAATTTGAGTTTCAGGGATGTGTGTGTACCCATCCTTTATCAGCATTTGTCTTGCCCCTGCCCTCCCCTTATCTTTTTGTTTTTCTGGGAGGGCTCAGATCTCGCCAAAGTACGCAGCGTATTTGGCATGTGCGTCTGCTTTTCGTTACCTTTTGAGATAGGGTCATCCCCGTTAGTGTGGGCCTGACACTTCACCAGGGCTATTTCTCTATTGTCATCAATTACTTCAATCAGTTCAGCAAGTAGGAGGGCATGTTGTACCGTGGTACCATCTGCTCTTCTCAACCACCTTCGTTGCCACTTTATTAACCCAGAGTGTACTGTTGATGTGACGTATGCACTGTCAGAATATATTATCACCCTTTTGTCATTGCTCTCTTTTAGTGCTAAAATTAGGGCCACTAGTTCTGCTGCTTGGGCTGAGTAATGTTGTGGCAGTTGTACACATTTTACTGGTACATACATCCAATCCTCTGTCAACCGAACCACTGCTGCTCCTGTCCTTCTTAACCCATCACTCTGGTCAATTGTTGCGGACCCATTAATGAACATTATCTCTCCCAGCTCTAGGGCATTTTCCTCAGCTTTTCTTGCGCTGGAGTAAATTTCAATGGCCTGTGTGCAATCATGAGCGTAGTCACCATCTTCAACTACCTCTGCTATGAACCTTGATGGGTTTACATTACTGCACCTTACAATCGTTAGCTCTGGTCTAGATAAAATGATCTCGTAACCTGAAGCCTTCTGTGTGGTCAATGTTGATTTGGGCTTGTTCAGTATTGCAAAGAGGGCGTGTTCCGCGAACAGTGTGGTGGGGCACCCCATTGTTATTGATGATGATTTTTGTACTGCAAAGGCTGCGGCAGCCATGCTCTGTTCACAAGGGAAGTGACCTAACATGACAGGGTCCAAGTGTCTGCTGTAAAATGCTACAGGCTTGTGTCCCATGCTGGTTTTCTGTGTCAGTACTGCCTTCATTACTGCTGTGTCACAATGTGCGAAGATGAAAAATTGATGTTCATAGTTTGGAGTGGCCAGTACTGGTGCTGTTGAGAGGGCGTATTTCAATTCGTCAAAAGCCTCTTTCATTTCTCTTGTCCATCTCAACCTCTTATCCCCCTTCTGTGCTTCTCTGAGGGCCTCAAGCAGGGGTCCTATGTATGAGCTGTAGTCAAAAACCCACGCCCTACAGTAGTTGCATAGGCCCAGAAACTGCTTTAGTTCTCTCACTGTCTCCCTTCTCAGCTAACACTGTGAGCATCTTCACTGAGTCCTTCCTACACCTCTCCTCTGTTGTGCTGCAGATGATTAGGTCATCCACGTATTGCAGCACCGTGCTCTCCATCTCAATGTTGCCCAAATCCATTTGTATCACTCTGTTAAAGATGGATGGTGACTCACAGTACGTACCCTTGGGGCAGCCTTGTGTGTTTCCATTTTGTGTTGCGGTATGTGAAGCTTGTCAGGTCTTGTGAGTCAGGGTGCAGAGGTATGGAAAAGAATGCATGTTTTAGGTCAATCACGGTGAACTGCGATGCCTCTGCCGGTATTCCACATAGTATGGTGGCTGGGTTAGCTGCTTTGGGGTAGTCTGCCTCTACAATGTAGTTCAAATGTCTCGGGTCCTGGATAAAACGCCAAGACCCTCCTTTTGCTTTGCGCACAGCGTACACAGCAGTGTTGCATGGTGACTCTGATGGTACTAATATACCATTGTTTATTAGGGCTGTTATTGTTTCATATATGCCCTCATCTGCCTCTTTTGATAGTGGGTATTGCTTGACTCTTGGTAACATTGCTCTTTTTTTCAGTTTTATTTTTACTCCTCCAATGCTTTTGATGCAGCCAACGTCATATGGACTGGTGGTCCACAGAGATGTTGGTACTGCTGCCATGTCTTCCTCGTAAAATGGCATTGGTGTAGGGGCAGGTGCCTCTAGTGCCATGGCCATTTTTTATGCCACTTGCTTGAATGTTACTTTCAACCAGATTTTAATGCTCATCCCAAATAACATCTCTCCCTCTCCATTATCGTCTGAGAAGAGCTCCACATCAGATACCTGTGTAAGCCTGCACCCCTCTGCCAGTGCTATTACAGCCCCCCAGGCCCTCCCCTCCCTGGGCATGTACTGCGATGTAGTCTGCAGTTGCCATAATGCTCTTGATGCTTACTGAAATCATTTTCACCTCCTTTTCACTTGCTGGTGTTTCTGGTCTGAATAGGTAAGCTGCGGGCCTCCTCAAAATTTTGCCCTCAATTCCAGGTAACCATGCTATTGCCATGTCTGTTCCGTATTTGAAGATGTCCCCATCTACTGGCTCAGCCCGGGCCACTGTTTGGCTACAATAAACCTGCAGTATTTGTCGTGCTGTGAGCATGTTAATGCCTGGTGTAGAGCAAATTATGCCCTTCTCCGTGAAAGAGATGGTCATATTCAATCTGCTCATGATATCTCTCCCAAGTATGTTAATTGGTGACTGCTTCGAGTACAGAAGTGGAATTGACATGTCGTGATCTCCTACAGATAAGGAGATGTTATCAGTGAAGGGACCAACCCCCGAGCTCCAGAGAATCCT